>NC_051177.1:140786154-141086154 GCF_013339695.2 Rhipicephalus sanguineus | reverse complement strand
GTCGAAACCATCGCCCGCGTCACAGCCCTTTCGCGCGTCTTACATTTCCAGCGTTAGACTATATAGGATTGCTCCGTCGAATTATAGCGTTACTGCACCGTGACGCCCGTGTAAACACATCGTTCGAGCTTCTGAGCCTCCGAGTGAGCCGTTATGTTAAGTGGTTACAGCAGCTTGTCGCAACACTGTTACTATCGTTAGTTAGTATTACTCCCGTCGGAATCGCTCCGGAGGCCGGGGTGAACCTTTCGAACTTGTGTACTCCATGGTTGTGCAGCGTTAAAGGGACACTAAAGGCAAATAACAATTTATGTCAGAGTGAAAGCCCAATGTATGACAACTTCTAAAACGGCAATATTATCAACAGCATTGCTCTACTTACCGAGAAATTAAGCTAAATGTATCACATGATGAGCGCCACGAGTGGGACATTTTCGAAGTGATCCCGATGACGTATGGAAGTCGGCCTACAATAAATCACTAGTAATTGAACTAGCAGCAGTAAAAAAAGAACATTCCGAGCATCAAAAGATGTAATAAAATGCTGTTTGTTCGTTTCCGCTTGATTCATGGAAAACAAAACCTCCGTGGCGTTGCCATGGGGAACGGCGCGCGTGGTTCAAAGGTTCCGTTTTCGCCGAACTGCGCCTCGCCCGTCTCAGTGGTAGTTTCGGGATCGCGTACTGCCGTGCGTGTTTTGCGCGCTCGTGAAAGTCGCTCTGACAGAAAGTTCGACAAAATGCCGCATGCGTGTGATATTGCCGGATGCCCGAATGGTGCACAACGCCAGTGCTGCAGCAAGGAAACCGGTGTGTCTTTTCACTGGGTGCCGCGGAATGAACCCTTACGCTCGAAGTGGCTTAGTGTCATGCCATTGCGCCAGTGTGCTAAACAGTCAAAACCTCTGCGTGTGTGCTCGCTGCCCTTTCGTACTGAGGATTACGAGACCAACCGCAACTTGGTGAAGGCTCTGAATGTGCCCATCCGAGCAAGTCTTTGCCGCAGCGCCGTTGTTGCTACTGTGGGTCCCGCTACTTCCGCTCGGCTGCTACTAGTGTCGGCGGCCGCGCAGTAAAAGCGGGCAACTTTGGGCACGGCAGCAGTGACGTATGAAAGTCGTATTTTCAGGCGGGAGATTTGAAGCGCGCTAACGCGATGCGGACCACTAAAAACGTGATTTTATTTAAAATAAGCACTTCCTTGGCACAAAAGTAGCACTACGAGGTTTCTGGACCGCTATTCCAACAATCAACGTCGACTTAATATTTGCCTTTAGTGTCCCTTTAAGTCGTCTCGTAAGGAACCGTTGAGCAGAACAAAGAGTGCGAATATTCCTGTAAACGATTTATTCGAGAGCTTTGTTCCGCCTCTGTTAAATCATTCTTTGTCTTGTGATACAGCGCAGCCGTCTTGCGTATTAATCACGCGATATCAGCCAGTCTTACGTTCTCACCGAGTTTACTATATATATGAATGAGATTGAAATGACGTTGGCGCTTTGCCGGCCGGGCACTGAGCGAGTCACTGTAGCAACTGCATGCATTCCATTCGTAATGATGCTGCAGAGGCATCGAGTAAACGAGAGTGAGTGAAAACATTTATCAAAGTAAAGAGGAACCACAGAGTCGTTCGATGGGCCCCGGGCGTGGGTGGAGTCCCGAGTCCGGGACCCCATGAGCCATACGACCGCTTTCTGCGTGCTCTCGCGACCAGATCGAGCTGGGCCGGGGAGTTTACACTGGACAGTGAGGCTCCCCAATGTTGTACGCGGTTAGGCGTGTGATTGGTTGGGGTTGGCGCTCATGAGCTGACACGCCCAAGTGACGTGGTAGAGCGTAGCCGGGGCATTGCTATCTGGGCATTGCTATACTGCATTATTGTGTGGGTTATGCGTCCAGTGACACGTACAGCGCGCGGTGCGGAAAGGTGTTTGTAGCTGCCTCCATGCAGCTGCTTCGGCGCGCGTGTGGGAGTCGTGCGGTGGGGGTTATTTACCGCGTTGCAGTCTGCAGTGCTGAATTATCGCGTGCAATTGTGTCGGTATCTACCAGTGTTCGTAATCGATATGGAGTAAACAAACCAGCGATGCATATGGCTGCGAGACGCCCCCACTCGCGCACTGGTTTATCAGCGATCAGACATGCATTAGACAAGCGACAGACAGCGGTTATACACATGCGCGGGTGACATATCCGCGGTAGCTGCTTCATGTAATTTGCTTGCGTTTGTCTCGTTTACGATTTACGGTTCCCACTACTGATAGCACTACAATGCGGCATTCAGTATACGTGTAAACGAATGAATTCATATTGATCGCCTTATCAGCTGAAGTTAAATTTTGGATAAGAATAAAAACGCGACTCTCATGTACAGCCACCGTTTTTCGTTTTAACTGCATGTATGCAACAACGTAATGTTCAACTGTCTCGGAAGAGAACAACGCTTTGCGTTAGGTAGCGAGGCACTGGAAGTGGTAAAGGAATACGTTACTTAGGACAGGTAGTGACCGCAGATCCAATCCACGAGATCGAAGCAACTAGAAGACTAAGGATGGGGTGGAGCGCATTTGGCAGGCATTCTCAGATTATCATGAACGGTAGTCTACCGCTATCTCTCGAGAGAAATGTGCATAAGAGCTGCGTCTTACCGGTACTCACCTGCAGGACAGAAACCTGAAAGCTTACGAAAAGGGTTCACCTTAAGTTGAGGACGACGAAGCTGTCCCATAGAAAGAAAGAAAAAAAAATCACAGCATATCTACGGAGTGAATGATGATGAGTGGGCGAAGCTGCGGAGGTTCATCGGTAAACCGTGAATCTTCCGTGAATTCTGCCCAGTACATCATCACCGACGTGAGATCGGGCGCGTTTATACTAAAGGTTCGATGAGTTATGACGACTTGCAGCTCACTTTAATTTTACATGTACGCTGTGAATTTTCATTGTTTAGAAAACCATTGCTTTAGAAAACATCTGGCGTCTTTCGTTAAGCAGCTGACGTCTTTTCGTTTTGCTTTAGAAACATCTGGCGTTCTTTCGTTTTGCTTTTACAAAACATCTGGCGTCTTTCGTTGGTTTATTTCATCAATCAACGGCGTTTTGAACAAAATTTTTATTGTTTAATCACACACAGGAGAAATCTCACCAGGCACTACCTTGGAGGTAAAGAATGGCTGCTAATGGGAATGAGAGACAGAAAAGTCGGCTTTTAGCTAACGCTGCGAATTTTTTATTGTTCAACAACGCACAGGAAAAATCTCCCACCGGCACCACCTTGGAGGTCAAAGCGTAAGACTGGTTACGCACTACGACTACTACGACTACGACTACGAGGGACGAACGGGTGCCGCCTTAAGGAGCTTCGCCCCTAAAAAGATAGGCGTAACCTTAAGGGAGAAGACGAGAGCAGTGTGTGTCAAGGAACAAACGGTTTTTAAGGACATCTTAGTCGAAACCATGCATGAACAAGAAATAGCCATGTGCAAGGTTTGTTGCGCGAAGGCAAGATTGGGCCTCAAAATTCACCGTGCTGGACTCGTATATAGCATAAACACTGAAGCGTGTCAGTAATGGCGGACTGATGACATGTGTGTGCGTGTGCACGTACGCAGCGGCGTCGCAATTAAGTCCCATTCTCTGGGCGAGACAACGTGCCGAGATTCTCGCTTCCGCCGATTCTTGGCACGGAAAGGGGTGGTGGGAGGTCGTCGATCGTGCAGTATAGTTGGTATAAGGGGGGGGGGGGGGGGCGTTGTCTGGACGGAAAGCGGAAGTGACGCGTCGACCGCGTGGTTCCGGAAGTGGTGGCACTAGCTAGCCTGTCCTCCGGCGCGCTGACCCAGAGTTCCCGAAGAGTAGGCGACGAGAGAAGGAAGGGCCTGCATGCTCTACTGTTTCTCCGTCGCTCGCTAATGAGCGGCCGTGGGATGGTGCCGAGCTGTTCTGCAGGACGGTGACCGGGAAGCCCATTATCAATGAGCTCTCTGTTTTGCTTCTTTTCTTTTCTTTTCTTTTTGCCGCCTCTTTCGCGTAATATGACTGTTGAACTTCCTTCTCTACCGTCATACTTTCTTTCTTTTAAAAGGCGAAACGTAATATCGGAAGTGCAATGGTGTCTCGGAAACAGTTTGTAGATTAACCTAAATACAACGTTCTCAGAGATAAATTTTGGAAGAAAACAAAATAAGAACGGTAAGGTGCGACATAACAATTATTATATGAGTCTATCAATCGAGATGAAACATAAGTTAGAGGATTAATTAATTGTAAAAGAAAACTCATTTGGGCAGCCGTTACGAACATTCAAGCGACGAGTTAAGTCGCTTGCTGGTCGCATAATGTACCAGGAGTCCACGACTGCACTAGCGCTTTATAGTGTTGGCTAACTGTTGTCTTATTCCGGATGGCGTTGGCTTAACGTTGGCTGCAGTGTTCGGTTGCTGTTGACCAGTGTTGCCGGTGTATGGCGTGAGCAGCTGATTAATGCTTCGCCTGCACACCAGGAAAAATCCCCGCCATCCGTTAACTCGTGTTGCGGTTCTCAGTATATTAATGAGAACTGACAACAATGCCAAGGAAAGTATAGGGGATGTTACTAGTAGTAAATGTAAGGTAAGTGTATTTACCTTACATTTACTACTAATAACACCCCCTATACTTTCCTTGGCATTATTGTCTGTTAGTTCTCATTAATATTGTGTCTAACAAAGAAAAACGAGCTTTTAAAATTTCCACTTCTTTCCTTCATTCATAGCAAGGGTCTCCTTCTGGCAGACTTGATGTTTTCAGGTGGCATGCGAGGGATTATTGGTCAGCTGCCAGCTCGTAAAAAGTTCACGTGCTACGTGACGCCAAGAGGCAGAAAAAGAGTGTTCCACACTCGCCGTCATGGCTACTGGCGGCGCTGACTGACGCTCCCACGTTTAAATGTACATATATACCCCATAAAGTGGACGGAGGGATGGCCGCCGCGGTAGCTCAGTTGGTAGAGCATCGGACGCGTTATTCGAAGGTCGAAGGTTCGGTCCCTGCCCGCGGCAAGTTATCTTTTAGTCCACTTTTCTTTCTTCACATTTACTTTACATTTACTATTAATAACATCCTCTATACTTTCCTTGGCATTATTGTCTGTTAGTTCTCATTAATATTGTGTATAACAAAGAAAAACGAGCCCTTAAAATTTCCGGTTCTCAGTATACACCAATTTCACAAGGAGGCTGCCATTTTTAAAGCACTCCACCGCCGCAGCGCCGTCTATCGTCTGCGACGTTTCGCCGCCCTTCCGGTGTGTGGGGTTCCGCGGCGGTGTATGCAGCGTATGCGCTCGGTTCACAAGGTATTGCTGTTCTTCGCGGTACACGGGCAAAACAGGGCAACGCTTTTCGAGTGTAAAGGCGCTGATAAATAATCGCTAAGCTTTCAGCTTCAAAATGGCTGAAACAGCAAGGAGCGGCGGCCCACGAGACGTTCCCGCAGCAGCGCCGACGATGAGAATAATGCCAATGCAGTTCTTAAGCAGCATGTGTAAATTGGTAATTGCTTTGTATGTTTTGTTATAGCTGGCCGGGTGAGGTTCTTGGAATAATCACTATAAAAGAGCGTTAACATTTAGGACAACTGTCGAAGTATAATCGGAGAAACGTAAATGGAGACGAGCGAACACGTAGGCCATTGTCCGGCTGCGCGCTAGGTGCGCACAGTAGTGTTTAAGATGGCTCCCGGGTTTCCGTGCCGTGATTATACTCAAGTTCAACGTAACTATAATCCCTAACAGACCATTTTGGTTCCGCTTGGCACGTTGCAATACAATGTTCACGGAACGACAGGAGCACAAACACCGATGCCTGTGTTTATTCGTGTCGCCGTCGTAGCTTGTAGCCTCTGATCCTTGCACAGGATAAGGAACAGAAGTACGACGTGTGAGCTCAAAATTCGGCGTAGAAACAACACCGATGATAAAATAAAAATAAGCCTGTTGCACATCTGGAAGCGTGGCATGGCGTAAGTTCGCTTCGGCGCGAGCCGCCGCCACTAGCGATACGCCGAAAGGGCGCTCGTTTTTGGAAACATTATTGTCAATTTGTTTTCTGGCGAGTATTTCAGAAGCATTACGACGAGCGCACGTGTCCAGGTAACGACCTGGCTTTAACGAACGTGGGCCGATTATACACGACACCCAGACTGCCGCGCGAAAAAAAACAGTGCGGTTGTCATAACGCTACCCCAGTTATCGTCACAAAATTGACAAGTCGAGAAAGAACGTGCTCTCGACGAAACGTTAGAAACGCGTACCTACGCCAAAGAACACATGTCGCGCGGGCCTTTCTGTCACGTATATTGAAAAGTGCTCATTCAATAATCTCGAAATTGCACGCACTAAGATGGAACATTTTCTAGCCGCAGGCATTGTAAATCATGTGCTGTAGCATAGAAATCAGAGAGTTTCATGAGAACAACTCTTGGCCAAACATTTTGTGTATTAATCGTCAGCCTTGACATTGGTTCTCTTTGGTGCAGATGATAAAGTGTACCAGCACCCAAGCACAATCACAAGCTGGTGTGGTGACTTGGAGAAATGGCCATAAGTGCAGACACCACATATAATAATATACTATTTGTCGGAGGAGAAGGCGTGCGACCTGAGAGAAGCGAAGTCATTTAAAAACATAGTGCACTTCGCATGCCTTGGCTGCCAGTCTTTCAGGCTTCCGTAGCTGTTGCCGCAGCGAAACACAGCGCAGTGGTAGCTTGTCGACCTGTTCTCGTCCGACATTTCGATTTGCGGCAGCACAATTGTTTCAGCGCGTCGAAAAATGGAAACACGCTGACCTCTCACGCACCACGCAGTGCAAAACTCGGGAATCCGCACACACCAGCGGCAGCGGTCGGCCGAGGTGGAGAGAGAGAAAGCGGTGAAAAATACGCCGGTTCGAGGCTACGCTCCTCCTCTCCGTGAAAACGGTCTATAGCACCTTGTCCATAGATGCTATAGGTTCGCTGTATACGAGAGAGTTAGTTGCTTCTTGGGCAATTTATTACGCGGTTACACTCGAAGAAAGCCACTAAAACGGGGATATTTGAAAATCTGAGGCGCAAAAAGCAGAGCCTCTTCTGTGTCCCTGCTTTCTGCCTTTATACCTGTTTTTCCTATTTCCGCGTTTTATAGTGGCCTTCTTCGAGTGTTTACTTTATACCATGCAATTAATGTCTCAGCTAGCTTCAATTATGCCGCTCAGTGTTGTTTTCAAGGCACAGTGCGATTTCGTAGACGGAAAGCCCACCGTATCTCTTTCTCATGTCCTTAACTGTATGACGCCAGTGGCGCCCTCCCGGTTTTTGCCGGCGGACGCTCGCGGCGTGAGGTTTGTTACGCACCGGCGATATCGGCTATAGGACCCCCGTCCTTCGTACATTTTTTTTAATATCGCTCCTTTTTTTGTTTCGTTTTGTTTTCGTTTTCTTTCTTGCTCCGTCGGTTCGGTGTTTCCTTCGGTAACACGGCGGCGCTTTCCGGAAGCGTGTGCCTGTTTCGCGGGTGGCCGCAGCTCTGCCGTTTCCGGCTTTGTTGTGGCAACGAGTGCTCGACCGCGGCGTCGGAAGAACACGAAAAAAGTGTACGCGGTGCCGTGGCCGACGTGTTGACTGCTGGTGGCGCCGAGAGCGAACGAGAACACGGTCTCGGAAGAGGCGTATATACGCTATATAGAGCCCCCCCCCCCCCCCCCCCCCCCATTATCCGGGGCCGATGTATTGCTCGTTTTTCCGCTATACAAGTGCGCGAGACATCGTACACGTACTGTATGTCGCTACCCGCACGCTAATGACGGTTGCAACGTCGTAATTACATACGCAAAACAGAGTATATGCAAGTCATCGAGTAAGTTATACAGCAAGATCAATACGTTTGCACTCGTGGGCCGGTTCGGAAAGTTGGTCATCAGCAACACCAACAACAACACAAAAAAAAGGGGGGGTGGGAGTACGCTACTCAATCATTGCATTAATACTGAATGAAGTCGAAGCTATAACTTCAGACAGTCCGATATTAGCCGCTGTGCTAGCCAAGATCAGGATGGGAGTATACGTGTGGTAGCTGTAGCAATGAGGAAGGTCTTCTCTGCACTTATCTATACGTTTGAATTCAGCTGTCCCTACTCGAGTAGAATTCGGCCACAAGTTATCGTTAACATTATCGCAAGCCTCACTACAGAAAGCGGGCGAACGAGGCGCAGTAAGGTACTGTCGTGAAAATCCAGCTATATATGGGCAAACGAGAGTATGTGTTATAATAGCTCCTGTCTGTTTCTTCGCCCCGCACTGCAAGCCCACTTTTAAATTGACGGGGTGTAACGCGACGCCCCTTTGATATTGCGCCCGCATTGCTGAGGCTCAGCGCGCGTTCCGATCTGCCGAGTGGTACAGGTCGCGGGTTCGATCTCCAACGGCGACACGTGCACAATAAAAGAGAGTTTTTGGACGCACCAAAAGAGAACGCCGGGTGGTCGAAAATTACCTATACGGCGTCGCAGACACGTACACCCAACGCGCTCTCTTGACACGTGGGGTCCTCGTAAGCCTTATTTACATCCGGGACCTTAAACCCAAATCAGTAGGCCTTCCTTGCCGATCGTCTTGGGAAGCCCCTCGTGTTTCTTCGTTTCTGCCTCCGCCTCCCTGTCTTCAGGGACACACTCATTTGCATACAAAACTCTCCGACGTCCATCCGTGTGCTGCTGATTACATCGCGTGCCCTTTCTTCGGGCGCGGGCTCGCTCGCTCGCGTCGCCTTTTTGGCCCCGCCGCCTTTCCCCTCCAACCCTGATTCGCGCCACCCTCGATTCGCCTCCGCCCTAATGACCAGGGTGCGCGAAGAATTATTGGTGCCAGCTGTGGCTTTCGTCGGGGCACTGCTGTCTTTCTATGCGCGCAGCGCGATGCGAGGCGGTTTCGGCGCTGGGCCTTTCGTTTGTCCCCATTGTGTGACCGCTGCGGTTCGCGCATCTTGAGGGCACCCGTCGTATATCGTTGCTGCAGCTATAGAAGAGATCATCGTTACCGTGTAGACTTGATGGTGGGTGAAAGTGGTTTTGTTAGGAAAGGAAAGGCGGTGTTATCTTCTGCAGCCCATAAGGTAGCGCGGCTCAGCGCCACAGGGAATGGAGCAAAAGAACGAGGAGTTAGGAATTTTGAAGTAATGTGCAGAGCGTACGTCTGCACGTCTACTTTGCCTACGCCTACCACGCGACGAAAGCCGCGTCCGCTAGCCACGGCTGCCACGGAGGAACTACCTAATATTTAGTATTCTTCAATTCTTGTAAACACGAACAGGGTCGACCACATCTAAGCTGAACACCTCATTAGTATTCAAGACCTCATTGAAGCTGTTGTTTAATACATAATTCGGAAAATCATTACTGTGTTTGTCGACACCATGATTAGACGTTCTATAACGGGCATTGCACTCGTGAAGTATAAGAAACATTCTAGTTTTACCGCTTTGAATACTAATGAGGTGTTCAGCTTAGATGTGGTCGACCCTGAACATGTCTCTTGGGGGGGGGGGGGGACTTAGTGGATTCGCGGCTCGACCCGTGTTTTGTATCCAGACACTTCTGATATCACCAATACCGCTCAGTGTATATACAGTGAAAGTTGCGTGCAGCGCGTTAGCCAACGAGAGAGAGAGAACCGTGCAGAATGGGCAGAGGCTTCGCGCACAGTGGGCGAGCCTCGCCTCTTCCTCTCAACATCCGCGCTTGTATCTCGTTTCATTATTAGCTGACATTAGCCTACAGCAGTTCTCTGGACTGTACAGAATTGGTGCGTTAGGATATCGTTGCACGCACGGGAATGCTCCGCACCTGCTGCGGTCATTCGTTAATGGGCGTGCCGTTTTGTAGAACGGGCGTGGCAACGTGGCAGGGTCATGTCAGATTACCGTTTAATGGCTGCTAATTTACATTCTTCGTATGCGATGAAATAAAAAAAGAAGGCTTTCGCGAGAGGTTTCTTTTTTTTATTAAATAAAAAAAAGTGCGCAGCCAATAGCACACTTGTTTTGACTGACACAGGTAGAGGCATCGCTGCTTAAATGCGTAATTAGCGCTTCCTTTCACATTGGTCGAGTTTTTATGCACCGTAGAACTGGAATAGCGCATTTTGCTAAAGTCCGTATATACACTTTTCTTTGAAGTGTCTATGTGTATCTATATGTACATACGTGCATACATATAGATATATAGATAACTACACATACATTTCGGAAGCCTCCTCGACTTATACCCCAAATATGTGTAACGCTGTTTATTCGGTGAACGAAAAGCAGCGCGTGTTGTTCCTAATGCTCTGCCTCAGTGGCCGTGTTTCATCATTGCGTTTTACGACGGGGCGAATCTCGCGCAGAGACATCTGCCGCGGTGACGCGATCTGTCAACAGCGACGTTGACGCCATTGCGACGGGGGAGGATATACGAGACAGACCGCCTGCGCCTCGCTATTGCGAGCAAGCAAGCAAGCGCCCTGTCATTGCGAGGCGGCGCACTAAACCTCTTTCCGTACTTGACCTTTTGGCTTCTTCGTCGTTCCGGCCTTGGAAGTAACACACGTATATAATACAGTGTCGAGATACGCTCCGCGCGTGCGGGAAACGTTATTGCGAAGGCCTTCTTAAAGAGAGAGAGATAAAAAAAAAATAAGCTTAATATTTGGAAATCTGACAGGCGTCGAGCGCATCTATCTCGGATTCGCCGTCCGCCCTGGAAGCCGTGACCCCTTTCACCCACATTGCAATGAGAGAGAGAGAGAGAAAGCAATTCTAAGAGCACGGCTTGCTGAAGCGCTGCCCTTCTGCGAAGAATATATTTTGCAAAAAATAATAATTGATATCAACAGCGCCGCGATGGATGACGGCTGTGCGCGAGATGGAACGACTCTTCCGCCACCACCTGCCCGCATCTCTGGCTTGACGTCTCCGCAGGTGGTCCTGCTGCAGAGAGAAAGAAGAGGGGGGGGGGTGGCTAAACGCGTACGCCATATCTAATCGACCTCGTGTACATGTGTACAATTCCTTGTACTATACTGAGAAGGCCCACCCTTCCTTCGCACGCATTAACGCACGCATTAACAATTCACGTCTCCCTGTCGCGCTTGCATTTCGCACTGTACGCCCCTAGCCTCCCCGCCTCTCTCCTTATTTGTTCATCCTCCTTTTTTCTTCGTTGCGTCTCGCGACTCTCCGAGTGTCCGCGCGGGGGTGTGACCTCCTTCGAAGCTGTCTTCTCCTCGAAGCCGCTGGGATTTGCGGGAAAGCGGAATCGACGACTGCGCCTCGGCGCTTCGAAGGCCATCCGATTGGGGGGAGGAGGTCAGGGTTGCATATATTACGGCGCTGCGAACGTCGCGGGCTTTCGGCGCGAATACCATTATTACTAGCTCTGTCGAGTCTTAATTGATTTCACGAGCGAGCCGAAGCGAAAGTGATTAGTTACCGCCTCCCGCCGCCTCGTTCGGAGGTTCGCCTTGGCGCGTTTGTGTGTCAGCGTTGACCCGTTCTCGACGCTGGGTCTCTGATGCGCGTGCGTAGTACTGCTCATATGTAGAGACAATGCCGTTTCTTTACTGGAGCGAGACGCGAAACACCCGGGGCAACATTCTGTGATGACGCGACTTCTTTTGCGGGAAAGTTTGACTGTACGAGCGTGGCTGTACGCCATAGCATATACGGCGTCCTAGAGTACTTGCACGTGACGTCATTGCTTACGAATTCGACGTCATTCGGAACGAAGCTCCCAGGACGAACGTACAGAAATTCTGCATTTTGTAGCTCAGTTTTCATTGCCGTAACATCTATCGCAGGTCTATCCATCATATCCAAATTAAGGAGCTCGCCGATGCGCTGCAGGTATTCAAAAAGTCAATTGTGAGCAAAAATATGGAGTGCGTGTGCATGGGCCATCGCTGCTGTTGGTTTCGTTGTCGGTGAAACACAATTTCACGCATTCTGCGCGTATTCAGGACTTCCATGCGCGAAATTATTTATTTGCGGTTATAATATGTAAGGCTATCTTTGTACATTAAATGAATAACATTTTTTTTTTACTGTCCAGCACATGCGCTGCTATGCATTTGTTTGACGGTAAAAGTTCGCGAGCACTTGCAGTTGGCACTTGCCATGGACGCTGACTGCATCAACGTTAGAGTTTTTATTACTAAGCGCGACGCTCCTTCATATACAACGCGCAGGAGGCAAGAAGAAGCTTCGCGCACGTCTACAACATGCCTGTGTAGCGACTTACTTTGCGGAGCACGAGCTTCTTATCTGCTTAAGTTCATCCGGGGTAACTTGGTTCAACCAAGCAACCCGACCGTGCATACTGCGGAAACTTGCGTAACTACGACAGAGGAGCGTCAGGTGTTGCGCGTCCCCGAGCTCGCTCCTTCCCGCGCCGCGTTGTCGCTTGTGCACGAGCCTTTGTAGCTTCGATGTCGCTGCTTCTCTTCCTTTGCGGGTTAGTGAGGGCTCGGCTGTTGCCATCCGCGGCTGCTCGCAGCTTGCGCAACATGAAAATATCGCAAGACACAGTGGCTCTCTCTCGCCGCTGTCTCCGCCGTGTCCTTCTTATTTATTATTATTTTTCCCCCCCGTACGGTTCTCGCTCTTTTGCCTCATCTTCGCGCAGCTGCTGCGCGTGCTTCGAAGAAAAACGAGAAACAAGCCTGAGCGTTGCTCCATTTCGCTCACCCGAGCTCGCGAGCGCGCCTGTGTATGCATGGTGTACATAATGATGTTTATGTGCGGGGAGGGGGGGGGGGGGGCTACGGGCCCGATCGAGAGGCCATAGTTTTGTAACCATAGTCAAATTAGCTGCTTAAAAGGCAAGGGCGGATGTCGCCGATTTGCGTGACCTGTGAGCTTTCGAAAACTTCCTGAACGAAGTAAACGCAAAATTTGCCAATGTCTCGCCAGAGTGTGGCGCACTGGTGCGTATGGCCCAAAATGGCGGAACCTCTTTTCGTTTAGCGCACACGGCACATCCGCTGCAGTGCCTCAGTATATAAGAAATATGTAGACTTTAGCCTGAAGCCCCGCATGCTTGGCCGCACCTTCTGTCGTTTGGGACCGGAGGTCAAGATCGCTCGCGTAACCTAATTTGATTTAACGTCGGATGATTAAAAGTAATGCGCCTCGGAGCCTTCAGAACGCCCTCTCTGGTCTCCCCACTACGACATCGTTATTTTTTTCCTTTTTTTATTTTTTAACGCGTCAAATAGAGTTAGGAACATCGGAATTTCACGTATTTGGATGAGCTGAAGAGCATAAACGTTTAAATTGAGTTACTCAAATGAAACGATGGACCAGTTTAGACCAATAAATTATTCTTTGAGAACTCCGTTCTCGCTGGTTTCACCATCATCTAGGCTTGTTTTTAGAAGAGAAAGTAAAGGTAAAGGTTCCATTTTTTTTTTAAATTATGAACCGAAAGTTCAGTACCTCTGGTACAGATGTTCCTTGAATGTTTTTGGAAAGGTATCAATAGATAGGTAGAATTTTTACAGTCGTGACAGACATAACGCAGATATAGAGGTTTTAATGAAGATATAAAGAAAAATATCGCTGTAGAATGTGATGAATGTACAGCAAGACCTGGTAATTATCAAGCTAGCTTAGGGCGCCGCTCCGATTCTAGCGGGAGATGTCGGTAGAGGTCATTGCTTTCGTGGAAGTTTCGAAGGACGGCGTGGGGCCGCTGGGCAATGTCGCTCACAAGGCTATAACTATACTGCAGCCCGGCCGCCACAAAGAGAGAAAAAAAAAAAAGAAGAAGCGCCGGAGTTTGGCTTGCCTCCGCGTTCTCGTTCGCTCCCTCAGGCCCTGACCGCACTCCGTGCCAAGGCCTCGTCGTTGTCGGCTGTACTACATCGCAGTGGTTGCTAATAGCGCGCTCGTCGCCTCTATATCGACCCGGAGAGGATGCAGCACGAACGTGGCTCCGCGTAAAGTTCTGCGGATGTTGATGCGGCCTTCGATGGCTGTCACCCGATAGAGTGTCACCACTCGGAGCCGTTGACCGATTATGCGACGATCGGCTTACGACAGCGCACGATGTAGAGGTATGGTGTAGCATATTATAGTATAATATAGCATGTATAGTAAACTTCAGTATTATAGCATAGTATAATATGTATATAGTATAGTGCTGTGTGGTGTGGTTTACACTAATGGTCCAGGGGCGTAGGCAGAAATTTTTTTTCTGGGGAGGGCACCTCCTGGATCTGAAGTGATGGCCGGGCAGGTAGATGTGGTAGTCATTTTGTGCTCTGTATGCCATACCAACAAAAAAGAAAAAGAACAAAACTTGGGGATGGAGGCACGGGCCCGGTGTGCCACCCCTTGGCTGCGCAGTGATTTGGTCTAGTCTAGTCTAGTGTATCCCCAAGGGACCTGACCGAGCCGACAGAATTATCTGCCGATGCGCAGTTGAAGGTGCGTCATTGCCGGACGTGCCTGAGATGTGTGTGTGTGTGCGCGCGCGCGCGCGCGCGCGTGTGTGTGTGTGTGTGTGTGTGTGTGTGTGTTTCTGCGTGCAGACATAAGTTCTGTACGAGGCTTGTGTTTGTGACTTGGCGCCGCAGCCGCCATTTCACTGTAAGTGCCGATTAAACTGTGTTTTATTTTTCGAAAGCCTGCCCATAAACATAGTAATTCGCGTTATCGAAAATACGTATGCAAATTTGCTGTGTTTTCATTCTTTGTAATTGCATTTTTGATCGTCGTTACATTTACTAGTTAATTGCCACTAGTACTAGGTAATTTACTCTATTGCCATAACTGCAGGGCTTACCCTTAACGTTTGAGTTTGGTGTTCTTATGATGTTTCATCAAGCATCTTGGTGTTAATCGGCGCTAAGTACCGTCAGGATATCGTTCAGTACACTGTTAACACATACACTATACCACACTGAGGTATATTGTTTGCTTTTGTGGCGTCAAGGTCGACAATATCGGTTTCATTGCCATCAACAACAAGAACGACGACGACGTTTATTTCCAACACATAAATATATTGGCATAGGGGCAAGGAAATAAAGATAGAGAAACCATTTACACGAATAAAGTTCCCAGCCCTGTTTGTACGTATCGATATATAAAAGAGCGTACACTTGTAAAATTGGGGCGCGGTCCTCACCCCGTGCGCGCTGGCGATTTCGTACGGCGCTGCGCGCGCCGACCAAAACAAACGTGATCGATGACTGCTGCAACGCGGGGGGCTGCGCTGGTCGGTGTGCCGCTCCGCTGACCTCTGCGCCGCGTCCCCTACAGCGTCGAAGAAGCGAACGCCGCCGGTGGTGGTGCTAACGGGTTGCTGCATTGGACAGACCTTGGCACGCTTCGCTGGTCGAGCTTTCCCGTCTAACCTCACTCGCCTGCCTCCCAACAAACTCAACTTCCACGGGCGCGCGTGCCGGGCCCAAATTGCGGCGCCCGCCACTGCCATCGCCCACAACAGCGCATGCATGCGAGAGCTTGGCAAACGTTTCTGTCCTCTTGTCAGTCATCAGCGCACGAGTGGGTGCGCTTTGGTTGCGCGCGCGCGCGCCTCTCGCGTTCTGCGTCTCTTGTCGGGTTGGCCTTTTGGGCGTTGCCTGGCTCGTCTCCCCGTTCCTTTCCTGCTGACTATACTAGCGTATGACGACGTCAGGAAGTGGTTTATACTTAGTCTTCCCGACAGCTTGTGAGGGTGCGTGTTTACGCTTGTCACGTATCTCGGGAGCGCTTGCAATGTGTGATGGAGTTGGGAGAGTGAGTGAGGCGGGAGACCGTGGCGTCACGGCAAACACACTTTATATAACAACACGGCAAACAAGAAGTTAACACCAGAGATTAACTAGAAGTAACATATTCAAAAAATGCCCCGCGGTACAAATGAATACAACAAACACTTCTAACTAAACTCGGCCTGAGTGGCCCGAAAGTCTGGCAACTATGGCGTCTTGGTCTAGCGACGCAAATGGAACGGTCTTACTTCGCGTGAGTCCGTCGCCTCGCTTCCGCGCCAAAGTCGACGCTGAGTCCCGTCGATGCTACTCCTCGACGTCTGGGAGTCGCCGTCGTCGAAGCTGCCGCCTCGCTAGTCGTCCTCGTCGCTGACCCGTCGGTCTTCCTTCGAGAACGTCGTCTCGTCCGGTTAGGCCTAACCCTCGGCCTATCCTCTTGGTGCCACCGGGTCAAACTGCCGACGTGGCTCTCCGTGATTGTCGTGGGTCGCTGTCGTCTTGCCGCGCTGTGGGAGTGCCGTAGGTGCCCTGCGAACTGCTGTGACGGGGCTGCTGCAAGCCCGGGGAGCCTCACTTGGATGACACCAAGGTCGACGGCCACCTTCCCGAGCCTCTCTTGCTGCTGCCCCAGAACGGAGCCCTACCGCACTCGTCGCGGGTGCGACGCTGGCTTGCAACACCTTGCTCCTTGACGACTCCAACGAACAATGACTGCTTGATCCTCTCGGGTTCCGCACCTCAGTTCGGGTCGCGTGGCACGCGCCTTCCTCCGGCCAATGGCTTGCGTCGACGTGGCGGGGGTGCACACCATCGGGTATTTTTCCATTCCCCGCACACCATCGACGCCTTGCGCTGTCCGGCGCGCGCCGCGTGCCCCTTTACTCATGACATTGGGCCCCCTTTTGAAGAGTTTTTTTCGTAAAAAACTGCTTTCATCCTCCTCCTTGGGGTTACGGCCCTCTGCTCTTCTGATGGTGTCCCGTAGCTTGTGATGCGTGCTTTTTCCTTGCTTGGCTTAGGCTCACTTTCCCTTCACCACATCGTCGCACGCTTTCACTCACAATTTGTCTGCACTTCACAACACCACTATCCTTGGTTCTACCCACCACATGTTCATTGTCCAAAACCCTATAATCCATATCAAGGTACCACACTTCACAATGACACAACCAATAGCTTCATTGGCGACTTTTCACAAATTGCTTCACATCTCGATATATCCCTGGCCAAAATGCCTCTCTCGTCACTTCTCTTCGCAGGTTCTTTGCATCTCTGAACCCACTCGCGTAGCAATATTCTAAGATTGCCTGCCTATAACATGTTGGCACCATCAATTGTGTGACGGGTGTTCCGCTTTTCCAGAACCTCCGGAAAATCAAATCATTGATCGATTCGTAAAACACTCCGTCTCTAAACCCTTCTCTTGTACGTTTACGGCCAACCCTATCTCTCGCGTGCCTCAGGGTTCTGTCACCCCTTTGTTCTTTCGAGAACTCCTCTGAGGTTACCCCTACCTGCTCCAAAATTCTCGATCTACTCTCGCGTTGTCCTTCGCCACCCACATTTTTCGCTCTAGCCTCTGAGCTTTCAGGGCTTTTGTTTGCCTTCTCTTTTCTCCTGTACTGTTTTCTTGGCCTGACATAGCCACCTGGCTGCGCTGGGTCGTCCACCCTTCGTACCCCTGGCCTATTTCCTAAGATCACGTCATAAATTGGATCCTCCATACACTTTGCCATAATTTCTCCTACGAAGTAAGGGGTCTCCAGCCGTATCTTGGCCTCTGGTAGTCTCACCTTGGACCCATCTGCAAAAACCACTGTTCCTACTCTCCCCGTGAAATCTCGTCCATTCACCAGGCTTCTCCTCACTAACACCGTATCTGCTCCTGAGTCCCTCAATACCGTTACCCGTTTGCCGTTTACTTTGCCTTCCACCACTGGCATATTAACCCCTTCCGACCTATCTATCACAGCACCGACTACCTCTTCCTTATCTTCTGACCTTACTGCACATGCAGTGTGCTCCAACGGTCTATTCCTGCACTCGTTTGCTTTGTGCCCCCTTTTCTGGCACAATTGGCATATCACGTGGGATTCTTGTCGACTAGTGCTTGTGCGGCAGTTCATGGCTATGTGCCCTATTCTGTCGCACAAGAAACACCGCTGCTGTGCCCTTTGTTTACCCATTGGGGCCTCACTGTTGCTCCCTTCTTCCTTACTGTTGTCTTTGTCTTTTTCCAAATTCCTTAACCCTTGTGCCTCCATGAACTGATCAGCCTGCTTGGCCATCTCCTCCACCGTGTGCAAGTTCCTTTCTTTCAAAAATACCGCCAATTGACTGCTGCACCGGTTTAGGAACTGTTCGCCAACCATCCTGTCGCGCACCCCTTCGTACGTTTTTTCCGTCTCGGACAATTCTATCCAACGATCGAAGTAGTTGGATAGGCGACATGCAAACTGCTTGCCCGTTTCTGAATTCTCGGGCTTACATGTTCGGAACTTGTCCCGGAAACCTTCGGCAGTTAGCCTAAACCTCTCCAATAAAGTCTTCTTTACTATGTCATAGTCTAGAGACTCTTGGGCTGGCATGCGACCAAACACACTCAAGGCCTCTCCCACGAGACACAAACTCAGAGCGTTTGCCCACTCGCCCTTCTCCCAGCCTTGCCCAATAGCGATCCTTTCGAATCGATGCAAATATGCATCAAGATCGTCCCTTCGCTCATCGAAGGGTGCCATTAGCTTTCTTGGGCAAATTTGTCTCGGCGTGGGGGTAGAGTTGGCCAACGCCGTCGTCGGGGTACTCGCGCGACTAGGGTCGCTGCGCGGACACGCGTTCATCTCTGCTAACTTCAACTTCAGTTCTAGGATTTCCTTCTCGCGTTCATGCTCCTTCTGCGCGCGCTGCTCCTCACGCTCATGCTGCTCCCGCGCCTCACGCGCACGCTCCTTCTCGCGTTCCTTCTCACGCTCGAACTCTCTTTCGCGCTCTTTCTGAGCGTTCTCGAAAAACCTCATCGTCTCCTCCTTATTCATTTCGCAGTCTCTGGCCACGGCCGCCAATTTCTCCCAATCCATCCTTGCAACCCCCGACGGTACGTGACTGGGCCCAACGCTGGAAAAATCCTGGAAGGCTCGCCACTTATTATGTCACGTATCTCGGGAGCGCTTGCAATGTGTGATGGAGTTGGGAGAGTGAGTGAGGCGGGAGACCGTGGCGTCACGGCAAACACACTTTATATAACAACACGGCAAACAAGAAGTTAACACCAGAGATTAACTAGAAGTAACATATTCAAAAAATGCCCCGCGGTACAAATGAATACAACAAACACTTCTAACTAAACTCGGCCTGAGTGGCCCGAAAGTCTGGCAACTATGGCGTCTTGGTCTAGCGACGCAAATGGAACGGTCTTACTTCGCGTGAGTCCGTCGCCTCGCTTCCGCGCCAAAGTCGACGCTGAGTCCCGTCGATGCTACTCCTCGACGTCTGGGAGTCGCCGTCGTCGAAGCTGCCGCCTCGCTAGTCGTCCTCGTCGCTGACCCGTCGGTCTTCCTTCGAGAACGTCGTCTCGTCCGGTTAGGCCTAACCCTCGGCCTATCCTCTTGGTGCCACCGGGTCAAACTGCCGACGTGGCTCTCCGTGATTGTCGTGGGTCGCTGTCGTCTTGCCGCGCTGTGGGAGTGCCGTAGGTGCCCTGCGAACTGCTGTGACGGGGCTGCTGCAAGCCCGGGGAGCCTCACTTGGATGACACCAAGGTCGACGGCCACCTTCCCGAGCCTCTCTTGCTGCTGCCCCCAGAACGGAGCCCTACCGCACTCGTCGCGGGTGCGACGCTGGCTTGCAACACCTTGCTCCTTGACGACTCCAACGAACAATGACTGCTTGATCCTCTCGGGTTCCGCACCTCAGTTCGGGTCGCGTGGCACGCGCCTTCCTCCGGCCAATGGCTTGCGTCGACGTGGCGGGGGTGCACACCATCGGGTATTTTTCCATTCCCCGCACACCATCGACGCCTTGCGCTGTCCGGCGCGCGCCGCGTGCCCCTTTACTCATGACATTGGGCCCCCTTTTGAAGAGTTTTTTCGTAAAAAACTGCTTTCATCCTCCTCCTTGGGGTTGCGGCCCTCTGCTCTTCTGATGGTGTCCCGTAGCTTGTGATGCGTGCTTTTTCCTTGCTTGGCTTAGGCTCACTTTCCCTTCACCACATCGTCGCACGCTTTCACTCACAATTTGTCTGCACTTCACAACACCACTATCCTTGGTTCTACCCACCACATGTTCATTGTCCAAAACCCTATAATCCATATCAAGGTACCACACTTCACAATGACACAACCAATAGCTTCATTGGCGACTTTTCACAAATTGCTTCACATCTCGATATATCCCTGGCCAAAATGCCTCTCTCGTCACTTCTCTTCGCAGGTTCTTTGCATCTCTGAACCCACTCGCGTAGCAATATTCTAAGATTGCCTGCCTATAACATGTTGGCACCATCAATTGTGTGACGGGTGTTCCGCTTTTCCAGAACCTCCGGAAAATCAAATCATTGATCGATTCGTAAAACACTCCGTCTCTAAACCCTTCTCTTGTACGTTTACGGCCAACCCTATCTCTCGCGTGCCTCAGGGTTCTGTCACCCCTTTGTTCTTTCGAGAACTCCTCTGAGGTTACCCCTACCTGCTCCAAAATTCTCGATCTACTCTCGCGTTGTCCTTCGCCACCCACATTTTTCGCTCTAGCCTCTGAGCTTTCAGGGCTTTTGTTTGCCTTCTCTTTTCTCCTGTACTGTTTTCTTGGCCTGACATAGCCACCTGGCTGCGCTGGGTCGTCCACCCTTCGTACCCCTGGCCTATTTCCTAAGATCACGTCATAAATTGGATCCTCCATACACTTTGCCATAATTTCTCCTACGAAGTAAGGGGTCTCCAGCCGTATCTTGGCCTCTGGTAGTCTCACCTTGGACCCATCTGCAAAAACCACTGTTCCTACTCTCCCCGTGAAATCTCGTCCATTCACCAGGCTTCTCCTCACTAACACCGTATCTGCTCCTGAGTCCCTCAATACCGTTACCCGTTTGCCGTTTACTTTGCCTTCCACCACTGGCATATTAACCCCTTCCGACCTATCTATCACAGCACCGACTACCTCTTCCTTATCTTCTGACCTTACTGCACATGCAGTGTGCTCCAACGGTCTATTCCTGCACTCGTTTGCTTTGTGCCCCCTTTTCTGGCACAATTGGCATATCACGTGGGATTCTTGTCGACTAGTGCTTGTGCGGCAGTTCATGGCTATGTGCCCTATTCTGTCGCACAAGAAACACCGCTGCTGTGCCCTTTGTTTACCCATTGGGGCCTCACTGTTGCTCCCTTCTTCCTTACTGTTGTCTTTGTCTTTTTCCAAATTCCTTAACCCTTGTGCCTCCATGAACTGATCAGCCTGCTTGGCCATCTCCTCCACCGTGTGCAAGTTCCTTTCTTTCAAAAATACCGCCAATTGACTGCTGCACCGGTTTAGGAACTGTTCGCCAACCGTCCTGTCGCGCACCCCTTCGTACGTTTTTTCCGTCTCGGACAATTCTATCCAACGATCGAAGTAGTTGGATAGGCGACATGCAAACTGCTTGCCCGTTTCTGAATTCTCGGGCTTACATGTTCGGAACTTGTCCCGGAAACCTTCGGCAGTTAGCCTAAACCTCTCCAATAAAGTCTTCTTTACTATGTCATAGTCTAGAGACTCTTGGGCTGGCATGCGACCAAACACACTCAAGGCCTCTCCCACGAGACACAAACTCAGAGCGTTTGCCCACTCGCCCTTCTCCCAGCCTTGCCCAATAGCGATCCTTTCGAATCGATGCAAATATGCATCAAGATCGTCCCTTCGCTCATCGAAGGGTGCCATTAGCTTTCTTGGGCAAATTTGTCTCGGCGTGGGGGTAGAGTTGGCCAACGCCGTCGTCGGGGTACTCGCGCGACTAGGGTCGCTGCGCGGACACGCGTTCATCTCTGCTAACTTCAACTTCAGTTCTAGGATTTCCTTCTCGCGTTCATGCTCCTTCTGCGCGCGCTGCTCCTCACGCTCATGCTGCTCCCGCGCCTCACGCGCACGCTCCTTCTCGCGTTCCTTCTCACGCTCGAACTCTCTTTCGCGCTCTTTCTGAGCGTTCTCGAAAAACCTCATCGTCTCCTCCTTATTCATTTCGCAGTCTCTGGCCACGGCCGCCAATTTCTCCCAATCCATCCTTGCAACCCCCGACGGTACGTGACTGGGCCCAACGCTGGAAAATCCTGGAAGGCTCGCCACTTATTATGTCACGTATCTCGGGAGCGCTTGCAATGTGTGATGGAGTTGGGAGAGTGAGTGAGGCGGGAGACCGTGGCGTCACGGCAAACACACTTTATATAACAACACGGCAAACAAGAAGTTAACACCAGAGATTAACTAGAAGTAACATATTCAAAAAATGCCCCGCGGTACAAATGAATACAACAAACACTTCTAACTAAACTCGGCCTGAGTGGCCCGAAAGTCTGGCAACTATGGCGTCTTGGTCTAGCGACGCAAATGGAACGGTCTTACTTCGCGTGAGTCCGTCGCCTCGCTTCCGCGCCAAAGTCGACGCTGAGTCCCGTCGATGCTACTCCTCGACGTCTGGGAGTTGCCGTCGTCGAAGCTGCCGCCTCGCTAGTCGTCCTCGTCGCTGACCCGTCGGTCTTCCTTCGAGAACGTCGTCTCGTCCGGTTAGGCCTAACCCTCGGCCTATCCTCTTGGTGCCACCGGGTCAAACTGCCGACGTGGCTCTCCGTGATTGTCGTGGGTCGCTGTCGTCTTGCCGCGCTGTGGGAGTGCCGTAGGTGCCCTGCGAACTGCTGTGACGGGGCTGCTGCAAGCCCGGGGAGCCTCACTTGGATGACACCAAGGTCGACGGCCACCTTCCCGAGCCTCTCTTGCTGCTGCCCCCAGAACGGAGCCCTACCGCACTCGTCGCGGGTGCGACGCTGGCTTGCAACACCTTGCTCCTTGACGACTCCAACGAACAATGACTGCTTGATCCTCTCGGGTTCCGCACCTCAGTTCGGGTCGCGTGGCACGCGCCTTCCTCCGGCCAATGGCTTGCGTCGACGTGGCGGGGGTGCACACCATCGGGTATTTTTCCATTCCCCGCACACCATCGACGCCTTGCGCTGTCCGGCGCGCGCCGCGTGCCCCTTTACTCATGACAACGCTGATGTCGCAGAGGTCGTTCAAACAGTTGGTAGTGTAGTTGTTTACGCTGTGTTAAACAAGTGGCTCGCATAGACGATGCGCAAACGTACGCACACGTAGAAACGAAGCTAGCTTTATTCGAAGCGTTTGCTATCCAGGGCTGCAAACGGGTGGACGACATTTTTCATTTCTCTTTCATGCATCCTCTGCCTGGCCGAAGAAAATCGTACAACGAAGCATTGGACATTGTTCATAACAAATGTTTAACAGTATACACGCGACTATCTTCCGAAACACACTGTACTCCTCGATAAGACAACCGCCTTGCAGATCTTAGCGGCTGAGGTGTTGCGCAACTGAGATCGCGGGGACGCAGGTTCGATTCCGGGACGAGGCGGCCTCATTTCTGTGGGATAACTAATAGCTTCTGTGGTTTTGCATGCCAAAACCACGATATGATTACTGCGGTTTGATTTCTATACCACCCGGGGTTCTTTAACGGGCACCTATAGATCTAAGGACGCGGGTAGAGTGTACTAGCACACTCTAACGCGGGTGTTCTGCATTTCGTCCCCCTTCGAAAGGCAGCCTCCGTGGCCAGGAATCGAACCTGCGACGTCTTTCCACGTTCAGGTGCACGTTAAAGTTGTTTGACACTAATCCGCAGTCGCCCGCTTCGGCGTACTTTTGATAGTATCCTGGTTTATGCACGTAAAACGCCACAATTTTAAATTCTTTTCTCTCCAAAGAAACGTACGGGAAGCTTCACTTGGGGCGTTGACGAGGTTTCCTAAGTGAGGCAGCTAGTTCCTTCACCCCATCGCCAGTTTTTCGGGCTGCCGCTCTCTACTACCCCATCCCACCACTTGTCTCTGTCGCTGTTGACTCTGCTGCCCCAGCCGTGCCGTTGAGGTCGTCACGGTGTGTCGGCCTGCACTGGAGGAGGACCGAGGCCGTGGTGACAGCGCACGCGCTTCGTCCTCGCGCTTTGTTGTCTCCCTGCGCGTTCCTATTTTTGGCGGCTCGTATACGTGCGCGCGCACGGACAAAAGGACGGAAAACACTGCTTGCCACACCTCGACGTCCATCGCGGCGCCAATATTGGCCGCTGTTTGTTTAACTTTTCTTTTTTTTCCCCGCCTTCCCTGTCCGCCTGCCCGTCAGCCACACAATAGGTGTGCGCGCGCTCGGAGCAAAGGGCGCGGCCTATAGCCACAGCTCCGCGTAGTGTTTCTTGCTTGATTTCCATGGGAGGTTGGGACTGAACTTTTCTTCGCGTTCAGTTCTTTGGGCGCGAACCTCGATAAGTGTTCTTGGCGCGTCCGCGGTCACACGACGGACCCCGCGCAGTTGTCGCTCCTATAATAGAGTAGAGTGAAAGTGCGCGTTGAGATGGACGTAAGTAGGTCAGATGCGTGGAGCGATTATTTGCATTGTGCGGTCCGGCGCTCTGCTCAGTTCAGTTGTTCGTTTTCGGCCACTGTGATTCGGGGGACACATTTGCGGATTTGGTTTTAATATATATAGCTCGGCGGGACTTTCGACTATGCCTCGCGAACAATAGGAAAAACTGGCACGAACGTCCCTCGGTGCGCATTTAGTGCGCGGAGGTGGGTGGAGAGGTGGGATGTCGGAGTGGTTATTGTAAGGAATACAAAGGTGGCGCTGTCTTCTGCAGTCCCCCTCCTTTAATTTCCCCCCTTTATCGTTTCCTTCTTCTCCTTTTTGCGTCCACCCGATTTTCATCCACAGCTTATCACCATCGTCACCGCGCGAGAGGACACGTACGAGTAAATGAGTAGGGGAATAAAATAACAGAATAGGGTATAGTAAGAGCTTGAACCAGCGTGCGGAGCGGGCGTTTGCACGTCTGCGTCCTCCATCAACCAATCGAGGAAGGTCTACATAGGCCAGCATGCTCTCGGTGCTCGCAGACCAGTACACACTGGCTCGTACTCCGTTCCGCATTGTGAGTGAGTGACGAAGGGTGTACGGGGGGCTGAGTACGTGTAAACTACAGAGTGTGCGTCGGTAGCGCATTAATTTTGACCATCGCGGCTCTTTTAACAGCGGAGATGTTTAGTAAATCGTTCCTTGTCCGGCGGACCAAAAGATGTATCATAATCATATAAGCGGGTATGTGCCACATAAATTGGACTCATCCCACTACTCACCACTTCATCATGATCATAGGTCGGCAAAAAATTTGGAGCTCGCTCGGACTCACTGATGAAATATATTTTGCCCTTAGAACCATATCGGCAAACTCACTCACGAGTCGACTCACTCAGACTCGGATCGGATCGTTAGCCTGGGTCCGAGTGGGTCTGGGTGAGTATAATTTTGGTGAGCTTGAGTCTGAGTGAGTCCGGTTGAGAAAATATTTTAGTGAGTCTGAGTCCGAGTGAGCTCGGTTTAGGGAAAGTTCGGCGAGTCAGAGTCCGACTGAGTACCAAGCGCAACACATTTCTTGAGTGAGTCTCAGTGAACTCGGCACTTTTTTGCCGACCTGTGGTTCTATCTACATAACTTCAGCATTACCATCAGCCTTGTGTGGGCTCACGTTTATACTCCCGCCGGCTCGCACATACTTCAAAGCACTAGTGTTCATCCGTCAGCTCAAAATATATTGATCAAAGGCGTGAGTTTCAAAAGGGAGGGGGCCGTGAGTCCGAGTGAGTAATATTTAGGTGAGTTTGAGTCCGAGGGAGTCCGGCTGAGAAAAATCTCAGCGAGTCTGAGTCCGAGTGAGTCCGGTTGAGGAAAATTTTGGTCAGTCCGAGTCCGAGTGAGCTCTTTCACGATAAACGGGTATGTGCCATAGAAATCTAAAATTGAAGAAGGCAACAGTTCAACAAATGACTGCGAAGCGACGGAAAGCCTACGCCTACGACGACGTGCCCGTAGATAGATGAGAGGTGCGAACGCTTGGTTTCAGCGCGAGGTTCTGTCTCCGCAGTTTGGACATCGGTGTCGTGTCTTTGGTTGTCCGTGCTTTAACTCGAACCTCTCTGCGCTGAGAATCAAAGTGGAAACAACCTATCATCACCTAGCTAAAGCCTAGCAACGACCTAGAAGCAACCTAGAAACAACCTGCATCACCTAGCTAGGGCCTAGAAACAACCTAGAAGCAACCAGATTAAGTCTTCAGAATCGTCCAGTTTCGCTCTTTGAAGCCTTGCGCGGCCTAGTGCAAGCTTCGCCAATTTTTCTTGTTGTTTTTGTTTCTTAACCGCGCACCTAAATCAGAGTACACGGGTGTTCTTGCACAGGTGTGAACGTCTTTTATAGAGAGAGATGCGAGTGGCTGCTGTCGACGAGTGAGTGGGTATACTTGAGTGGTGGGGTTATTTTCTGCGTGAACGGAAGCGATTATGAACGCAAGTGAACGGTGGTGAGCATGAGTCGGCGCATATATAAGGTAAAAAAAAAATGAGTGAGTGAGTGAGTGAGTGAGTGAGTGAGTGAGTGAGTGAGTGAGTGAGTGAGTGAGTGAGGGAATAAACGGTATCTGCAGAAATGTGACGAACGAGCCTCTTCAGTTAACCTAGACACCCGCATTATACGATAGCAGCAATTACGCTAATGTTTCAGCTGCACGCGTTGAAAAGCACCACGCTGCGCATAATTTGTGGAAGAGGCTGTTACGACTCGGCGATCGTCATATGTGTTCTCCGTCCAGCTAGTTCCTTTCCGGCTGCGCGTTTGTACGCTTACGTTAGGTTAGATAGCGCGGTTTGGATCAAACTGTTGACGCAAGCGGAGACCGACAGGCGCGCGCGATTGTCGGTCGCCCGCGTGATTGTTGTCGCCGGCGGAGTTGGAACGAGTGCTTGTTGAGCGCGGGCGTCTGTCAACGCTTTGGTGCGGCGAACGAGCGCGCGCGCTTTGTGACAGCTGCTCGCTTGCGCGATGCCTCAAGTGGTGCGTAAACACTACGTGTGTACAGTCGTAAACGGCAAAAATGACTCACCCGTTGCTGCGTCCTCCCCTACGCGGACGGCGACGCTCAATCATTGTGCAATCTCTCGGTGCGCGCGATTACGTTGAGAGTCCTCCTCTCCCGCCTCTGTGTCCACTCTTCTCGTTCCGTTATCGCGGGGAACTTGTTTCAGCGTCGTTCGGCTTCTCTGCGCCTTGTTCCGCGTTGAAACGCGCGCAATTGTTGCTTATTCTTTCGATGGCAAGCGACCCGGCCAGGCTTATATCGGATTGCGCGCGCGGTGCGAACGACCGCGTTCTCTGAGCGACGAAGTATCGTCGTCTTCGTAGTCCAGAATCAACCGAGCTATGAAGCTGTGCCTGTTCGGACTCGGAGGTTTCGCGCGTCTCGCTCTCTTCCCGGGTTGGCTTCCCGGCTGCGCGCGGCAGTGTGCGGGAGAGACGGCTTTCCAGCAGTGGCAAGTATAGTAGCGAGAGCGTGATTCCGGTTTCGTGGCTTGTGCTACTTGGATGAATGTTAATGGCGTGGCTCTTCGCGTCCTTATCAGTTCTTTTTCACCGCTGTGATGTCGCGAACGCAGCTTAAAGACCCCGTATGACAATAATGAGCGACTGCTTGTCATTGCTTGACTTTTCGTTTTCATTACATTAGACGGCCCTCAAAAGCTCGCGTGGCCGTCTGAGGCGTGCAGTCAGTCGTCTTTTTAGAAACACCACGCGGAAACTGACTCACCTAGAAGCTACACTTCTGTACCTGTATCCAATACAGCAGACCTTCCATTGTTTTTAAAGCTTCGACGGTTCTTGCCACATACGCATGGCCGCGGTCTTGAAACTGTGCTTTTAGACTGTACCTATTAGCAAATTGGCACACTGTTCTGTGAGCTTTGCCACTTATGGCGAGGTTTGTGTAGTACGATCTCTCTCACACGCATCCTTTTCAATCTCTCAGGAAAGCCCGTCGGAAAGACAAGGATGCATCTTCGAGCAGCGGCGGCGGCCAAGAGGAGCCCAAGATGTACCTGGAGTCGACGGTGCTCGAGTGCACCATCCCTGAGTCCCGGCTGCGAGACCTGGTCGACCTGCCCGAAGGGCTCGACTACAACGAGTGGCTCGCATCGCACAGTGAGTTGTCTCCCTCGTTCCTTCACAAGTGATTTCATTTGAAGGATTTTGCGTGTATTCAATGGAGTATGAATCGTGTGAAGTTTTACAGAATGCTATCCAATGGTATGACCTTCTAAGGAAAAAAAAAAAAGAGTACAAGTGAGGGCACAATTAACAGACAGGTTTAATACATAGCAACATTTAGGCAGTGCCTATAGAGAATCCATCATTATTATATCTGCAGTATTGTACATAGTAAATATGACAGTAGCAGGAAAGAATAATTGAATGGAGACAGCTTAAATAAAGCATCAATAAATAAGTGTTCAATAGTGGTCATTAATTCCTAGGCAAACAGCTATGGATGTGAAAGCCATAATAAAAACAGTAGTTTAATTGAGCATGTGATGCAGGGCTGGGCAAAGATACTTTGAAATTGTATCGCGATACGATACAAGATACTCAGGCAAGAAGTACTGGAGATACAGATACAAGATACTACCGCGATAATTGTATCTGATACGATACTTGCCAATTGTATCTTAACCCCTTAACTGCTTTGGACAAGCAGAGCTCGTCCTGCCCAAACTGTCCCCAAACTGCTTTGGACGAGCAGAGCTCGTCCTAGCGGAATAGGTACTCCCCTCTAGCGTTTAGGACAAGAGGCGCTCTTCTACAGCTTGGATTGCGTGTAATCCACCAGATGGCAGCATTTACTCAACAATTTATTTTTTTTCTGCGGAAAGAGCGCGGTTTTTGTATGAAAAGATGGCTTGCGGTGGCGGTCACCCATGCATAACTGGCTCGTCAACACGAAAAAGAGGCTTCTCATTTTCATCATCTTCTTCGAGTGATGATCATTCGGATACAGATGTTTATCTTGTGTCAAGAAGTGAAGACAGCGAAGGCGGTGAATTGAGCATCTCCTCCGGTGATGATGAAAACAGCTCGGAAGAGAACATCGCGAGTGCTCGCCAGTGAATCCTGCTTGATGCGGACAATCCTCCTGTGAAGCCTCTTTGCTTTCCATTCTTGGCCATTTCAGGCAAGACTTTCAACTTGTCATTGCCAGATGACCTTATGGAATATATTCAGCAGTTTCTTCTAATGTGCTTCGTTTGCTCTCGGAAGCGAGGAGAAAACGGGAAAAAATTGAGAAAGGAAACTTGATTTTGGTGCAGGAGCTGCAACGGGCCCCTTTGCATTATTCCGTGTTTTGATTTGACTAAGTATGTGGCACAAATATTTTTTTAACATCGACAAGCTGCTTTTTAGTACAGTCAGATTCGAAATCAGCAACAAAAAAAATAGGCACTTTTGGTTGGGAAATTTTCAAAAAAATAAAGCACTTAAGGGGTTAAGATACTTCGATACATTCGCAAATTTGTTATTATAGACCCCCATAACGTAGTAGCGACCGCCTATGCATGAAAAGGTTTGCTTGAAAATGTCTTTAATGTGACCAATTTGGTTTCATTTTAATGAAATGTCTGTTAGTATCTCAAAAGTTTTGTCCTTCTTGCTCAAAGTGCATCAGTTGACTTCTGACAGAACTTATTGGGGTTTGTTTTGGCTGCTTAACAGGACAGCTCTTCATTGACAGCGGCTCTTGCTGGTCATTTTTGTAATTGATGGGTGTAGAGTTTTACCTTGTCTATTAAACACCGTTTACGCAATACCGAATCAACGGTGTACAGCAGCAACGACGCTGCTAGCGACATTTTTTGTGACGCATCGTGTATACGTAGAGATCATAAAACTGCAGTGACTTTTCATATTCTACTTATCTGCTGGCGTAAAGCGTTCGTTATGAATATACTCACTAACGTGCAATCTTTTAACAATTTTTCTTCAATGAGAGAACATGTGCACCCCAGAAATGCCTCATACATATTGTATTCTCACGTGGTGGTGACGATGAAGAAGGCGGCAGTCACTCCGTTAGAGACGAGACTGCGCACTGGGCAAGCGTGTGCCCAGAAAACTAAGTAACTCGTGGCAATAAAAGTAGTGGGCCTTCGGTATTCTGATCATCGGTGAAAAGCGTGGTCTTTTATACATCAGCGATCGAACCTTCCAGCGTTACCGCTGGTGCTTCCGTAAGCTCACCAATGAACCAGAGTGCTCGTACCCTGCGCATAATTTTAATAATAATTGTTGCGGTTTTGCATCACAAAACCACGATATGATTATGATGGACGCCGTAGTGGAGGCCTCCGGAAATTTCTACCACCTGGGGTTCTTTATCGTGCACCTAAACGTAAGTACACCGTCTCTAGCATTTCGCCTCCATCGAAATATGGCCGCCGCGGCTGGGATTCGCGCGTAATCTTAATGGAAAAATCTCAAACAATCGCAAAGGTTTCGAAACATCGCGGCGAGGGTTGAGCCGAGCGCTGCTAATATTTATTTTGTGGTTTAGACCCAATGATACCAAAATAAAGAAATAAGAGTGCGTGGCAGTGTACTTGCACAAAACGTCGCAGGACGCCTTTGCTATTCACGCTATTGCCAGCTACAGCTCCGATTACCTGGCGATTAGTAATTGTAAAAAAAAAATTTGAGAGGCCTCAAAAAGAAAAACAAATATACGTCAATAAAATAGAAAAGCCGCTCTGTATCAAACATTCATCGTGAATAAGTATTGAAACACGATACGGGCGGCACCCCTAATAGCTATGACAATTAAGCATGAAGTATCGTCAACTTCCTTCTGAATGTAAGACAATAAAAAGACTTAGTGCCTTTGCAAAATTCACTGAAACGGCTCGTTGGGAGGCTCACGAGAAAAATGGATAATTTAGTTTAGCAATTTTTCTCAAATCCCCTTCCTAACAACTTTAAGATGGGTCCTGATATTTCCATTATTATAGTGCAAACTCAATTTGGCCGTTTTACTAAGCAGTAAGCAGGTACTGTATACTCAGTGCGCGCCCACATAATTACATATTTATTTTCAAGATCGCCTTGGCAGACAGTAAACTCAAACGGTAGCAGAAATAAAGCAGACAGTTAAAAGTAAGAATAAAGCAGAGAGCTTATTTTGGCAACACGTTACAAGAGACATATATTGCTGTGACCAGACCGAAAAAAAAAAAAAAAACAGTTCAGAGCCCTAGGTAATGTACGGGATGCAAGAGAAGGGCAACTAAGAAAGCACTTATGCTAACAATCAAATTATTATTTTAAAAAATCTACGCCATAATAAATCTACGCCATAAAAAATCTACGCATAAAAGAAAGATAGCAGGAAGATAATAATAATAATTGTTAGGGTTTAACGTCCCAAAACCACGATGCGATTATGAAGGACGCCGTTGTGGAGGGCTTCGGAAATTTCGGCCACCTGGGGTTCTTTAACGTGCACCTAAATCGAAGTACACGGGCCTGAAGTATTTTCGCCCTCATCGAAAATGCGACCGCCGCGGCCGTGACTCGATGGACAGCAGGAAGAAAAAGTTGTGGTGCATGAAGATATTTTCTGTTAGGCAAACGCTTGCTCTATTAGATCTAGCATCGGTACTTAGTGGTGCTATAGTTAGGATTCTATTTGCACATAAGTCAATCGCATGTAAGTAAGTTACATCCACCAAACCCTTCAAGTCGCTGGTGTGTAAACGTCACGAGATGCAAAGCAACCTTATGCTTCAGATTTCGTAACGAAGCACCACGCAGGACAATGGCATCAGAATATGTGCGATAATCACCGCATGCGTTGTGATATGCGGCGCTGGATCAGTGGATCAGTGTACAGTGGATCAGGGTAAGTGTCATGGCACTGGCACTGGCACAAGTAAAAAGAAAAAAAGATCGGGGAAAAATCGAGGGCGTGAGGTAGGCAAAGACGTTCGCGCTCTTGTTCTGTCGAGACTGCGCGAGCGCTGTCATGTTACTCTGCTCAACCAAAACAGACGCGCACGCCTCATCGCCTGCCCTCACTGGTGGACTCTGCCAGAAAGATAGAATTATGTCATTGCCCTTAGTTTTATTCACGCGGTTTAGTGGCACCAGTACCAACTTGAGAAGCGGAATTGAGCCAGTGATTATTGTTTCGTACGATGGTGTTCCTATAGGAGTATCTTGTATCTTAAGATACACGATACATTATTGAACGTATCGGAAATACAAATACAGATACTCATCTTGAGGGACGTATCGCGATACAGATACAAGATACCAAAAGTGTATCTAAGATAGTATCTAAGATACATGTACCTTTGTTACTGCCCAGCACTGATGTGATGAGTAGGAGGACAGTATACATGGTGTTTCAACGCGATGGCGTTAAAGAGCTCGTTTCACAGAAATTCCGGTGTCAGCGTTGGTGTCGTTGGTTGTGAGCAAAAAATCATCTTGTCCGTGACTGGAAAAATCGAGAAAGATGCCAATAAAATAAATAATAAAAAAACTTTAGTTCGAGTGAGAATCGAACCCAGAACGTCTGCACCGCAAGCAGGCATTCACAGAGCTACGCTATTGCTTGAAACTACTGTAGAAAGAAACACTATATGAATGTCATGTAGTGGAAGGAGTCTCCTTAACGCACGTAATATTGGGTGGCAGAAGCGTAGAATTACGCCAGCCGTCAAAACAACTGAATCGCGCAACGAGTGAGTGTTTTAAAGGCCCACCCATTACAATGCCGTGTTGCCTTACGGAAGCGTAGTGGGCCCTTCGCTGATCCATAAAAGGAAGAATTATGGCGTAGTGGACACTGTGCAACTGTACTTGCAGTAGGCATTCTAGGATAGTTTGAAACTGCCAATGTTACGCGCACAGACGTTCGTTTCCTTGCAGCACGGTTGAGGCATGCACCGAGAACTTAAGGCAGGCTAGCAGTTGAGAAGGCGATGCGCACGGGGCGCGATTGCGCTATCGCTTTCTGCTCTTGAAGGTGAAGCTCAAGCGTCCTCCAAGTTTCTTTTTACACAATGCAATTTTTTAATGAAAATGCTATGGACTGTCAGGTCTCTTTCGTCTTCGCAAATGAACTCTCTGCCGAGGCAGAAAAACTTTGCCACACCTAAAGTTACACTGAAATGAGAAATTAACAAAAACTCATTAATTAACTATTTAATTATTAACTTGAGGGCAGTTGTTTATATTGAAAAGTTGTAAAACGTGACGATTTATGGTATACCCATCTTTTAAAAAATCTCGAAAAACACATAGTTTGAGATATTAATCATCGAAATTGAGATCCCCAATCCAGGCGATACCGAAACTGAGCGCTTGAGGTGCGCAGGAAATGCGCTGTCTGGCTTATGTCAGACCAGAAAGCTCACGTGACGAACTTTGAAAAAAAGGCGCTTCGGAGCAGAATTTGTTCAGGAAAAATTTCAAGTTGCCCCAAATACCCCATTGGACTGCTTATTATTTGTGTTTAGTATGTAGTGCTTATCCGTTCCTTTGTTAAACTCAAAATGAAATGCAACGAACTCTTTTGCTTGTCTGCGAGAAGTAGCGCTGCAGTGGCTGCCACCTGTTTCACGCTCTACATTCAAAGGTGGAAATTTCAGTTTTCTTGGGTACAGCACAAAAAAAAAATCAGATAAGCACTGCACATTAAACGCAAAGAATAACAGACACAGTTGGATATTTGGGATAGCTTGCCCCTTTTTCCTGACCAAATTCTGCTGGGATGCGCCTTTTTTCAAAGCTCATCACGTGAGCTTTCCGGGCTGACGTAACCCAGATGGCTCATTTCCTGTGTGCCCGGAGCGCTCAGTTTCGGGATTGCCTAGATTAGATTAGGGCCCTCAATTTCGATGGTTAATATCCCAAACTACGTGTGTTTCTTGACATTTTAAAAGAAATGGATACGCCATAAATTGTCACGTCCTACAACTTTTCCATGTAAACAACTGCACTCTAGTTAATAATTAAAAGGTTAACGAATTTTTGTTATTTGCTCACTTCAGTGTAACTTTAGGTGTGGCAAAGTTTTCCGCCTCGGCATAGAGTTCGTTTACGAAGACGACAGAGGATTGACAGTCATAGCATTTTTATAATTCAGATTTTTCATACCGCTAGGGAATGTTAAATCGTTCAAAAACAAATGTGTGCCTTCTTATTTCGCAAATGCTCGGATGAATTAAGGAACGTACACTCCGTCACTATGACTGTGACTCCTTTTCATTCGTGGTATGCTCTGCAGCGATACGTTGCTTGTGCATGCTTGACCACGTTAACACCCCTGCCTTGCAGCTAAGCTAACTTTTGGGAACCGCTACGGCTGAAAGCGGATTTGCGTGCAAATGCACTGGTCCATGCTGCGATACAAACATAGCTGTTCTGCTCATGTGATCGTGTCATAAAGTAAAAAAAATCAATTGGCAAAGGTATAAGTGTTAGAAATTTCAGACATTAGTATTTGGATAGAAAAGTGAGCAAGTTGGTACTGAATACATCATATCGGGCACCATTTAAGACACTGAATAAGAATGACAAATACATCCTTGCGCGCGTTGGTTGTATGGTGTACGTGGAGGTGCCCATATGCACCTGAATTTTCAGGCACAGTAAAAAAATAGGTTGTTTCATGCAGTTGCCATGTAGATGTGTGCAGTGGCATGCTAGGGATTTCCTGTGTGTCATTAGAGCGCCCCTGCAGCACTTCTTCAGCATGGTCAGAAAACATTGCCGATCGGTAGTCGAGGCTCCTGAGAACACGCGAGCCAAACATTATAGCGCAGCACGCGGCCTGGAACTTACAATGAATTCTCAAAGTCAGCTAGAAATCTTTCCCTCTTCTCTCGACAAATAATGCCATAAACCCAAATGACCGCGCCACGAACCGAATGTCCATGGCCATTTGGTTGACTTGAGCATTGTGAGCTGCATAGTTACTGGGGCCCGCTGCGAGATGCCACCATGTGCCTGCTCTCACAATCACATTGAAAGTAAGCCGCGCATTCAAAGAAAAAAAAAAGACAATAAAGTGCTCAAGGTTGTGACACATGCTGATGAGTGGATGCATCTTCCTGCCCCCTTGTCATCCCCCCCACCCCCCCACCCTGCGTAGCTTTCAGTGTGCTCACTGGTACGAAAGGAGAGGGAAAGCGCTTGAAGCATGATACAAACCCCTGTAACTCCACTTGTACTTGAGGGATTTTAAATATTTTTTGCGGCAGTGAATTCGTAAGGCAATAAGTTCTTTTAATGAAGTCAACTTAACAGTTTTAATGAAGGACAACTTGAAATGGTCCCTCTCGGCAGATACTAAACTCTTGCAGGACACGAGTCTGCTGGCATGTTCCTCTTTCACCGCATTTATGTAATCACTGCTGACAATGGTTTTCCCCAGTACAAGTGCATTATTGCTTGACAGAACATAACTTTTGTGAATTATCTGGATGCGCAAAGTTCCATAGGTGATGAAACGTTCTTGAATTCCATTGATGTAATTGAACTATAGCATCAATATTAACGAGCTAAGTGAAGTTGTATGCATGAACAAACTCTTATTATGAGCATTGCTAATAAGCAATTTTCAACATTTATTATGCGAATACTTTTCAAAGTTAGATCATTGCTGTAATTATTTACTGTACTGTGTTGTATTCTACATGTGTTTTCTGGACATTCTTGCCATTATTTTCTCAGGAATTCAGTTAAGAGTTTTAGTAGCTAGTCCAGTGTCGAGAAATGTAGTTTGCAAAAGATGTTTTCCATCAGTTTAGCTTACATCACATCTTTCACGTGCAGCACTGGCGTTCTTTGACCACATCAACCTCCTGTATGGGACGGTGTCCGAGTTTTGCACCATGTCCGGCTGCCCCGACATGACCGGCCCAGGGAATAGGTATGCTTCTTTGGTGCAATGCTTCTTTGGTGCAGTAACGTTTCAACTGGTGTTGCAATGTGAATCCATTGCGTGGCCTCCGCGATTAGTTCTGGCAATGTGCCTTTGCTCAGACCAGTCCATTTGCATGGGTGGAGCATAATTGGATAAAGCAGTGTGACAGCCAGAAGAGCGTCGCTGATTGGACGCGGAACTTGGGCTAAGGTCGCCATCCCACGGCATGTTAGAGTTAACAAAAAAAAAAATGGCACCATGGTCGGGGCAAAGGGAAACGCGCGTTGTTTCCCCTCTCACCCGCCCGTGGTATCCGACAGGGCGAGTGTAAGCGGGCAACGTGGTGTTACAGCCAGTCAAGGCAGACTGAGCATCGCAGAGCTCTCTTTAATATGGCTGGATGCTATGAGTGAGGCTTGGGCTAAGGTCACCACCTCGCGGTATGTTAAGGCGTTGACAAAATTACAGTTCTCCTCTTGGAGACGCACCGAATGGCACATGTAGCAACAGCGTGTTGTCGGTGTTAATTGCGGAGGCCATGGTCATTTGTCTCATAACTTCTCAACAGATGGCGTTGATGTGGACCCTCGGTGTCATAACGTTTCAAGAGGTGGTGTGATGCGGACCCTTGGTGTGATCATGTTTCAACTGCATGTCATAGATGCAGCTCTCGTCGGTAGCTCCTGGTCTGTTGAAAGGTTATTCCCCAGACACGCACGAAATCTTGGTTGTGCACTGTAAGGTCTTAATGCATGGAATTTGTTAATACAGAACATGGATTAGGTTAATGCTTATCAGCATTGCTCCATAATGAAGTGCTGATTTGTTAACATTAGTTTATTTTGCCATTATATCAGTAAAGTATGGCTTTAAATGTGTTCTTCTAAGTGGGCTGCTGCATCATAAGGACCAGCGTAATACTGGAGACACATGATGTCTTTCTTCGTCTTCTTGAGTGTCTTGTCTAAAGTCGCGTACTGGTTGTAATGATGCCTTGCCGCTGATTTAAGGACATTTTTTTAATACTTGTGCTAGGCATATCTGCTAAAGCTAAATGAATGATTATGAAGCTAATAATTGAAACTTTTGTTTATTAGCTGATATCATACTGTAATATGTTGTGCAGATGATGTTAATCTCCTTTTAGTAATCCAGCTGGTGTGGCCAAACTGTGCTATTTGCAACTGGTGACTTTTGAAAGCAAGTTGGGCTTTTCACCATGAAGAGCATTTGGTATATGCAGTTAAGAATTACTCTCTGAAGCATTTCTCATAATTCTGTTTCAGAACTTTTGGTAATATCCTGACTTCCTGTACTTGCATCATGGAATTCCTGGACTTTTCTGAAAAATGCTACTGGCACAGTGCTGTGCTATTTTACTGTCTGTAGCAGAAAGCTTTTGCATGAAACTCATGCCTCATAAACTAGCTGCCGACTGTACTTATACTTTAGTTACCTGATAGGTACACTGCTTGTGAGAAATTATCACCAGATAGCTGATAAAGTGTGGTAACATTAGAAATCATTTCATTAGTAGTGTATATTTGCATAGGAAGCTTAGCTGTACCTACGCCATGTTTATATTCTTAGATTCTTTTGAAGGTTGTGTTTTGTGAGATGTCTATTGCACGTCTGTGACCAAGTTTTTTTCACATTTTGCACCAGTCTCAAGGCAGTGCATGGCTTATGAAAGTTCTGCTGTCGCTTTCACTTGATGGAGGCAACAAACTAGAGCCACGCGACCAGCTGCAAAAATTAAGAAGTTCAATAGAACGTTTCAATTGATCTATCACCTTCTCATTATAATTTGTCATGCACGATAACTCCACCATAGGGCATAAAGCGCACAGTGTGCTTTAAATATATAGTTACTGAGGGGGTGCTCTGTTTATTTATAAAGACAGGTGAGTAGTGCGGAAGACAATAAGTCGATGCAATCACAGAAGAGAGCTTGCTTTTGTTTTCCCACTCAATGTCACCTTTCACTGCAGGAAACAATTGTGCCTTGTTTCTCATCTTGTCTATAGCAGTGTGTGTTATGTGCCATTGACAGTCTAATGAGTTCTGTTCAGTGTGTCAGTGTGTTTACAGTGCATGGAAATCTTCCGAGAGGCTTTTGTATTCCCCTACGCTATGCTTGACAACACGCTATGTGTCACACTTCTCAGCATTGTTATTGCTTTTGGTCCCTGTAATTGTTTTGTGAAGTCCGCACTCGGCAGTTTGCGTCACCATGCTGTCAGAGCTGTAACTTTATTTTTTTTTGCTGCTCTGACCTTGGCCAATTTTGGTTGCTTACTAGTTTTTGGTTGCTCGCCGTTATTGGATGGTAGCGCTGTGTAAACAGGGTTGGGTTCGCTCCATCAGTGTGACATTGCATTTCGATGGGAAAGTGGCGAGTGCCAAGTTTTCAAGAAAGCAAATGCAAGCAAGCCAGTTGGTAATGATTCTTGCATGGCCAAAAGACTACTAAAGGTGTTGCAAGTTATTGTTGCATGTCATAAAGACTACATAAATGGCAGAACTGTTTCTAGAGGGAGTAACTCCCTTTCTACATGCAATTTGCGTATCATCGCTGCAAACAGCCACTCTGCCGACGGACTGGCTTCGTGCCAGGGTCATTCCTAGTTCATAAAGGGGGTGGCAAGTTACTTTTGACCAATTACAGGCCGATTTCACTGACTAGTTCTTGTTCAGGGGCGTAGCCAGAAATTTTTTTCGGGGGGGGGGGGGGTTCAACCATACTTTATGTATGTTCGTGCGTGCGTTTGTATGTGTGCGTGCCTATATACGCAAGCAAAACTGAAAAATTTCGGGGGGGGTTTGACCCCCCCCCCCCAACCTCCCCCTTGGCTACGCCCCTGTTCTTGTTGCAAACTAATGGAGCATATAATCAACAAGGCAATCACCAACTACTTAGAAGATAACAACCTACTTTACTCCAAACAACACGGCTTTCCGAAAGGGCTCTCTACCATAACTCAACTTCTTGAAATAGCACATGACTTTGCTACCGTAATTAACTCAAGACTTCAATATGACGCAATATTCATAGATTTCTCCAAAGCATTTGATAAGGTGCCCCATCAAAAACTGATTGACAAGCTGAAGATTATCGGGATTGAAACCAATATAGTACACTGGATAGCCGCCTACCTCTCAAACCGCAGTCAGCACGTTAAAGTAAACGACGCTGAATCTGAAGAGTTAGACGTTTACTCGGGTGTCCCACAAGGGTCTGTGCCGGGCCCGATTTTTTTTCTAATTTTCGTTAATGACATTCATTGTCATGTCGAACCTGGCATAACAGTTGGACTGTTTGCTGACGACTGTGTCATTTATACCACTGTACGAACGATCGACGATCAGTTACGGCTTAATACCTCCCTAACTAACATTTCAAGGTGGTGTGAAGAATGGGGAATGGAAATAAACGTAGGAAAAACCTCGTACATGCATATAACCCGAAAGAGAGCACCCTTAAAATTTGCGTATCATTTAATGGGACTACACGTAGCAGAGGCCGCTTTGGTGAAATATTTGGCCGTTACCATCACAAACACATTAAAATGGGATGTTCACATTAATTAGACATGCACAAAAGCGTACAGACAGCTGGGATATCTTCGCAGGAAACTCGCTCTAGCCCCTTCCAAAGTTAGACTAACGAGTTAGAAATGCCTTGTACGACCAATCCTCGAATACGGCAGTGTAATATGGAATCCGCACCAAACTTACCTTCTTATCCAGCTGGAGGGAATTCAAAATAAAGCGCTCCGATTTGTGTATTCTCAGTATTCTCGAGATGTCAGCATAACCGCGCTACGCAATAGGGCAAGCATTCAAACACTGGCGATCCGGCGACGCGTAGCTGCATTAAAATTTCTTTATCTGCTTTATCATGACAACATTAACATCAACAAACTCGAGTACTTGAAACAACCATATTAGCGCTCCGCCAGAACAAACCACGACAAGAGTATCAGGCCTTTCATCTCCCGTTGCAATTCATTTAAGTATTCCTCCTTTCCGTCAGTCATAGAAATATAGAATAACCTGCCACGTGATATAGTGTCCTCAGAATCTCTCGAATCATTCACTACCAATCTTGAAAAGTTTTGGGATCAGTAAGTTGCTGCGTTGTAGAATAATGGGGCAACTTTTCATGGAATGTCCATTTTTGATTCGTATGCCACTCAGTGTTTCAATTCTCAGACCTGTGTGTAATATGTACTCTTCCCTGTTAGCCTATCATGTTTTTATTCTCTTTTATTTCTTGGTTCTTCGACCAGATGTATAGTTGCAATCTGTAACTGTTTAGAGTAGTCTGTACTGTTCTTTTTTTATTTTTTTTTCCTTTTTTATTTTGTTTAATATTTTTTGTTCTGTGGTCTAAAATGTGAAGATGTCAATCTATCATTTTTTCCCACTCCTGTAAGAGCCTGTTAAGGCTTACAGTATCAATAAAATAAATAAATAAATAAAATAAATAGACAATTAATTGATCGACTTTGCTGTACTGAGTAAAAAAAAAACACTTATAAATGACACCCAGCAAGAAGCAAACTAGAGGCCTTTCGAGGTGCTAGGCATCTAGAGCAATTACTGTGGAAATTTTCTGCAGTTTAACGCATGAGAGACATTTTATATAGGGAACTTTCACCTGTAGAAAAAAGGAAATCCTTTCGTAATGTTATGACAAGTGGCAGTCTGCATGTGATCTAGCAACCTGCACCAGCACAGCTGTCCAAATCTTTAACAAGCGTGTGCAAGCAACAACTTCGATGTGCGTCAGCGCCATATAACGGAGCCAAGTTGCTCAAAGGGTGAGGATAGTAGGTATAAACAAAACAGCACAGAACAAATGAGGACTGAAAGAGGTGGACACAACACGAGCGCTGACTTTCAACTGAAAATTTTGTTGAAAGAACTTCTTAAGGCACCAAAAAGGTGCCTTAAGGGGCCCCTAAACCACCTCCAATAATTTTTTAACATTTCAAATAAATGAATGCATCAAGTTCAGAATGACGTCACGATCAACAATGCCGAACGCGGCAGCGCTACGACTTGCGGGCACCCCACAAATTCCAAGAAACACTGCCTTCTCTTCTCAGTGCCTTTCGGCATTCCTCATCCCCTCAACGTTCTCCGTGACGCCAACATGTCGTCTGCTCGTCGTCTACAACACGTGTTTGTCCGCTCGCAGGTACACGCGCTTGTTGCTCTTCCTCCTCGCACGGTGAGAAGGAGCATTCGGCCAGGAAGAGAGACGAGCTGACGAATGAGGGGAAGAGTGAAACGAGCGAGGGCGTCATTTGTATCATCAAACGCGTGTAACTCCGCTATTACGGCACCGTTTCGAAAAGTTCCTACGGCTACCCGTTCATTGTAGACTCGTGCACAACTGCAACACCGCAACTAAATTTCAACCTCTGGGTGGTTTGGGGCCCATTAAGGTGTTCACACATTAAGATTTCACACGTCGGTTGTGGTGGCAGAAAGGAATCTTTGTCCGAGAAAATTCCACTGTGCACCCATGGAATTTTTGGCTACCACGACCTTTCCCGCCGCCACAACAAGTTGATGCGTGAAAGTTTTTAGGCCTACAGAATTCAGAATGCAGGTCGTAACTGCATCAGTCAGCTCTCAGTCGCCCTCCAGGATAAGGAAATTTCCTTTTTCAGGCTACTGTAACCGTTGACAGCCTTGCGTTAAGATCAGTTTCCTTCCTCTAAGCAAGAGTGGTCGTCATAAGTTCTTGTGTGTTTTGTGTGTGTGTGTGCCTTGTAAGAGCAGTGCGCAGATAATAGTATTTTAAGGTGTTCTGTCAACAATGTTTTGAGTTGAAATTCAGTGCTTGTGTTGTGTCCACTGTTTCGTAGTCATCGTTTATTTTGCGCTGTTTTGCTTATACCCGCTATGAATTCTTACCAACTTGCCAATTCTCAATCCTATTCAGGGCAAGGATAAGCGCATGCCCACAAAGCGCACTCAGCTGGGTCCATCGTCTACTAGGCTGTTCCTTCTTGAGGACGTCGCCCTATAGCAGTGCACTCGAGACGAACCATGTTTTTCAGCTCATCGTGTGAGCTGGGGGGTGTGTGGCGTATTTTGAAGTTTTATTTTCTCGATTGCTTGCTGCAACGTTCCTCTTCGGAACATAAAATACGAGCCAAACCTTACGCCTTCTCGTGGTGCCTGTTTGTGTGAAGTGCGCTGACCATGAGTAACGTCGTTAAGAAGGAACCCCCTAGTAGGCGATGAGCCCAGCTGAGCGTGCTTTGTGGGCATATGCTTAGCCTCGCCACATTTGACGCTTGACACCATCACATGGTGCTGATGCACAGAAAAGTTGCTGCTTGTGCAGGCTAGTTAAAAATTTGGACGGCTGAGCCTTAACTTTTGCTCTTTACTAGCCTCCTCTGCCGTTGCTGTCTACACTTCATGCCAGGCCTAGATGTTGGGTTTGGTGATTATCTCGTCAATATGCCACCAGATGCAAGTCCAGATACAAACACTAGTCACAATACATGAACAGTGGGCATTGGGGCTAACTTTCATGAAACACTAGCCTCATACACTGCTTCTGTGTTACTGGGAAGTGTAACAATTCAGAGCAAGCTCAACATGGCTACCAGTCTTCTCTAAAACATGATACTAGCTGCATAAGTGTGTCCTGTTTAGTTGAGCATTGTTTTTAGAATGAAAGTTGTGGTCTTCGATTTAGCTGCAGCTGCTGAGATTGCATTGAAGCGCAACTCACTTGTATCTTTCCCATTGTTTTATGCCTGCCCCTTATCACCAGTTTTAATAGGAATGCAGGCAGCAGAAGGGAAACTAGAATATGTGTTTGCCTCATATTACACAGAGGTGTGCTGTGTTCACACTCACCTAGAAGGAGTTAGGGATAAATTATTCGAATATTGCACACGTAAATGATGGAGGCATAGATTAGAAACTCTGTACTAGTTTACTCCAACTTGTAGTGTGGATCTGTCTGTGAGAATGAAGTTGAGGTGTGTGCATCATGCCTATTCGATGTCTTGCCTGTGCAGGCAGTACCTGTGGTTTGATGAGAAAGGGAAGAAGTGCAAGGTGGCGGCCCCCCAGTACATAGACTATGTAATGACCTTCACCCAGAAGACCGTCAACGACGAGTCTCTCTTCCCAACAAAGTTTGGTGAGTGCTCTCTCCTCCACTTGGATGCTGCCTTCTAGACCGCTCACTACAGAAGCACAGTCGGAACCACATTGGTAGAATAGGGAGAAGCTAGTTGGCGAGGTGAATCAGCACTGCCTGGCCAATGTTTCCTCCCATTCTTCATTGTATCACCGGATACCATTGAATTTGTTGGGGTTTGCTGTCTACTCCAAAGAAACGAGGCTAAAAAAACCATTTATTAGTAAATCTTCAAAACTGTTACCACCACAACAGCAAAAACATATAACCATATACCGTATTTTCCGGTGTATAAGTCGCACCTTTGTATAAGACGCACCCCCTACTTTTTACGACTTTCGAAAGAAAAAATGATATATAAGACGCACCTTTGTATAAGACGCATCTATTTTTAACTCAGTCGACATGATAAAACACAATGACCCACGCAGAGTACATTGATTGCGAAATGCGTAGTCACGCACGGCACTGAATATCTGTAAGCAGCAGTTTTATTAAGGCCCAGAAAACCACTATTTATTCTACTGGATTTGAAGCCACATCCTCCGGCGCACTGTCAAAAGTTCTTCCGCCTCGGTTGGCAGCATCGCTGGGTTGCCGTCGTCAGCCTCTGAGTAACTTTTACGCAGCATTGTAAGCACCTTGAAGCACATCGTTGGCACTGCCTGTACTATGGTGGCTACCATACCTTTAGGGCATTACTAGACTTGGCGAGAACACACAAACAACGAACGCGCCGCACGGTTATCACACGATCGTCGGATACCACCTACACACGCATACAAAACGTAAATGGCGACCGGAAGCCGGAAGCTGTGACTACTGCTGGACTGCAGCGACGTCTCACATGGAAACTGATGATGATGATAATGAAGTGGTACTTTCGCTTTTGTAACTGATATTGTGGGCGCTACAACGTTACAATGGACCGTTGTGGTGCTCTTTTTTATTTATTGCCTCAGTTCTGTGGGTTTAATTCTTCGTTTAAGAACAAACAATTCAAACAGTACAATGGGGCACGCGACAGTGGTGGCTTTTATTGCGGCCGTAATCTCCGTGGTCGCCGCGCTGCTTGAACAGCAAGTAGCTGACACCTAAGATCGCAGCCGCTTCATTGTTACAACAAAATTAGATATATTTTTACGAATGCTCTCGAGCTCAGTTTATCGTACTCATAAATTAAATATAAACAAATTGGTCTCGCAGAAGACTTTTTGCGTATATAAGACGCACCGTTGTATAAGACGCACCAGTGAAAATCTAGGAAAAAAGGTGCGTCTTATACACCGGAAAATACGGTATTGCAAACTTCCACGAACACTTCCGCACCGGTGCCGTTAACCCTGGTCCCGGTGGACCACACTGTGCGCACACACGCACACTCCACGAACGTTTGCCGACCACTTCTCCCTGGCCGCGCGCTCTGCCCAGTTATCGAGCATGTCCGCATCCGGGAGGATGCGCAGTGGCCCTCGCTGCTGGGACATATCACTGCCAGTGTGGACGAGAGTGAGGGTGGCTATCGCCATTCCCCACAAGGTTGAATAGTGCTAGTGTACGATTCTTCTGTGACAAAAAAAAAGCCACGAACTGCATAGCTTCAAGTCTGCACTTTGTCTTGGTTGCATTTATTGCTTCGGGGATTTTGGCCGCGTGTGAAGATTGAAAGTACCCGAGTGGTCACAGCCTTTCTGTGTTGCTTCATGAAAACAGCAGCAGGTGTGTCGAAAGGGTGGCAGGACATCTACTGATGCAAAGCAGATAGAAATGCTGTTTACATTCCTTTTTTTTTCAGCCAGCAATGGGTCAAGGTGCGTTTATTGATATGCAGTACTTTGTGCAGGTACTTTCCAACACTCTATAGTCCTCGCAGAAGTAATGGTGCTTTCTTTTTTTTTTGTCTTTGTGGATGTAAGCCTAGCAAGGTGCGTTTGATATTGTGAAACCTGTGATTCAATCAAATATGGTTGTACATATCACAGGCTGCCACCGGGTACTCATTTTACTGCAGCAGTTCTCTGCCTTTCCACAGCAGTGGCAGATGCCCAGCTATTTTGCCCAAGGCTGTGCTGGGTTAAGGTGCGCCAAGAGGCCTTCCCAGATCCTTATGGGGCCACTTTTTGAAATGAGTACCCTACTTGGGAGGGCACCCATCTCTGTGGCCTGAAACTGGCAGTGTGGCAACACCAGATCTAAAAATCAGGTCACCTCATTTTTACAGCGAAACTGTTCGCTGGGGGGGGAGGGGGGGTGATTTTGGCTTGCTGATGTCCCTATGTAGACAAAATGGACAAAAAACGTATAGAAAAAAAAGATGGAGGCTGCACAGCTGGCGGTGCGCTGCCACACAGGCAAAAATAATGACAAAAAATGGAGATGGTGCAGCTAGCGGAGTGCGCTTATGCAGAAAAATAAATCGAAAAAAGAATGGAGACACCGCAGCTGGCATAATACGGTCCCACAGAAAACAATATAGACAAAGAAGATGCTGAGGCGGCGCAGCACATTCATGCCACAGAGAAAAAAGCTAAAAAAGTGGAGAGGCATTGTCAGCATAGGCGTGCGCACAGGGGGGCAGGGGGGGCGGCCGCCCCCCCTAATCACCCAAGAGGGGGGGCGCAAAATCTGCCCCGTACGTTGACCCTTCTAGTCACCTAAGTGGGGGGGTGGACGCAAAATCTACCCCATACATGGACTTAGTAGGGTGGGGGGGGGGGGCGCTGCGATGAACCTTTGCCCCCCCTTATGGGGAACCCTGCATACGCCTATGATTGTCAGCAGCAACGCGGAGACATACCGTGAAAGCAGGACCATGCAAAAGCAGAGAATATGTGAAAAGACCATGAGTCCGAAAAAGAAAGCCACCATTTGTAGTTGCACACGCTAAAGAAATGAGCAGACAGGCGTCTACAACAGAAGTGCGAATACAGCTTCGCTTGTAATCCATCCCCATATGAATGTTGTGGCCCGACAAGCGTTTTTTTAACTCGGTGTAGCAAGGTTCGTTTATCCACATCTTCAATCTATAGCGAAGTTTCACTGCTATCGCAAAGGAAAACTGGTGCAGTATATTAAAGCTACTCCTGGTACCAGTGGAGAAATTCTTTTTACATGCATTTTATGTGTAGAGAGCACCCGCCAAAGTGTAGCAGAATCTTTTTTGGCAGCGGTTCGGGTACAAGATTCCACTTGAATGCTCTCCTTCTCACCATCAGAGCAAGAGAAAGAGAAAGTTCGGTCACGAACACATCATGTAGCCATCTCTAGTATCATGAACTCTACACAGCATCATAGTTTTGTATTCTGCTTTGCTTGTGCCTTGCATCACCACACAATTTGGTGTTTTTGTTTTCACATTGTGGCACGTGACAGGCATGGATAGCCATTGATGTAACGACTTCTTAATTATCTTCCGCTCTATCTTGATTGTTCAGGAAACGGTTGTCACCAGCCACTTAATTAGGGTGATTACTGGGCTCTCTCTCTCAAATCTTGAAATCAAAAGAAGCTGTTCATTACTCACTTCAGTAAAGTACAGATTTCTAAGCGACAGCAACTGGAACCAATAGGCACTTGTGCTGCAAATAAAAGTTTGTTCAGGACGTACACTGCAGCATCATATTTTTAAATAGCTGTCGCGATTTCTTGAGCTGCTCACAGTTACCACCAGCACCGATAGCAAAACCATGTGGGTATATTTTATAATAAAACTTACGAGACTCCTGTTGAACTATTGCATAGTGATGAGCGAAATTTCTGTAGTTGTACAGATTCTTGCTCAAATTTTCCAGCGTGATGTGCATGCATAATGTCGCATAATAAAAAACCCGGGACTGGGAACAAGGGTGCCATAATTCACTTTGTCACCTCACTTTGATGTGGTTTTAGACCAAAGCTCACTTGCTTTTGTGGCAAGTGTGCAACGTGTCCTCACTGGGAATTCATCAGACTAAGTATAAAATAGCATTGGCGCCACTCTAGGCAGTACCCGAGGTATTAATGGTAAACGACAGCAGCAGAATATGTGTGATAGTTTTGCTTACGCTGATAGCCACTGTGCGTTGTGTTTCCTTCAGTTTTCCACGTGCTTTACGGCTGCTGTGAAGAGTACATTGCTGGCACAGCATGAAGCTGCAAGTGTGGTCACCAGCTTCTGAATTCAACAAAATAGATCTTTTTTTTGTTATTGATATTAGTTTTTCCGTGGTACTCTATTAATCAGGCATTTCTTGCAGGGCCCTTCTCGTATAATAACGGAGGCTGAATTTTGATATAACGAATATATTATAGAATAAAGTCAGTCATCAATATTACACACATGCACTCACACACGTATATATATACTCACACATACATAGGTGTCAGTGATTCAGATGCAGCATCAAACGAGCTGGTGGTAGTGTCCCATTGTATGTGCTTGAATGTGCCCACTTCATTTCGAGTTTCTAACTTTGGCATGTGAATTGCTTCTCTGCAGAACGCGAGTTTCCCAGTTCTTTCGAGTCCCTGGTGAAGAAGATTCACGGACTTCTTCTGCATGTCCTGGCGCACCTGTACCATGCCCACTTCCGGGAGATGGTCTTGCTGCAGCTGCACGGTCACCTGCATTCGATATTCGCCCACTTTACCCTCTTCAACACGCGCTTCAACTTGGTGGATCCCAAAGATGCTGCTGTGCTACAGGACTTAGCCGTTGCGCTTGGACTCTGTCCACCCGCCGAGAGCGCCAACGGAAGCCCCGCTGCCTCTTCCTCTACACCCTCCTCCTCGGCCGTCGCAGCAGGCGGCAGCACGGACGAGGATTCTGTGGCTGCAGAAGTCCCGGCTTGCACGGCTGCGCCCATGGATGTGTCCCTCTCGCCTTCGGTGATGCAGCGGTCTGTGGTTACCTCTGGCATTGAGGCAACTCCAGTGTCGATGACCGCCACGACGGCCGGGAGTGTGGTGCCTGCGCAGTAGGCCGTCGTGTGGTTGCTGTTTTGTTGACATTTTGTCGAGTGCCTGTGGTGATAGCAGTGGCTAGCACAGCTGCGGTGTGGAGTGCTGGCTCCTCCGAGAGTGGTATCGGAGAGGCACTTCCGTCTCACGTCCACAACTGCGGTAGCACTGCGCTTGTTGGCACCAGGGTGTGGGGCTGCTGGTGGTGGTGCCACGAAGGTGATGATGTCACTTTGGTGTGACTAGACAGTTCTTCTGGCAGCAGCAGTAGCATCAAGCAAATTGTTTGTTGTTTTCGCTGTGACGCTAAGTTGAAATGTGGCTTTACTGCTATGCCCACCTTTAGCTTGACAGTAAGGTAATGGTGGCTGCAGTGATGGCAGTGTTTATGTGGCAGGCATGGTAGGCCTTCCCCCTCCCTCCTCTTTCCTGCGACAATTTACAACTGAGTCGTGTGCTGTGAGAACTATGGCCTTTGCAGAATATCCTCTGCAGAAAAGCCATTGCTGAAACCTGAGCGAGTTAGGCAACCTTTTCCACAGTAGCTGGGCTAATTATCTCTGTGCCGACAAAGGAGTGGCTTGCTGCTTGTTTAGCTGGAGTGGTTGTTCTAGAGAAAGTCGCTATGTCCGCCATGCTGTGATCATGCAAGTGGTGGAATGCATGGCAAAATTCAGTTTGCAAGAGCTTGCGGGCACCTTCAGTGCACTAGGCTAGCTTGCTAGCTGGCATTGTTGTAGTGGTGGCAAAGTTTTTTGATTGTCATTGAATAGCGTTGCATGGAAAGTTCACTCAAGACGTAAAAGATGGTTTTCTTTGTATATTGCGAAGTAGAAAGTAGAAAATCATTTTGCATTGATTAATGTTCACACACTGTGGTTATGTTGAGTATGTTGTGTTGCCCTATCAGCATTTTTCTTACTGCCACAGTAGTTTGTATTATTAAACTGGTGCAGCGCAAGAAGGGAAAGGAAAAAACAGTCAAGCCGGCCAGAAGAAGGGACAAAGTGCTGTACAGCTTCTGGCCAGTTCGGCTGTCTTTTTTCCTTGTTACGCTCTGCCAGTTTGAGAATGACAAACCAATCGCCCAATCCTATTAAATTCAGTGCTCAGATCCCCGAGAAAAGCCAGCACTTTCTGGCACAGAGCTTAAGGGAAATTGAAGGAGTGAACTACCACTTTACCATCTCTTGATGCCAAATTGCACATTAGTTGCAGCTAGTCTGGTTTATGAGATTAGGCTGCAATGTGCCATTAGGAGAAGACAGTACTTGCAAGCTCTGCAATACTGCATTTCCAGGAAAGTGCGAACTTGAGATGTTCACTTGCGCTCTTGAATTGGTGGTTTCTTAGAGCGGCTGTATCACATAACAGAGGCAGCATCTGTGAGCTGTCTTGTGTATGCAAGTAATGGCACGGTTAGGAATGACTGCCATAGATTTGTCACGGAAGTCTTGTCACTGTTCACGTCTGTCTGCAGGTCGGAGGTTCATGGTGGGAGCGGGGTCTTGTTGGTGACAAAATTATTGATGCCAGCCAGGTTGTTGGAAGCGGAGCAGGTGACATGCGGCCGCTCTCGAAACTCGCTCAGTCTAAAAGGAGAGGAGAGGTGGGGTGGGTCAAGTGTGTGTTGCGTGGTGTGGTGACAATGCGCGTCGTTCTTCAGCAGAGGGAAATAAAGTGGGAAGAGAGTTAGAAGGGGGGGCCTATTTATTTTCTGTCATCGCCTCGGCCCGCACTCACACGCACACACAGCCACTAGGTGTCACACTACTACACTTGCTCGTGTGCAAGGCGACACACACACACACAATGTGTAAATAGGATGATGTTCTATTTTTAAGAGGCATATGAGGTTGGTGATTTAGGCAAGTCTTTCTTCCCTTTCCTTCCTCCCTACAATCCTCCCCTGTTTTCCTCACTCCCCACCGAGCATTTGAAGATGCATGTGCAATGGAGCGTTAGCCGTCGTCGCTGACGTGGAGGGTCAACCGGATCAGTGATGACATGGAAGTGGTGGGTGCCTTGCAGCTTGTAAAGATGGCCTTCTTGCCTTTGCCTCAGCTGTTTTGCCACCTGCTTTCGTGCGTGTGTTCAGGTGGTAATTGTCGGGGATGTGCCTGCTTCATCATTCGTCTAGCTGCAAGGAACGAATGCTGTTTGGTTCTTCTTCTTCCTCCACATGTGGTCCCCGCCCGTGATTGGTTGTTGGTTTGTGGTGGCTTCCGATTCGTAGGCTTCTAAACAAGGCCCTTCTAGGCAATGCAGCGCGCGTGCATTTTTTAAAGTGTGAACCGTCTTGCCTTTGCTGTGGACGCATTGTGCAGTCGGCGTGTGACACTGAAGCTGCCATTGCTGGATCCTCTGTGGATGGATCAGTGGCATAAGTGAGTGGGCAGTGCGGTGGTGTTTGTGTTAAGCAGATGCATGCAAGAAGTTCCACGTAGTTTTTGCGCTGGAAAAGTTGTAGTTGACACTAAAGGCGCAAGCGACTTGCAGCTCTATTCAACCTTTTTGCTGCTGGCTGCGTGGCAGCCGTTGACGCTCGATGTGTCAACGTCACAAATCAGCTTGTAGCAATTACAAACCTTTATTCAAGACATTGAACGGAATGTTAAGTTTAGGTCATCAGCTACTGAAAGTTTGTTTGTAGAGTTGCATGGGTAGTGGTTAGGAAATTCTGGCGATACTAAACTACTTGATGAAAACAACATTTAGGAACTCACCATGTCACTATAGTTTATGAACAGCATAATTGTCACAAAATAGATGGCCCATTATCAAATGCTCCAATTATTGGCACATTAGACATTAGAAATAGCATTAGTCAAGTCAACCTTCCTGAATTTGGGTGGCTTTTTCAGTGGCCCTTTCAGATAGACCAATACTGCAGAAGAGGCTTGGTACGAACCCTTCAAACATTACGTAACGAGCTGCAGACTGTGTACCCTAACTTATACTGCTAGTATTGCAGAGATTTTTCAAGCTCTAGTAGTCATGCAAACCTTTGCACTTCATCATTATGCTTCTGCTATTCACTATGGCTTCAGGAATGAAATCTAAGGCAGGCCCATCTGTGTTGCTTGGAGCAGTTTCCAAAGACATCGTGATAACCTGCAGTAACCTGGCTTGAGTCATGGCCTATGAAACTTGAAGAAATTTTCTGCTTGTACCTTAACCCACACCTGCAGTGTTAAGAATAAGCTCGCTTCTTTGAAGGCGGCACTTTCAGAAGGAGAGATGGGAGTTTTCCATGGCATTGTGAGGCAAGCGTGGAACTTACAATAAATGTGGTCGATGCATACAGTCTACCTTAGTAGGTGCATTGTCGACGTTGCAGTGTTTCCGATGAGGCACTGCACGCAAAGAGATTGAGGCACGTGGTTTTCGTTTAGCACATGAGAGTAAGCCCGACATGCTAGTTCGGACAACACCTGGAGAGGCAGTTTGTTGATGCCACTGTTCTTGCTTGGAAAAGTCTCCATTCTTGCCTTCATCTGTAGAGCGTGCAAATTCAATGCATTGCAGCTATCTTTTGCTGTGCAGTGTCAGAACATTCTTTCTTAACAACTTGCCATCTGCACGGCTACTTCATCCTCTCAGCTTGGCATATTGACTCGTGTAATGGTGTAACGTCAGCTTTAGGCCCTGTGAATGACGTATTTTATTTTAGCTGCACATGAGGGGTGTCCACAGTTTTAGCCAGTGACACGGCTTCTTTCCTTTTGAAGTTATTGGACATTTTTAAAGTGAATATAAGTGTACATTAAAGCAGCGCAAGTTTATCCAATAAAGCTGACAGCTGTTGCTTTTTAAGTTCACAGAGTCGCCAGTCATCATTATGATTAAAGCAGCTACAACTTATATCCATGGATTCTGTGTATTTTGTACTCGTGGATCTTGTTGGTCTCAGCCTGTTCAGTAGTTCCAAATTAAAAAGAAAAAAATTTGTTAAATTTTAGACAGAGAGCCTAGGCAAAGACAACATTTCAATGCAGCAGCAGCCCTGCTACTTTTTTTTTTCAGGAGAACTGTAACATGGAAAGGGTACAGCTATTACATGAGTCTGTACGCTAGCTCTTCTTGTAGCTCACAGAGCTCTTGCATCTTCTTCTACAGGGGCTTCCTCATTTCTATTCAGCTCCTCTTTAGGCAAGCATAAAACCTAGACATTGAAAATAAAGTGGATTAGGAGACGCGTGCTGACAATATCTGAGTAGTTAATGCGCGTAGCAGAGCAAGGTTGGTAGCTTTGAAAGGCTTAGCATATCTTCTTGGTTACGAAACACGTTCACTGTGCTGGCCTCGTTTGATGAATGTTTGCATTTTTGTGATGCCGAGTTTATGAAAATTTCTCAAGTCCTGCACAGTTTCTAACATGATCCATTATTCTGGCTTCCACTTACGTAAATAACAGCAATATTTGCCCACCACCTGACTTAATTTGCAAGAATTTGCGAGAGACTGCAGGGGGTGGCAGGTTCGTGGGAGTGTTGCTCTTTTGGCAGGCACAGTTCATTTCACTCAGAGGTTGACAAAGGGGGGGGGGGTGCAGCTGTGGGCCATTTCAGTTCACCTGTGATCCGCGGCGCTCTTTATATTCAGATTCCAACATCTGCGGTGTTTTTTTTTTCATGGCAGAAGTTTGCCAGTTCAGATGTTTTGCAATTTGCCATTGCGAGGGCCCATTCCAAAACTTTGAACACTACTATGAAGGGCAGGACATTACCACGTCTTTCCAACCTTAGTTTTGCTTATTATCGTTCACTTGATTTTGAAGAATTGTGATTTTTTTGTAGCCTGTGCATATATGTGTGGTCGTAGGCACGCATGCATTTGTGTAAATAGTGGGTTCGTTTTCCTGGCATCTTTTTGTTTTGTTATTTCTTGCTTGTGGTCTTATTTATTGCTTGTCTCGACAAATGTGTGCACCTCTCATTGCCCTGTAAGCTTGGGCCGCTTGTCTGTTGGCAAAACGTGCGGCCATTTGACGCAATCTGTGCGTTTGCTCGTTCGGTTGTCTGCTGGTTTGGCTGTCAGAAAATGTACAGACATGAGTTTGCATAACTCCGAGCGTGCGCTTGTATTTTGGGCTTTTGTGACAGTGGTGTTGGATGGTAGCTGCTGCCGTGCGAGCTTGGGTGTTGTGTCGGAAAACGGGAAGGCAACAGGTTACGCAAGGACAGAGTTGCGACAGGAGCTGCTAGCATGTACCATTTGACATCTGCTTTATTTGTGCTTTGCTTGTGGCATTCAACTGTCACTGTATGAGTGAATGCACACCAGGAGACTTTGCTGATGTGTTACAGTTGCAGAGCTTTGTCCAGGCGATTGCTAGTTGTCTGAACAGGAAACTATTACTATTTAAGGAGCTGACTGGTGCACTTACATAAAGCGGAAACAATTAATAAACAATGAACTCGTAAGCACTGTGAAATGCCAAAAAATATGCGATTTAGCTGGTCTAGAAGAAAGGCTCACATAGCGCGAAGTTTCTGGTGCCCATCATAACAGGCAACAGTTAGTTAAAAAAAAAAAAGAGTCGAGTAAAAGATTATTATCCAAGTTGGATGTTGAGGTATTGTTTGATGGCTGCATGACGAGTTATTTTTGCCAATGATTAAGCCTCTTTCGGTTTCATTTAGTGTGGTTATGGGAGGGTCACATGACGTTTTCAAACGTCACTGTCTGCTCTTTGTTGGATTGGGATGTGCTGTACCCCATCTGGAATTAGTGAAGCCAGGAGAGACAAGTAGCGTAAACTTCAGCAGAGAACAAACCATTAATGGGCGGCCTGTCCTTTCTGGTATCTGCGTGCCACTCAAATCTCTGTCATCTACTGTGCAGAGATTAGCCGCACACTGATCAAGTCTTACCTTTGGCCTAATAGCCTCGGCTGTCACCCTAAGCTGCTTGACAGCACAGTTCATGTTGCGTTCGCATGCACCAGTGAGCTCCCCTTGTGTGCAAGGCCTGTCTGGGTGTGGTGTGTGTGCGTGTGAGGGAGCGGCACCTCTGCCCTTGGACTGTATTATTCGTGTTTTTGTTGGCTATTATTTTTTGTATCATTACAGGTGGTGGCAGTTGTGATTTTTTATTATCTCGGCGAGTATGAAAGACGCACTTGCACGGAGCTTGTTGACCGTCGAGCGAGGGTAGGAGGGGCGGGTCATCGTTGTTGGTTAATTATTTTGTTTAATGAATTGAAAAGTGAGCACTGTGTTAGATGTACATACATATAATATATAGATATATATCTTTATCTCTACCATTGACCTATAGCGACAAAAGATATTGCCTGGGGGCAGGAATCGGGAGTGTTTTGCCTAGTGTAGGACAATTGATGGCACGCAGGTGAAGGTGGCGTGGAAACCCGACCATTGAGCAAGCACAGCTGTTCCTTCGGGCTGAGCTGATCCGAAGCCAGTCTTGTCTTTGCCTTGCCACGACTCTTATCGTGGACAGCGGAGCAGCCGCTGTTCTCGCTGTTGATATCAGACCACCCTTTGCTGGGGACACCACACGGGCAGCATTGTTCGGAGCTTCTGTCACGCAGGCCTCGTGGCTGCTTGGTGTCTCCAGCCATGGAGCTGGCTAGCATGGCTTGCCAAGCAGCAGAGCCAAGGTGTATCACCAGTGCACCTGAACTGAATGCACCTTTTATCTCTTTCCCCCTGCCTGTTTCCGTATGGGGCCTTTAATGTCTATAGTACCATCACTCTACCAAGAGAAAGCAACACACACTGACAGTACCACTCCCAGCTGTTGCTCACACGTCAGTTATTTGTGCTTGCCACTGTTCCAACTCCTGTCACACAATGCGGCAAACAGAAAAAAATGAAAAGAACAGTGTGCTGCACAAGCTGTGGCGAAGTGTTTGCTTTTGATTCGGTAAACCTCCTATATTTTGGTTGTTTTGGCGGCACATGGCTGTTTACCCTGCTTTAACAACGCTGATTGAGCCACTCCGCCAGAGTTTTTGCTGATGGCGTTGCATACTTGTGTTGCTGTCTTGTCCCTATCCTGTTGCATGCCATTTGGGTCTCGTGTGACAGGGGTTACAGTAGACTCTCAGATGTCGGATGTCACTTGCAGACTGATAAAGGAGGGAGTCAGATTTTTAAAGGGAGCACTTGCATGGTAAATTCTTTGGCAGGTGTGTCATGAACACTGCAAAAACTTTCAGCGTGGGTTCTGTCTTGCCAGCAAGGTGAATTGGTTGAAACATTTGTGTTGAAGTTGGTTTGGCGTTGTGGAGATGCATTTTGTTTCGAGAGATCCTGCTGACGTGTTGGTGTGCATTGTAGCTTCGAAGCTTCGGCATCTGAGAATCGGCTGGGTCATTGCTTGGTGCAGCATTACAAGCACGGAGACCTGTCTGAGGGCTGGGCATGGAAAAACCAAGATCAGTGCTTGCCTACTTTGTCACACATGAAAACGATACAAGTACTCCACATGCAAAACACAGACACACACAAATTGCAGAGGCTCGTTTGTCATCTCGGGAAAGAGGTGCAAAATTGGATGTCGTAAGGGGTAAAATATGAAGTGCAGCTCGCGGGCTGCAATGTCTACTTTGCCGAAGCAGCAGCCGATGATGACAACGGTGATGATGACGCGTGTGTATGTGTGAAATGTAGTACACGCATGTCCGTTGGTGCCTTTCTTATCGAAGAACTGTGCGTGCATTCCACAGTGCGTGCCTGTGTGTCTCTATTCTTGCCTTCGTCCCCGCGTGCGCCACCACCATCGCGTGTGACATCAGCTTGACGCTGATGCTGCCACTGTTGCATTGACGAGACTTCAGGCGTGGTGTTGTGACCTCCATGCGCAGAGTTGCCAACTCCATGGCTGGCCTTCTGGCCTGTGAAATATGTTTGAAGGAAAGGCTTTTTAATTTGTCCATGACAGGAGAGTGATGTGCTGATTTGTGCCATGCCAGTACAAGGCATGTATGCCGAAACAGACAAAGTTGTAGAATCGCAGGTGACAATCATGAACCAGACAGTATTTGGATCTGCAGCAAGTCATCATTGCAAGTAGCTGAAAATAGTAAGCCTCATACTCCTTACAAGTGCTTAGTGAAATGTCTAGGACGTAATGTGGTTTCTTAAACCACGCTAGTACTGATTCGCCCAATGGAATAGTCTCGCGTCGGCCAGTTTTTCCTTTCTGTTTTTCTCGGTGACTATTCATACCTGAAGGAGCAGTTAAGTTCTTTTAACATGTTACTGCTGTACTGATTACCATGGAACAAGTCCACAGCAGATGACACATTTCAGGACTGTGGTGAAAAGGATTGCCAAGCTCTGCACAGTCTTTCTCGCAGCTGCCTGAGCGACTGTGCCCAGTAATGAATGAACTGCTATGAACTGTGCTTGTGGCTACACTGAGACTCAAAAACAGATCAAGCACCTATCAAAGTGTGCCCATTTTAGGATGAACAGCGTTTCCGTTAATAGTTGAAGAATGCCAAGTGCGAAGCCAAGTAGTGAAGTCAAGCCAATTATTTTCCATTTGAAGTATGCGATAGCAGAAAGTAGACATTTAAGACCAAAAAGAACATGCGCACATCTGCCTGCCTTCAAGTCTGTGTTGGTATCACTGTACTGGACTTGGCACTTCAAGCCAATGGAGGAAGCTGTAGCAACCCCGTGAGCAAATTGTTCAACAACCGTCGTAAGTGGCGACCTGACATTATGGCAGAGTTTTACAATCTAGAGAGTAGCGCTACTGTTTGGCTCTATTGAAATCGATTTGACATCATCAATAAGGAAGCACAGTATCGAGGCAAAATAGGACATACTGCCTCCCTCAAGCCGGTGCTCTCCTTTGCTGCGTACCCGCGAACGCGTGTCTGAACACCAATGCGCGGCAGATGTGGTCTTGGCATTGTCTCATGATCGGACACATTACTTACGGCGTGGACTGGTTGAACATGGTGTAAAATGAAGCGAGCAGGTAGTCTAGTGCCGGCTCAGGTTTCAACCGGCGTGGGCGTTAGCAAAACTTTGCGCTTGGAGGTCGACGCGCTGCGTGCTTTGTGCGTTTTTCGTGCTGTGTTCAGATGGAGCGCAGCTGCGTATCTGTCTTGTTTCCATCTTCGTATACGCCGTGGCGGCGTCGGTCAGTTTCATTTATTTTTTGTTTGTGTTTTTCTTTTTTCCGTGGCGTACGCGTGTGTTGCGCCGATGGCGCTTATGTGTGTGTTGACGATGTCGCGCGCAGAAGTTGCGGCCGTTGCCGCGGCTGACGAGAGTGATTATGTGTTGATGATGGTGATGCTATGGCGATGATGTGTACACACACACGCAAACACGCAGATACACACACTATACACATGTTAACACGAGACGCGTACGCCATCGCTCTTCGCCTTTGATAATCGACACACCAAGTGCACACACACGCAGAAGAGAAGCTGTGTTTGCGGCGGGCTTTGTAAATAGAGAGAAGGAGAGAGAGAGGAATAAAAACCTTCGAGGGAACTAGTCAAGTACAATAAAGTTTAGTACAATGGTACCAGCCTGTGCGTCTTGTGTCGTCATTCTTTAGCTCATTCGCACTCTCGTGCTCTGAACCACTTTTTCTCAAAGTTTCGTCAACACTTTGGAACGGGTAAAACGTGCTTGAGAGATGAAATATTCTTGAACACGGTGTGTTGCTGTAGCGAACGTTTCGACAAGCGTTCTTCTCTTCTTCAAGTTGCATGCAGCCTACGTGACCGCTAGTTAAAACGTCGTCTGCAGCGACATACTGTGTTCAAGAATATTTCATGCCTTCGAGCTTTCCTCTTCCCCTGAATGTCTGCCTTTTTCTTTAGGGAAACATGAATTTTCTGTCACACTGAAATGGACGGTTCATATTCGTTTGAGAAAAAGGCTGTTAACAGCCTGAGAGCGAGACAATTGTCTTGCTCTCAGAAGTGCACACGTACTACACTTGTATGTAAGTGTCAAACAAAATTAAAAACGTGAGTTTTCGACTATTGCAACCTGTTTAGTTGTGTGAGTTAATAGGTCCGTTCGATTCACCTGCACCAATCGTAACCGGTTCACGGCGGTGCGCGAGAAGTTCAGAAATTGTTCAGCAGGAGTCCAGTGGTGCAGGCACGGTGCTTCACTAGAAACAAATGACGAGGTGCCGACATATGGTGCAGATCTTATTTTTGTTCGCTTAATTTACGTCGTCTACGTAACGTTGACAGGTGGCAAACCGCACGTGGACAGTCTGTGAGGCGCACACACTTTGGCAATGCAGCGCCTACACCTGAATGCTGCGTCGTCTTAGCAGCTGCTAGTTCGCACGCGCAAGACTGCACCGAGCCGGCACCGTCAGCATAGAGGCTGCAGGAAAATCGTGAACCGTGCTGCTCTCCTGCACCTTTTGAAACGAATGGCATGGTTCAGAGGCCGCCATCTGCACTGCTGAAACGAATGGAAAGGTGCAGCACCTCGTGAACCTCGTGAACGGGTTCCGTTGGTGCAGGCGAATCGAACGGACCTAATATGCACTGCAGCAGTGTAAAAAGGAGCACACGGACATAAACCTCTTGCATTCATATCAACCAACGGCTTTGTCCGATGTTCCCAAGTGATAGACACATCGCGGCCGATCCACAAAAAGATTGGTCTTCAGAAAGAGGTCGACCTTACGCTCCACCAGTGAACACGTAGAAAATTTCGCTTAGATGTCTACAGGTCCGTGCTCTATTAGCGCAATGAACGTTGAGGGCCATTTCAGGAACACTGTAGCTGACCCTCGGTGCTAGCTTATCGGCTGTGTGTGCGCTAGTAAGCAGAATGGCCCGGGTGCGATTCCCGGCCACGGCGGCCGCATTTCGATGGGGCAAAATGCGAAACCGCGCGCGTACATTGATGGTGAGGTTTGAAAGAACCATGAGTGGTGTGCTGCACATAAGTGTTCTGTGGCTGCACTGCGTGGGGCGCCTCTAGTCGTGCGTATCGTGGTTTTCGCACTAAATAACCCAGAATTTGATTTACCAATAATTGGTAGCATATCTTATCGAGGATATAGAAAGAATAACTGTTTGGGAAGAAAAAAACTAAATTACTTTAGGCAGAAGTTTCTTGCGTAAAACCGAGTCGCCAAGCGCTTGGGAAAACAAGCTGGCGCTGTATCCTGATTATTTGAAACAGTCGTTTTAAAATAAAAGGGCTATTCCGTTTGAGAGGCGCCTTCAGTGCTGGCGGCCTTGTAGTGATAGCCGGGATGCGTGCTAATAAGTCGCTGACTAGTAAGTATCCCGACATATTGATAAAACATTCAGCGGCCCGTCATAAATGAGAAATTGGCACCGGCTTTGTCTAGAAAAATCGTATCACTGTTTGTGTATAAAATAGCTATATATTACTAATTAGCCGTTTACCTATAGCTCTAAGTAGACGTTAAGCCCCAGATATTATTATTATAGCTCTAAGTATAACAACCTATATACCTTAACAGGAGAGAAAAAACGCCGCCATCCTGGGCTGCGCGCGGGAGTACAAAGGGTGACGTCACAGCCTCGGCAGTGCATTTTTCGGGGGTCACGCCTATTTAGCGCAGCCCAGGGAGCCGTCTGTGAAAAGGTCTATAGGCTGTTATACATACAGCTGCTGATTGCAGCGCGCCACTCACACACGCAAGGCGCAAAGAATTCAAGCAGTTGCACAGGAGAAGCGTGCTTGTGCTGTTACGCATATTATAAGTTGTTAGCAACTGAAATAATGCAACGATTTTTTTTTACGCAGAATGGTAGACAGCGTCACAGAATTCAACCGGAGAGATTAAAAAATAAATTGTTATGGCCTTTTTGAGAAAGCTATTTTTAAACTTCGGCGTTTTTGGTGAACCACATACAACACAGTTTTGAAGTGTAACGATGACACTCGGTGAGCGCAAAAACTACGAAAATTATTTTAAAACAAAACGCGAATAGATGATGGTGGTGCTCGATGTGATCATGATACTGACTTTTGTAGCGAACGTCATCACCGTCTTCATCATAATCGTTATTACAGCTTTGCTGTCTGGCGGTTTTCACGGCTTGCAACTGGCACAACTTTTTTTGAAAATGTTATTGTCAAATTATTTCTGTGGTGCATGAGAGCACTATCTAGTACTTATCACACTCTGTCATTATTGCTTTATATGCGGACACATATACGAAGCACAGTGTGGGAAGGGCGACAGCAGCTATCAACATGGGTTTCGAGATAGAGAATCGCATTTTTCAAAAGCGGTTCCAGTATGGAAGTGCTAAAAAGAAAAAAAAATAGGTCACGACAAGCAAAAATTAGTATTACAAGTGGGATTCGAATTTTATGCGGACACATATACGAAGCACAGTGTGGGAAGGGCGACAGCAGCTATCAACATGGGTTGCGAGATAGAGAATCGCATTTTTCAAAAGCGGTTCCAGTATAGAAGTGCTAAAAAGAAAAAAAAATAGGTCACGACAAGCAAAAATTAGTGTTACAAGTGGGATTCGAATTTTATACGGACACATATACGAAGCACAGTGTGGGAAGGGCGACAGCAGCTATCAACATGGGTTTCGAGATAGAGAATCGCATTTTTCAAAAGCGGTTCCAGTATAGAAGTGCTAAAAAAAAATAGGTCACGACAAGCAAAAATTAGTGTTACAAGTGGGATTCGAATTTTATACGGACACATATACGAAGCACAGTGTGGGAAGGGCGACAGCAGCTATCAACATGGGTTTCGAGATAGAGAATCGCATTTTTCAAAAGCGGTTCCAGTATAGAAGTGCTAAAAAGAAAAAAAAAATAGGTCACGACAAGCAAAAATTAGTGTTACAAGTGGGATTCGAATTTTATACGGACACATATACGAAGCACAGTGTGGGAAGGGCGACAGCAGCTATCAACATGGGTTTCGAGATAGAGAATCGCATTTTTCAAAAGCGGTTCCAGTATAGAAGTGCTAAAAAAAAAATAGGTCACGACAAGCAAAAATTAGTGTTACAAGTGGGATTCGAATTTTATACGGACACATATACGAAGCACAGTGTGGGAAGGGCGACAGCAGCTATCAACATGGGTTTCGAGATAGAGAATCGCATTTTTCAAAAGCGGTTCCAGTATAGAAGTGCTAAAAAGAAAAAAAAAATAGGTCACGACAAGCAAAAATTAGTGTTACAAGTGGGATTCGAATTTTATACGGACACGTATACGAAGCACAGTGTGGGAAGGGCGACAGCAGCTATCAGCATGGGTTTCGAGATAGAGAATCGCATTTTTCAAAAGCGGTTCCAGTATAGAAGTGCTAAAAAGAAAAAAAAAATAGGTCACGACAAGCAAAAATTAGTGTTACAAGTGGGATTCGAATTTTATACGGACATGCATATACGAAGCACAGTGTGGGAAGGGCGACAGCAGCTATCAACATGGGTTTCGAGATAGAGAATCGCATTTTTCAAAAGCGGTTCCAGTATAGAAGTGCTAAAAAGAAAAAAAAATAGGTCACGACAAGCAAAAATTAGTGTTACAAGTGGGATTCGAATTTTATACGGACACATATACGAAGCACAGTGTGGGAAGGGCGACAGCAGCTATCAACATGGGTTTCGAGATAGAGAATCGCATTTTTCAAAAGCGGTTCCAGTATAGAAGTGCTAAAAAGAAAAAAAAAATCGGTCACGACAAGCAAAAATTAGTGTTACAAGTGGGATTCGAATTTTATACGGACACGTATACGAAGCACAGTGTGGGAAGGGCGACAGCAGCTATCAACATGGGTTTCGAGATAGAGAATCGCATTTTTCAAAAGCGGTTCCAGTATAGAAGTGCTAAAAAGAAAAAAAAATAGGTCACGACAAGCAAAAATTGGTGTTACAAGTGGGATTCGAATTTTATACGGACACGTATACGAAGCACAGTGTGGGAAGGGCGACAGCAGCTATCAACATGGGTTTCGAGATAGAGAATCGCATTTTTCAAAAGCGGTTCCAGTATAGAAGTGCTAAAAAGAAAAAAAAAATAGGTCACGACAAGCAAAAATTGGTGTTACAAGTGGGATTCGAATTTTATACGGACACATATACGAAGCACAGTGTGGGAAGGGCGACAGCAGCTATCAACATGGGTTTCGAGATAGAGAATCGCATTTTTCAAAAGCGGTTCCAGTATAGAAGTGCTAAAAAGAAAAAAAAATAGGTCACGACAAGCAAAAATTAGTGTTACAAGTGGGATTCGAATTTTATACGGACACATATACGAAGCACAGTGTGGGAAGGGCGACAGCAGCTATCAACATGGGTTCCGAGATAGAGAATCGCATTTTTCAAAAGCGGTTCCAGTATAGAAGTGCTAAAAAGAAAAAAAAATAGGTCACGACAAGCAAAAATTAGTGTTACAAGTGGGATTCGAATTTTATACGGACACATATACAGAGCACAGTGTGGGAAGGGCGACAGCAGCTATCAACATGGGTTTCGAGATAGAGAATCGCATTTTTCAAAAGCGGTTCCAGTATAGAAGTGCTAAAAAGAAAAAAAAATAGGTCACGACAAGCAAAAATTAGTGTTACAAGTGGGATTCGAATTTTATACGGACACGTATACGAAGCACAGTGTGGGAAGGGCGACAGCAGCTATCAACATGGGTTTCGAGATAGAGAATCGCATTTTTCAAAAGCGGTTCCAGTATAGAAGTGCTAAAAAGAAAAAAAAATAGGTCACGACAAGCAAAAATTAGTGTTACAAGTGGGATTCGAATTTTATACGGACACATATACGAAGCACAGTGTGGGAAGGGCGACAGCAGCTATCAACATGGGTTTCGAGATAGAGAATCGCATTTTTCAAAAGCGGTTCCAGTATAGAAGTGCTAAAAAAAAAATAGGTCACGACAAGCAAAAATTAGTGTTACAAGTGGGATTCGAATTTTATACGGACACATATACGAAGCACAGTGTGGGAAGGGCGACAGCAGCTATCAACATGGGTTTCGAGATAGAGAATCGCATTTTTCAAAAGCGGTTCCAGCATAGAAGTGCTAAAAAGAAAAAAAAATAGGTCACGACAAGCAAAAATTAGTGTTACAAGTGGGATTCGAATTTTATACGGACACGTATACGAAGCACAGTGTGGGAAGGGCGACAGCAGCTATCAACATGGGTTTCGAGATAGAGAATCGCATTTTTCAAAAGCGGTTCCAGTATAGAAGTGCTAAAAAGAAAAAAAAAATAGGTCACGACAAGCAAAAATTAGTGTTACAAGTGGGATTCGAATTTTATACGGACATGCATATACGAAGCACAGTGTGGGAAGGGCGACAGCAGCTATCAACATGGGTTTCGAGATAGAGAATCGCATTTTTCAAAAGCGGTTCCAGTATAGAAGTGCTAAAAAGAAAAAAAAATAGGTCACGACAAGCAAAAATTAGTGTTACAAGTGGGATTCGAATTTTATACGGACACATATACGAAGCACAGTGTGGGAAGGGCGACAGCAGCTATCAACATGGGTTTCGAGATAGAGAATCGCATTTTTCAAAAGCGGTTCCAGTATAGAAGTGCTAAAAAGAAAAAAAAAATAGGTCACGACAAGCAAAAATTAGTGTTACAAGTGGGATTCGAATTTTATACGGACACGTATACGAAGCACAGTGTGGGAAGGGCGACAGCAGCTATCAACATGGGTTTCGAGATTGAGAATCGCATTTTTCAAAAGCGGTTCCAGTATAGAAGTGCTAAAAAGAAAAAAAAATAGGTCACGACAAGCAAAAATTAGTGTTACAAGTGGGATTCGAATTTTATACGGACACATATACGAAGCACAGTGTGGGAAGGGCGACAGCAGCTATCAACATGGGTTTCGAGATAGAGAATCGCATTTTTCAAAAGCGGTTCCAGTATAGAAGTGCTAAAAAGAAAAAAAAAATCGGTCACGACAAGCAAAAATTAGTGTTACAAGTGGGATTCGAATTTTATACGGACACGTATACGAAGCACAGTGTGGGAAGGGCGACAGCAGCTATCAACATGGGTTTCGAGATAGAGAATCGCATTTTTCAAAAGCGGTTCCAGTATAGAAGTGCTAAAAAGAAAAAAAAATAGGTCACGACAAGCAAAAATTGGTGTTACAAGTGGGATTCGAATTTTATACGGACACATATACGAAGCACAGTGTGGGAAGGGCGACAGCAGCTATCAACATGGGTTTCGAGATAGAGAATCGCATTTTTCAAAAGCGGTTCCAGTATAGAAGTGCTAAAAAGAAAAAAAAATAGGTCACGACAAGCAAAAATTAGTGTTACAAGTGGGATTCGAATTTTATACGGACACATATACGAAGCACAGTGTGGGAAGGGCGACAGCAGCTATCAACATGGGTTCCGAGATAGAGAATCGCATTTTTCAAAAGCGGTTCCAGTATAGAAGTGCTAAAAAGAAAAAAAAATAGGTCACGACAAGCAAAAATTAGTGTTACAAGTGGGATTCGAATTTTATACGGACACATATACAGAGCACAGTGTGGGAAGGGCGACAGCAGCTATCAACATGGGTTTCGAGATAGAGAATCGCATTTTTCAAAAGCGGTTCCAGTATAGAAGTGCTAAAAAGAAAAAAAAAATAGGTCACGACAAGCAAAAATTAGTGTTACAAGTGGGATTCGAATTTTATACGGACATGCATATACGAAGCACAGTGTGGGAAGGGCGACAGCAGCTATCAACATGGGTTTCGAGATAGAGAATCGCATTTTTCAAAAGCGGTTCCAGTATAGAAGTGCTAAAAAGAAAAAAAAATAGGTCACGACAAGCAAAAATTGGTGTTACAAGTGGGATTCGAATTTTATACGGACACATATACGAAGCACAGTGTGGGAAGGGCGACAGCAGCTATCAACATGGGTTTCGAGATAGAGAATCGCATTTTTCAAAAGCGGTTCCAGTATAGAAGTGCTAAAAAGAAAAAAAAAATAGGTCACGACAAGCAAAAATTAGTGTTACAAGTGGGATTCGAATTTTATACGGACACATATACGAAGCACAGTGTGGGAAGGGCGACAGCAGCTATCAACATGGGTTTCGAGATAGAGAATCGCATTTTTCAAAAGCGGTTCCAGTATAGAAGTGCTAAAAAGAAAAAAAAAATAGGTCACGACAAGCAAAAATTAGAGTTACAAGTGGGATTCGAATTTTATACGGACACATATACGAAGCACAGTGTGGGAAGGGCGACAGCAGCTATCAAACATGGGTTTCGAGATAGAGAATCGCATTTTTCAAAAGCGGTTCCAGTATAGAAGTGCTAAAAAGAAAAAAAAATAGGTCACGACAAGCAAAAATTAGTGTTACAAGTGGGATTCGAATTTTATACGGACACATATACGAAGCACAGTGTGGGAAGAGCGAAGGCAGTGTCACAAGTGGGATTGTCACATGTTGATAGCTGCTGTCTCTCTTCCCCAAATTTGAATCCCACTTCTCTATCTCGAAACCCATGTTGATAGCTGCTGTCTCTCTTCCAACACTGTGCTCTGTATATGTGTCCGTATAAAATTCGAATCCCACTTCTGACACTAACTTTCGAATTTTATACGGACACATATACAGAGCACAGTGTTGGAAGAGAGACAACAGCTATCAACATGGGTTTCGAGATAGAGAATCGCATTTTTCAAGAGCGGTTCCAGTATAGAAGTGCTAAAAAGAAAAAAAAATAGGTCACGACAAGCAAAAATTAGTGTGACAAGTGGGATTCGAATTTTATACGGACACATGAAGCACAGTGTGGGAAGAGCGAAAGCAGTGTCACAAGTGGGATTGTCACATGTTGATAGCTGCTGTCTCTCTTCCCCAAATTTGAATCCCACTTCTCTATCTCGAAACCCATGTTGATAGCTGCTGTCTCTCTTCCAACACTGTGCTCGGTATATGTGTCCGTATAAAATTCGAATCCCACTTCTGACACTAAATTTCGAATTTTATACGGACACATATACAGAGCACAGTGTTGGAAGAGAGACAGCAGCTATCAACATGGGTTTCGAGATAGAGAATCGCATTTTTCAAGAGCGGTTCCAGTATAGAAGTGCTAAAAAGAAAAAAAAAATAGGTCACGACAAGCAAAAATTAGTGTGACAGGTGGGATTCGAATTTTATACGGACACATACGAAGCATAGTGTGGGAAGAGCGAAAGCAGTGTCACAAGCGGGATTGTCAGATGTTGATAGCTGCTGTCTCTCTTCCCCAAATTTGAATCCCACTTCTCTATCTCGAAACCCATGTTGATAGCTGCTGTCTCTCTTCCAACACTGTGCTCTGTATATGTGTCCATATAAAATTCGAATCCCACTTCTGACACTAACTTTCGAATTTTATACGGACACATATACAGAGCACAGTGTTGGAAGAGAGACAGCAGCTATCAACATGGGTTTCGAGATAGAGAATCGCATTTTTCAAAAGCGGTTCCAGTATAGAAGTGCTAAAAAGAAAAAAAAGATAGGTCACGACAAGCAAAAATTAGTGTGACAAGTGGGATTCGAATTTTATACGGACACATATACGAAGCACAGTGTGGGAAGAGCGAAAGCAGTGTCACAAGTGGGATTGTCACATGTTGAAAGTTGCTGTCTCTCTTCCCCAAATTTGAATCCCACTTCTCTATCTAGAAACCCATGTTGATAGCTGCTGTCTCTCTTCCAACACTGTGCTCTGTATATGTGTCCGTATAAAATTCGAATCCCACTTCTGACACTAACTTTCGAATTTTATACGGACACATATACGAAGCACAGTGTGGGAAGAGCGACAGCAGCTATCAACATGGGTTTCGAGATAGAGAATCGCATTTTTCATAAGCGATTCCAGTATAGAAGGGCTAAAAAGAAAGAAAAATAAAAAAAAGTGAGTGTCAGAAGTGGGATTCGAACCCACGCCCGGAAGACCGGACTGCGACCTGAACGCAGCGCCTTGGACCGCTCGGCCATCCTGACAAGACGGCACCGGGTAGTTAAAAATAGTATGTAAATCAGGGAAACGCATCGTACAGGCCCGGCTCAACACAGATAGTATGCTGGAGTCCTAGAGATAAACGCCTCTTTGTTAAGAGGCACGGTAGCTACTGGTTGCCGCCCCATTTCCAACGGCATGCCAATGAAGGTTATTATTATTATTATTATTATTATTATTATTATTATTATTATTATTATTATTATTATTATTATTATGGAAACGCCTTAACGTGAGATTAGACTTACAATGACAATGATGACGACTACGATAGGACATGTAGACCGCAGCCACCATGGGGGATGGGTTGAGAAATGGGAGGGTTAACCAAGAAAGCCTAAGGGCAACGCTTGGGAAAACAGCAAGAGCGCGGGCCACGGGTCCTCCGACCATGCTCCAATCCCCTACTTTCCCCCTCGTAACACCAAGCAGAATGACTCAAACGTGAACTAAGCACAGATTTTTACACGGAGGTTCCGCAGCAAGATGCACGGCAAGGGCTGCGTCGTGGTCTTGTTGTCGTTCACCCATTAATTGTCGATCATAACCACTGCGCGGGATTGGCCAAGAATTGAGTGGCATTGTAAATTCACATAAAGCTTAAGAATAGGATAATTTATAGAGCAGAAACTTGAAGAAATTATAGAGGAAATTCCGGTGCACGATAAAATGTATTAAAAACAAAGCTTTTATTAGTAGTAAATAATGAGAATACTGAAATAAAGAAAGAAACCTAATTTTAATAGCGGAACTCTTTAAGCGTTTCGTTGCGTCGGGTACTGCGAACAGAATTGTCATCATCATGAACCGATTCGCGCTCGCTTCACTTCGCCCTCTTCTTGATCTTCTTCTTTGCTCCCACAACACGCGCGCCAATTTGTTCGGCGTGGAATGCAATAAATATGATGGGCAAGTCTGTTACATGACTAAATGTCACGTAACATCACGTAACTAGGCACGAGACTAAAATCCCGTAATATCACGCAACTAATCACGCGACAAAAATCAGGTGAAATTACGTGACATCTAGCCACCTGACTAAAATCACGTAACAACTGGTCACGTTACTAAAAATCACAAGGTAACAACTTCGCTCTACAACACTCACGTGACTAAAATTCACGTAAGATTACGTAACAAGTCATGTGACTAAAATCACGCAACAAGTCGTGTGACTACAATTAATGTAACATTGCGTAAAAAGTAGTCACGTGACTAAATCATGTAACATCACGTAACAAGCAGTCACGTGACATGTTCCTGCCATAAACCACATAACTAGACACGTGACTAATATTCACATAACGTGGCGTAACAGCGAGTCACATGACATCTCGCCAAAACCACGTAACAGCTATAGTCACGTGAGATGTTCCCGCCGAAAACCACGTAAAAGCTAGTCACGTGACATCTTTCCGCCGAAACCACGTGACTTGTGCGTAGCGCGGGCATGGAGGAAGGAAAAACAAAGGAGGGAGCATGACGTCACGCGATTGAAGCCCACCATGTCGGCCCAGCACGTGATCAAAACGTCAGAGCGCGCGGGTAGGTTTTAGTACTACCGGTGGTATTCCGTTTTTGAACGTCCTCTGCGAGCCGGCCGGTCTGCGCCGAACAAGCGCGCTTCAATTAAAAGCTACCGGGTGCCATACCCGAAATCTCGGCAAACCTCATTCCTTGCGTGATCTTGACGCAAAAGGTCACGTGTTGGGCCGACACTGCTGGCTTCAAAGCGAGTTGCCTTGCCAAGGCTGGCTGCGTGACGTAATGCTACTTCCTTTCTTTTCTTTCCTCCATGAGCGCGGGCAACCGACCGAAACCGGAGGATAGACGAGTCTAGCCATAGTTATTGAAAACTTAGCGTGTCTAGCAGAATCTAGGCGTTCCTAGCAAAACTTAGCTTGGTCAAACACTAGCTTAGCGGTTGGTTCGAGCCTTGTGCACTAGTGCAGGCTGCGTACATTTTTATGTACGTATATGTATACACATAAAGATAAGAGTGGCGTGTTTACCTAGCTAACCGGTTGGTTTCATCAACATAATTCCACACAGCTAAGCAAAGTTTCGCATTGCAGAACTCAGAAATAGAGGCTTCAAAAGACGAAATTGGCAGGCACAGATAAATCTATTCCAATAGCTCGTAAAGGCGTTTCTAAAGGGGTTTCTCTTGCGCCAGTAAATCGCCCACAGTTTAAAAATTACACCATCTCCCGCTAAAGGGGACCATGAGGCGATGCGAAGCCGGAGCACTTGCACGATCGCGTTCCGTTGGCGTTCGTTGGGCATGCTACCGACCTCGCGTCGTGGAACGCGAAGAGGGACGCTACGCGCGTCGTATCTTCCATCTAGCCTGGCCGTTAATTCTCACAGGGCGAGCGGGGAACGCGGTCGACAGGCGGACGAGAGGGGGGCAGCGTGGGAGAGGAGAGAGAAGCGGAGGGGACGCGCATGCGCTCGAGCTCATCGCGGCGTTGCGCAGGAGAGAATTTCGGCATGTCTAGCCCGCGTTTCAGAGGAAGAGTGGAAAGGGGGAGGGGAGAGGGAAAGTGGAGAGGGGAGGGGAGAGGGTGAGTGGAGAGGAGGTGTGTGGAGAGGGTAGCGCATGCGCAGTAAGGGTGGTCACGCCGCACACCACCACCACCGGATTGAGCTCCACCTTAAGATACTTCGCATCTAAAAGAAATGATCTATTGTTTCGGGCGCTCCACAGAATGTGCTCAGTTGAGAAGAAACCTGAGCAGACCTATGTTGGTAGAAAGTACGCGCAGGCACTCGTCTTCGTCCTTTCTGCTGTGTCCCTTGACCTGCTTCGCGCTGCACCACCTTAACATACCTTGACGGTCCCGTCGTGTCAGTTACGACAGTTACGGCTTATGTCACTGTGGCTAGGTTCAGAAAATTCTCTCTACTTTTAGATTAAACAAAAGTCAGAATGCCGATTCGAACATTTACCCATTTGTACTTCTCGTTGGATTATAAGTGGTGTCCTGCTGGTAAATTGGAAGTTTTCATCCCGAAATGTCTATGTCGTATACCACGGCTAAAATTTTAAGGCCGTAACTCATTGTGCAGTGTCCTTGAACGAAACTCGCGGTGAGCACATTGAAGTAAAAACATCCTTGCATTGCCCCCCAGTGTTCGTTGAGGCGCGTGAGCTGCGCTTTCAATTGGTCTTTGCACCGTTCGAGTGACCGGAAAAAAAATCTCTCAGGAGGTCTCTTACGCATTTGTCTAAGACGACTGGAAGGCGAAAGCCATGTTCTCCTTTTTCTTCTTAGTCGATGCATTGATCCTCTCTCGCCCCCCTCCGAAAGGTTTCTGCACCTAACGTGGTCTTGCACTGCCTCCAGGATCGGAGGCATTGCAAGCTTTCTGCACCTCACCTGGTTATGCACTGCCTCCGTTATCGGCCCAACTTTGACCAAGCGAAGACGACATGTGATGACGTCATGACGACGGCACAAATTTTGGCGATCTGTGACGCCGTGATGAAGTCATATGGTTGCGCGACCACGTGATGATGATTTTTCGCGTCATTCGTGTTGACCGTGCCGCCGACAGTCAATTTTCGCGTTCGATTTTCGCGTTCAAGTTTCGCTTTATTAAGGCTGCCGTATTAATAAAAAGAAAAGCAGCGTTCGCGTAAGTCCGCCTGCTGACAGCTACAGAGTACCGCGGAAAGGGCGCGCTATGGAAGATGAGCCAGGGCCTAGTGGATTGTGCGTTGCGCCGATGAAGATATGCAACACCAGAGGAGGCTCCACAAGCATGAATGGAGGCACGACGACCCAAACGGCTCGCCGGATTCTGACGAGACGTTTCAGTCTTTGATGCATCTCCACTAATCGCCTTCGAGTTGTCTTAGCGGCAGTATAAAATACCTTCGACATTTTATCTACACAGGTTCGGTCTGGTGCCCTTTATATGTCATATCTATAACGAGCATAAAGGCACCATAGGCGTGCGCAGGGTTCCCCATCAGGAGGGGCAAAGGTTCATCGCAGCGCCACCCCCCCCACCCTACTAAGTCAATGTATGGGGCAGATTTTGTGCCCCCCCCCCTCTCTTATGTGACTAGAAGGATCAATGTACGGGGCAGATTGTGCGCCCCCCCCCTCTATGGTGATTAGGGGGGGGGGCGCCCCCCCCCTCCTGTGCGCTCGCCTATGGAAGGCACTGACCATTTTTGCTTACGCTATCGCCTAGTCATTAACAAAATGAAAAGGTGCTGTGAAATTCCATTCAAGAATTGTAGCTGTCTGGGTTAACTCCCTCTGATAGAAACTCTGTGAAGTGCATAGGCGTGCGCACGAGAGGGGTGAGGTAAGTCATCTTATCACCTAAAGGAGTGCGCTAATTATGCCCCACACCTTTACTCAGTCGGGCCCCCTTTTGCACCCCCTTGCCGAAGCCCACGATTGAAGTTCGCGCTTTGTCCTGTTAGGTCGTGTCCGTCAGAGCTTTTTTACAAGATAATTTAAGTCAGCGCGTAGCCAAAGTAGGTGGAACTGAAATCGATGGCAAAAAAATGAAATCAACGTATACTTTTACAGTGCCAACCGCAAACATTACCACAGGCTTACTGCTGACTTCGTTTTACAATGGCGTGTCAAGCGGTGAAAAAAAGAAAAGCGCGCCCAACGTGGGGCTCGAACCCACGACCCTGAGATTAAGAGTCTCATGCTTTACCGACTGAGCTAGCCGGGCGAACAGGTACTGCCGTCTAAAAACAGCTTCAGTTCATACACGAAGGGAACGTGAGGGGAGGAGGAAGTGCGCCTGTTCTCATCTCCCTCTCTCGGCAGGTAGATAGAGGCGCTGGTCGGGTGCACGTGGATGCATGCGGCACAGGCAAACGCACCTTCCTCGCTGCTACGTAGAACAACGATAGCTGCCGGTGAAGCGGAAACACCCTCGTTCCTGTATGATACGTGCAGGCATGCGCTCTTGCTTCTTGTATTGTTTCTTTTTACCAATACGCTGCCTTTTGCGCTTACTCGTCTTTGTTTACGTTTTCGAGCGCTTCTGGTCGGTGCAACAGGTTCACATCGAAATGTGAGCCCAACGACATTGACATACTAATATACAGGGCGAGCGTAAACGATTCACTCGTTTTGAAAAGTCTATCTTTCCAAAAGTATTACACGTACACTCATGAAACATATATGAAAAGAACCACCAGCCCACCCTATTTTGATGTGCAACTCTAGGGAAGGGAAAATCCACGTGTAGTCGTGACAATTGGAAGAGACTCGCCAAAAATGAATTTCTGTGTGTCACAAACAAAGATGTGAACTAGGTAAACGCATTACTGTTATCTTTCTGTGTATATATCTACATAAAAACTAGGGTTTTTATTTATTTCTTTATATTTATTATTTAGTACTATTCTTTGTAATAAAAGTTTAGATTTTTATATACATTTTATCGTGCACAGGAATTTCCTCTATAAATTCGTAAAGTTTCTACTCTATAAATTATTCTATTCTTAAGTTTTATATAAATTTTTAAACCACTCAACTCTTGGCCAATCCCGCGCACTGGGTATGAGCCAGAGTTAACCGGAGAACAAAAGCAAGGCCTTGACGCAGCCCGTGCCCTGCATCGTGCCGCATCACCTCAGTCTTAAAATGTGTGCTTAGTTCACTTTTAAGTCATTAATCTGCTCGGTGTCGCGAGGGAAAAGGTAGGTGATTCGAGCATAGTCGGAGGATCCGTGGCCCGCGCTCTTGCACAGAGTTAGTAAAGACTCGATAGGAAAAGCTGGGCCGAAAGAGCGCCGACCACAAGAACGCCTTTAGCATATAGAGTTTCCTACAATACTTACTAGAGGGAACTCTGGCGCTAGTGTCTATGGGAGCTGCAACGCATGGCGCTTCAGCCAGCATGGGAACGATGGGTAGTACACGGATTTTTCTAAACTTCGTTCTTTCGACTGCGTTTGGCTCCGCGTGGCCTGCATCTGCTTTGTCGCAAAACGAAGTTCAGCAAAAGTCAGCAGTTCCACTTCACCACTTTAACTTTTTGAGGCTCACCAATTCAAATCCGGTCACGAAGTTCACAACGATCCATTCTTTTATCTGAAAGAAAACCATAACACAGCAATAAACAAAGCCACAAATGCGTTCGAAGCCCGCAAGTAGGAAGACTATAGGCAAATCCGTGTACTACCCCCCCCCCCCCCCCCATCATTCCCATTGTGGCTGAACGATCGCAGCGCCAGAGTTCCCTCTAGTTAATTTTAGGAAACTCTATGGCCTTTAGCGCACATATTTTCATTGTTGCCTTAATTTGCCATTATTTATATTGACTAAAGTTAGCACTATTTAATAATAGTAACTTGGTGAAATAAATCAAACACAGGCACTTTGACAAACTATAAGCATGCAGGCAGTGTTTAATGTTCATTCAGAAGATTTCTAGGAAACATTCGAGGCCACTTAGGCAATTTACTGTGCGCGGAACTCGCGGCGCAGGAAGGTGCGTTCGCAGGCAATTCTGCTAGACGGTACTTGAGTTCGAGATCGCGGCCGATGGCGCGTATTCTGACTGATTTGCGAGTCGCAGTGCGTCGTCGTCTGCGCTTTCTATTGACATGTACTTACAACTCTACTTCACGTGAGCTCACTTTCAGTAATTGCGATGAAAACTGAATACCAGCGTCAAGCCTATAGGACGCGTCTCAGGGGCTGGTAATGCTCGAACGGTAGGGTAATGGCGGCAATGGCGGCGCCCTTGAGGTCGGAGGTTCTATTGCATGGGCGCTATGGGGAGCTTTTCCTGTTGAGTCTGTACGAACTCTGTGCGTTCTTGCTGTCTTCCCAAGTGTAGTCGTTAGGCCTTTGTTGGTTAGCCCATCCACTTCTCAACCAATTCCCCATGGTGGCTGCGGTCCACATGTTCTATCGTGGTCGTGATCATTGTCACTGTAAATCATCTAATTACCGCACGTTATGGCCTTTCTATAATGATGATAATAATAATAATAATAATAATAATAATAATAATAATAATAATAATAATAATAATAATAATAATAATAATAATAATAATAATAATAATAATAATAATATCAATCAATCAATCAATCAAACGTTTATTTAACGTGCCCAGGAACAACCATAAGGTCTTTGTACTGGCGCACGAAAAACAAAAAAAAAAAAACAAAACAAACAAACAAAGGCCAACATTCATAATAAAATATCAGGGATAAAAAACGTTATAAAATTGCAGCTATGCACAGAAAAAAAAAAGGTCGACAGTGTACGAGGCTATGTAAGTACAGTGCAAAGCTCGGAGCAGAACAACGACTGGGAGCTGTGAAAAACATCGGGCTCCAAAAAGTAAGCATTGTAAAGACGTTGTATCCTGCCAATGGTCGAATGTTCACAGAGGCAGGCGGTTACATGAAAAGGTCTATTCTCTCTGGTCAGCTTACGTGGAATTCGGAAATTAAGACAGTTGAGCAGTACAGGGCAGGATATGATACCATGCGCAAGCTTGTAAAGAAATAACAGATCAGCGCGATTTCGTCGGCAGCAAAGTGATGGCAATGATAATAATCCAGCAGCGTTAGAACGAGATCCAGAGTCATTTCTAGCGAAATGATGGTTGTAAATGCTTAGGAATTTTTTCTGGACTCGCTATAATAATAATAATAATAATAATAATAATAATAATAATAATAATAATAATAATAATAATAATAATAATAATAATAATAATAATAATAATAATAATAATAATAATAAGAATAATAACCTTCACTGGCATCTCGTTGGAAATGCATGGGGCGGCAACCAGTATCCACTGTTCCTCTTTTAACAAAAAGGTGTTTTATCTTTTTGACGCCAGCGTACTATCTTTGCCGAGCCGAGCCTGTACAAGTCGTTTCCCTGACCTAAATAGCGTGTCTAACCACAGGCTGCTGTCCTGTCAGGATGGCCGAGCGGTCCAAGGCGCTGCGTTCAGGTCGCAGTCCGGTCTTCCGGGCGTGGGTTCGAATCCCACTTCTGACAATATTTTTTGCTTGTCTTGAACTTATTTTTTTTTTTTGCACTCCTATCGTTTTACTGGAGTCGCACTTGAAAACTGGATTCCCTCTTTCGAAACCGATGCTGATGGCTGCTGTCTATCATATTCCCACACCGTGCCTCGTATATGTGTTCATATAATAATGAGTGTGAAAAGGGCTAGAGTGCTGTCATGCACCACTGAAATAATATTGACAATAACATTTTGAAAATATTCAGCCGGTTCTACGCCGCGAAAACCGTCTAAAGGCCTGAACACACGTACGCCTTGCAGCGTGTCAGCGCGTGACTTTTTGACGCTGCGCCACGGCCTCTCCCTATGGAGAGAGAGGGCGCGCAGCTTCGTGTAGTAGCGCGCCCTCTCTCCCCATAGGGAGAGGGCACGGCGCCGTGTCAAAAGGTCACGCGCTGACACGCTGCAACGCGTGCGTGTGGTCAAGCCTTAACAGCGAATCTGTAATTATGATTACGATGATGATGATGTGCGGTACAGAAGCCATCGTCATCATGATCATCTCTTCGCGCTGTCTCGTAAAATAATTTTCGTGGTTTTCGCGCTCAACGACGCTCACCATTATACTTCAAGTTTGTGCTTAAACGTACGTGGTTTACCAAAAACGCGGAAGTTTGAAAATAGGTTTCTCAGAAAGGCCATTTTTAATGCTTTTTAGATCTCTTCGATTGAAGTCTGAAATGTTGTCTACCATTCTGCGTAAAAAATATCGTTGTTATATTTAAGTTGCTAACAAGTTATAATGCGTAGCAGCACAAGCACGCTTGGGTCCTGTTCGTGCAACTGCCTGAATTCTTTGCGTCCTTCGTACCTGTGTGTGTGTGAGTGGCGCGCTGCATTCAGCAGCTACCTCTATAACAGCCTATAGGTTGTTATACACACAACAATAGGTATACGGCTAATTAACCGTATATAGCTGTCGCATAGGATTTTTAAAGCGACAGAAAGCTGCCGCTGATTTCCTATTTGCGACAGGCCGCTGAATTTATTAATATGTCGGGATTCTTATGCTAATTAGCGACTTTATAGCACCTATATCCCGGCTATTCCCACAAAACCGCGCCCACTGAAGGCGCCTCTCAAACGGAATCGCCCTTTTATTCTTAAACGACTATTTCAAATATTAATTGCAGGCCCGTAGCCAGGAATTTAATTTTGTTTTTTTTTCGGGGGGGGGGGGGGCACTTGCTGAAAACGTTGACTATTTGGGAAATACAGCTACTGCACCAAAATTTCGGGGAAGGGAAGCGGGCCCCTAGCCTCCCCCCCCCCCTGGTTACGGGCCTGATTACGTGACATCTGCGTAGAAACATCGGCATGCAGCCTGATTGTTGTCCCAACCGCTTGGCGACTCGGTTTTACTAATTAATTCTGCGTTTTCCGAAATAGTTACTCTTCCTACTACATCCTCGATAACTTACCACCAAGTATTGCTAAAAATGAAATTTTGTGGTTTTAAGTGCTAAAATTACGATACGGACGATCAAGAGGCGCACGGCGCCGCGGGGGCACTCCGGATTAATTCCCGCCACCCGTGGTTCTCTCAAATCTCACCTAACAGTGTACGCGCGTGTTTTTGCATTTTGCCCCCCCATCGAAATGTGACCGTCGTGGCTGGGAATCGTAGCCGGGCCATCCTGCTTACTAGCGCACATACAGCCGATAAGCCAGCACCGAGAGTCAACTACAGAGTGCTTCTGAAATGGCCCTGAAAGTTCCTTCAGGTTTTACGAGAAGTCAGTGTGTGCGATAGAACACGAACCTGTAAACATCTAAGTGAAATTTTGTGCGTGTTCACTGGTGCAGCGTAGGATCGACCTCCTTCTGAACACTAACCTTTTGGTGGGTCGGCCGCGATGTGGCTATGACTTGTCAACGTAGACCACATGCCGTTGCCCGATGATTGATATGAAGGCAAGATTAAGTCCATGCGCTCCTTCTTACACTGCTGCAGCGCATTTTAACTCACGCAGCTTAACAGGCTGCACTAGTCAAAAATACGCGTTTTTAATTTTGGCAATTACATAAATGTATACACCGGAATCATCCAGCGCTCATAGGCTGCCACCATGTTTGTCCGACCGAGGCGCCGTGGTGCGGGCGTTTGCTTGGGGGCTGCTGAAAGCTGCTAGCGCACAACGGGGGGCACCGCATTTGTGGCTGTCAGTAGCCGGCGATGGCAGATTCGGAAGCACTGTAACTGCTCCATCTTCTCTGAATGCCGGACAGTGCATCCTGTTTCATGTGACTACATTTTAAGACGGCGTGAATTGCCAGGGAGCTTGTCGAACTCCGCGAGAAGGTTTAGCAACATCGTCACGTAGTTTAGAATAGTTGCGAAGCCGTACAGTTTACAATGCTTTTTTTAGAAGCGTATCATATCAAGAAACGACTTAGAGTTACATAAACGCATGTAAATGGCCATATACACCTAGTACACTGTACTTCTTTTTACCCGCGGAGCACTTTAGGGACCCAGGCTGTCGTATGCCGTGATCGTATGCTGTCATCATCGTCTCATGTCGCTTGGCGTAACCAGTGTTGTACGGAACGGCGTTTCAAGGAACGACGTTCCAAGAACTAGTTCCTTTTTGGAAGAACGGAGGAACGCCGCCGTTCCTTTACGGATAGGTGGAACTGTAACTGTAACTCATTACGTTTACGAAGGAACGGCAGAGGGAACGGCGTTCCATCGCCAAACGTTCCACTGCATTGAGCAGGTACACGCACGCAATACATCATGCAGAGCAGGGTGGTTGGGCGAGCGCGTGAGGTTCGAGAAGCTACTGTTATCCTGTGACATGACTGTTGTATCATGGTTTTCCCTTCAAGGCGTCCGATGCGGGCGCAGGGAAGCGCGCGGCGCCTTGGCTGACCACGTGCGGAGAAAATAGGCGATTTCTTTTTTTTTTTTCGTTTTGTCTCAGCCAGTCTGATAGCAACCAATGGGCCTACTAGTCTGGACACACCGTGCAGATATTTCACTTCACAATCGAACTTCATCGTAAGGCCGCCCCAATGGAGGCGTGCTTTTTGTTACCGTTTTTCCTTAATGGATAAGCGGTCCGATGATTAACACCTCAAGTTACGTATGTTTCTTGTATTTCTAAAAACTGGGTATGCAACTTTTTATATCAACGACTGTCCCGAAACGAAGAATTAAGGAGCTGATTAACGAGGTTTTGTTAATTGCTCATTTCAATGCAACTTTAGGTGCCACAAAGTATTTCCGCCTCGAAGTAAAGTTCATGTGCGAAAACGACAGCAGCCGTAGCATTTTTATTAAACATCTGCATTTTCTAAAAAAAAACTAAAACAGGATCGTCTGTCGGACCCCGACAATGAGATGCACCTCTCGCTGACTTCAATCGGGGACGTTATTAAGTTGCAAATACGTATCCTCGACATTATTTTCCGCTAATATTGATTTCATGTCCAAGAAATTTAATTATACTGGTGCATCTGAGGAAACTTCTTTGAACATATGAAGCGTAGTATATTGACTCTGCACTTGCAGAACGATGTGAAAAGTGCCACATGTGTTGCACTTGTAATAGGCGAGCACCAGAGTTGCAGTTATTGTCTGGAGTATGTCCGGTGATATCTAAAAAATTCTTCTAGGAGTGTTTCTTTAGGTTTTTTCGATCTCCATATAACCTGCTGTCGGCGATGTTCAAAATCGTGTAATATATGTAGTTCTATGTGAGCTTTAAATTGCTCACTCATTTCACCTCATTATTATCCGACACTATGTTTTAATTAAAAAAAAATCAAATGTAACGTAAAAATAACGACACGTTCCAATGTTCTAAATGTAACTGGAACGCGCTCCTTTCGCATTAAGGGAACTTGTAACGGGAACTTGTTTCTAATTTGGGAAGGAACGGGGAAAGAGCTTTCGTTCCTGTTTTAGAGGAACGTGTACAACACTGGGCGTAACGCAGGGGGAGGAGGAAGAAAAGGCAGGAAGGTCAATTAGACACGCTTCCACGCAGGCAGAACCACGTATAGCATAGCCATGTACAGCAAGGGGGCCGGAAAGGGAAGTGAGGCTCAGGAGGAGCGATGTGAGGGCGGGGAGGAGAAAAAAGAGGAAGGGGGTATGCTATCATCGTATGTTGCCATCTTACGTCGCCCCTTGGCGTAACGGAGACAAAATAATGTATAGTACAGCCATATAGATCGAGTGGGCATGAAGTGGCAGTGAGGGTGAGAATGGAAACGATGAAGAGAGAGGGTAAAGCATAGCATATCCATGTATGGCTTCTCGCAGGCAAAACTATGTAAGGCATAGCCACGTTTAGTGTGGAACAGTAATGGTGCGGGAAAGAAGTGAGGGCGAAGAGTGATTTGAGGGTGACGAGGGGGGAAGAGGTGAAGCATAGCATAGCATAGTATAGCATAGCGATGTGTAGTATAGTACAGCAAGAGTTGGGAAAAGGGATGAGGGTGAAGAGGAATTATCCGAGGGTGAGGGTGAGAGAAATGACGAGAGGGGGTAGAACATTGCATGGCCGTGTATAGTACAGTATAGCAAGGGGGTGGAAAGAGGAAGTGAGTGTGAGGAGGAGAGATGTGAGGATGAGGGAAAGGAGAAGGGGGAGGGTAGAGCTTAGCATAACCGTACAATATGGCTAGAGGGTGTGAGAGAAGTTGATGAGGAGGAGAGATGTAAGGAGGAGGGGGAGGGTAAAGCATAGCATAGCCGTGCATGGCGTCAAGCAGGCAAAACAATGAACACATTGCCATCGATAGCATAGCCATGTGTAGCAAGGGGGCGGGAAAGGGAAGTGAGGAGTGATGTCACATTGAGGAGGATTGGAGAAGGCAAAGCATAGCATAGCCAGCATAGTATAGCATAGCCATGTGTAATGTAGTATAGCAAAGGTTGGGAAAAGGAATTGAGGGTGAGAAGTGATGTGAAAGTGAGGAGGAGCGAAGGGACGAGGTGGAGGGCAAATTATGGCGTAGCCATATATAGCACAATATAGCAAGGGGCGTGAAAGAGAATTGAGGACGAGGAGGAGAGATGTGAGGGTGAGGTAGGAGGAAAGGAGGAGGGTGAAGTATATCATAACCGTGTATAGTATACCATAGTAGGCGGGTGGAAAAGGGAACTGAGGGTGCGGAAAGAAAGGAGTAAGGGGAGGGTAAAGCATACATGGAGACATCAGTGGAGACATCAGCAGTCATGCAGGCACTGCGGAATCAGGGCATCGACGAAGCCTATATAAACATAATAGAAGAAATCTACAGCGGATCCACAGCCACAATAGTCCTCCATAAAGAAAGCGACAGAATCCCAATAAAGAAGGGCGTATGACAGGGAGACACGATCTCTCTAATGCTATTCACCGCGTGTTTACAGGAGGTTTTCAGGGCCCTAGATTGGGAAGAGTTAGGGATAAGAGTTAATGGAGAGTATCTCAGTAACCTGCGATTCGCTGATGACATTGCATTGATGAGTAACGCGGGAGACGAATTACAACTCATGATTACTGAACTGGATACGGAAAGTAGAGGAGTAGGTCTGAAAATTAATATGCATAAAACTAAAGTAATGTGGAACAATCTTGGCAGAGAACAGAGCTTTGCGATAGGGGGCGACACACTGGAAGTTGTAAAGGAGTACGTCTACTTAGGACAGGTTGTAACCGCGGAGCCGAACCATGAGAGTGAAATAACTAGAAGAATAAGGATGGGATGGGATGGGGCTCATTCGGCAAGCATTATCAAATCATGAATGGTAGTCTACCACTATCCCTCAAGAGGAAGGTATATAACAGCTGTTCTAGCTCGGTGTAAAATGTGACCCAAAATTATCATCCTCATGAACCGGCACGCGCTCTCCTAGTCTTCTTCCTCTTCTGCTTTGCTCCCACAACACGTGCGCCGATATGTCCAGCAAGAGGGAAGCACAAGGCGAAGCAAAGATGTGAAGGTGAGGAGAAGGGAGAAGAAAGAGAAAAGAAATAGAGAGACACACAGAAAGAAAGATATAAAGAAAGAGAAAATCTTGGCGAAAAGGATTCCTCATGAGGCGGCGGAATTCGAACGCGCGTACCCACGATCCGAAGCTGAGCGATTAAACACTCGGCTATCCAGGCACTTTTTTTTTCTTTCATAGTATTTACTATAATGCGTATTTGAAATTATCACAAACGCTATGACGTAGTGATGCATTCACTTAGCGACAATAATCGCACAAGCACTGCACAAGCATTCAAAGGCTTACATGCATATATACTGTGCAAGTCCAGAGAAACAGGAAAAGTTCTTCAAAGTTTGTCACACAGGGAGGCTGGTAAGGATGAACACCTCATCAAGATGGAGTGCCAGTCTGGTCTGATGTCAAGTTCTTCGTAAATGTCCTTTAGATGGAGAGCCATGCGCATGAAATGCATACTTGAAGCAGTGGTTATTTCTGCATTACCGTCTTGCATGCGCGTTTTCCACAGACTGTGCAGTCCCATAAGGAAAAACATGTCAAAGGGCACTTCATCAAGAGACGTTGGGAGAAGGTAACGTATAGTATGTGAGTTAATGTTAAAATATTTTTGAACAGTTCATTGAAGGATGTCCCAAAACAGAATGGCATCTTTGCAGCTAATAAAACAGTGTTCTACTGTCTCTGGTACATCGCAGAGAGGACAGTTAACTGAAGAAACAAAAATACCTTTCCTCTGCAACCATGATTTCACCGGCAGTGTATCAGTACGGAGTTTGTAAAAGAACGTTTTTGTATCAGGAGAAAGATACATTTTCCGAACTCGTTTTAGTAAATCATGTCCTGGAAGGTCAGAATATAATGAGCGGTAAAGTGGAGGTGGAAAAAGCATGAATAACAAATCCTTGAAGAGTCTCTTGCAAGATACTGTGTACAGGTATTCTGTGGAAAACCGGACCTTGAGAAACCGAACAGCTAATGTTCCACATCGCCTTTCCATCTTTGGGAGAGCTGAAGCATGCAATACATTTGTAGCTACAAAGCTATACTATGTATTGCAACTTATTCATTGCGCTCGATCTTACATACAAAGCTTTCATCGGACTTTCGCAACTTTCGTGTGGTCTTCGACTTTTGAACCAATGTGACGGGACAACCTATTCAGGCCAGTTAAGGAGGGAGAGCTGGGTTTAGTTCATTTATATCTATGGCAAATTGTTTCGCGGTTCTACTGTTTTCGCGACAGTTCCCATCCCATTATTCGATCATTCTTGCCGATTACGTTTGTTAATGCCTTACCTGACTTGAATGTTTCTTCAGATTTCTCTGTACGCCCGTGTTTGTGGGGATTTATGCAGGAAGTTTTCATCGCGGCTATCCAGGCACGCTGACAGAACATATCACGGTGGTAGTGGTTCTGAGGAAGGAAAAAAAGAGCGCTAACTTCTGCAGCCCAGCAGGGAGCACGGCTAAGCACCAACATAGCATAGCCGTGTATAGTATACAATAGCATTGGGCGGAAAATGGAAGTGAGGGTGAGTAGGAGTGATGTGAGGGCGAGAAGGAGGAAAAAGAAGAGGGTAGAGGGCGCCACTGCATCACAAATACAGGTTTCCTTTCCCACCATGGATGCCGAGCAGGCTGCAGATTTGGAACGCCCGCACGGGGAGTTGCTCGGAGGATTTCAGGAAGAACGGTCGCGTCACCCGCGATGCCCTGGACTCACCGATCGTGGTTCGCCCGTCCGTGACGTAATTGTTCCTCTCGCCGACCGATGCCCCGTGACGGTTGCCTCGTCCGCCATGCCGTGTGCCTCTCACCGACCGGGGCTTCGCCGCTCTGTCACCGATGTGCTCGTGCCTCTAGCCGATCGTGGTCCCGTCCCTGAACTCTTGTGACCGACGCCCACCCCATATTTCCTATCTCTTTCTTCTCCGTCGCTCTGCCCCTACTTCTTTCCTTTTTCTTTCTACTTTTCTTTTTATCCCCATCCCCCTACCCCTATAGGCGCTTAGCCGTGTCACCTCAAGGTAGGCAGAAATTAGCGCCTTCTTCCTTTTCTTCGAGAATCACAAACAACCAGCACGCACTTGCCCGTGAACGCCAGCGTTGCCGAAGGGCAAGCGAATCACTGCTCCGCACTTTCTACAGCTTTCACGTTGAGTGCCACGGCATACATTTCCTTTTCTGAAAGGCAGTAGCGACTAATATTTTCATGTCGCGTTACCGTCCGATTTCGAGCTGCATGATGGCTGTTCTGTGTTCTCTCGCAACATGCAACAGAATGAGTTTAATTAGGCGATTATGTCAGTTTCTAGCGCAGAATGATGTAGCTTCGAACACGTGCTGTTCCTGAGCGAAATTACTGCGAAAGCATGATCTGGCGTATAGCGTCCGAAGCCTCTTGTAGCAGAGCTAGACGCAGCGCGCATGCCGGTCCCTAAACGCAGTGTTGTTAAATACCAGCGTCTGCAAAAAATACCCCGTCGCACAGGTGCTAGATCACGGTCGAAACCAACGAAGATTACGTTCAATATTGACGAAGTTAGATCCTGACTGAGCGGAGCACACGCGTGCATTTGCAAAAGCGACATGCCTCTGTCATTATCTACTTAACCGCGATCGAAGGATCTCGCCTGCAGTGACAATACCCCTATCACACTGGCACTTTCGACAGCGATCGAGCCGGTCCAGATCAGGATTTATCACTTTGGTCTACCACTGGCGTCCGAATGTTCGAATGTTCGATGCAGCATGTATAAATGCCGACGTGCCTAACCGCAGATCAGATTACCCCACGACCAACGCCGGGCTCACCGCTATCAGAGTACAGTCGCCCAAATACTTAACTATCGTTCGCGAGCGGCAGCCTTTTTTGTGTATCTTCACCGTGCGACTTGAGTTCCAAAAAGGGTGAGGACAAGTGCATGCTCACGAAACAATTTTTTGAAGTTCGTTCTATCATGTGGCGCTGACACACAGAAAAGTCGCCGCTGCGCACGATAGTTAAAGATTTGGGCTACTGTACAGTTCGAATTGCTTGTACTTTGCGCCTTTCATTTTACGGGCACAGGTTCGCCCAAGTAAAGAGTTTTAATCTCGAACACGCCGACAGCTGCCTTCATCAACGTCACGACCACGTTACATCTGGTGGAGGTGCTGCTCCGTCCATAATCTGGGCGCCACCGCGAAGCGCTGACCGAAGCCGAAGCCACGAAGAAGCCGGCCCTAAGGACAACCCTGATCGTCGAACTAGCCGCAGGCCGAAGGGACTGCATCCAGAGCACGGGCTCCTACCGGAAAACACCATGCAAACCAAGACCCTGCCCTCGAGCACAGCGACGATGTCAGCCCCTGTGCCGCCTGCACCGATTCTGCTCCGGCAACCCAGGGAGGACCAAATTTCCGCGGCTCATCACTCTGGCTTGAAACATACGACCGTGTGGCCACCTTTAACTATTGGAACACCGAAGACAAGCTCCGTCACGTCTACTTTTACCTGGAAGACGCGACAAGAACCTGGTTTGAGAAGAGGGAGTCCTCACTTCAAGCCTGGGATTTTTCCGCACCCCATTCCTGGACACGTTCACAAGCGTCGTCCGCAAGGAAATGGCAGCTTCTTTAGTGGAGACAAGGATACAGCTATGTCACAAACGAGCGCAGTAACAAGGCGCGCGCGCGGCCGCTTTCAGACGGCAGTGGGAAAGCACGGCGACGGCCGTTCGCTCAACGAGCGTGGGCAACAAAAAAACAAGTATCAAAAGACGCCACGAGCGCGCCTCCTCACCCCAACCGACAGTCTCCGATCAAACGCCCGGCAAAGGCTAGAATAATGTAGAATAGAGAGATGATCCAATGCCAAATGACGCCACCGCGAATGGAACCGACGAGGAGAATCTCGCCCTTTCCCTAGCTTTGGCTGTGCTGCACGCCAAAGAACACTTTAGACGCTTCTGGAACCCGGGAGCCAGGGGCGTAGCCAGAAATTTTTTTTCGGGGGGGTGTTCAACTATACTTTATGTATGTTCGTGCCTGCGTTTGTATGTGGGCGTGTATATATACGCAAGCAAAAGTGAAACATTTCGGGGGGGGGGGGGTTCAACCCCCCAACCCCCCCCCCCCCCCGGCTACGCCCCTACCGGGAGCAAGTGAAATATAAGCGTGCACAGACGAGGAGAGTATTCGGTCCGGAGATGGTGAAGAAGTTATGTTGAGTGTGGTTCCGTCGGCCAAAGAAGACGTGTTTTGTGATGCTGTGCGGCCGGTCGATCATCAGTCTGGAAGAATCGGGTGATGACGCCGTGTGAGCAGCGAGAAGTTACATGAGTATTTCCTGGAAGAGAAACATTCGGGACCGACGACGGAAGGGAACAACGACGATCAGCGCTGGAGTTTGAGTGAGTGTTTCATGGAAGAGAAGCATTCAAGTTACGTCCAAGAATTGCGTACTGGATACGTTGTTGAATATTCAGGACTTTAACTGTCCTTGAATAGTTTATAATGCATGAGATTGCATTTGTAGCGCGTGATGTGTTTGTTTTGTTCCCGTGTGTTAACACCATCTCAGTTGTACTGTAAACTGTAATTGATACCAGCCGAGTGTGCATGTTTGTGTGATACAATTGTACTGCCTTAACTGAAAATATATCTTGTTTGTGTTATCGACTCTTGGCTCTGACTCGGTCTTTGGACCATAACCGGTGTTTGCTGGCGCACTAAAGGACCTACTCTAAATTTTCCGTGCTTTCGTGGTGCGTTTCGCGGGGCCGATACGTCAGCCCTTGGAATCTGCCCGGCGACTGCCTTCCTATTAACGGGACAAGTGACAAGCTACTAAACGAAAACGCCGCCATCTTCACAGAAGAGATGACCCGACTTTTCCGCCAGGCCGACGCTGCGATGCCCGAATACAAAAAAGATCGCCTGCTTATGCGGGGTGTTCTTAAACAAGAACTGTTCGCAGGACTTGTCCGCAACCCGCCCACAACGGTCGCCGAATTCCTCACCGAGGCTACAACAATTGAGAAGACACTTGACATGCGGACGAAACAATGCAACCGCCCTCCCCTGTCTGCAACCTATTCTGAAGTGCATTCGCTGGCCACCGACGACTTGCGCGAAACCATCAGAGCGATCGTGCGGGAGGAGCTGCGCAAGCTGTTACCTTCGCCGCAGCCTCAAGTGGACTCTATCGCCGACATTGTCCGCGAAGAAGTACGGCAATCGCTTGGAATTTTCGAAGCACCGCAGGCTCAGCCGGAAGCGATGAGCTACACCAATGCCGCACGCCGCGCCGTCACCATGCCGCGCCTGTGTCAGGACCTCACGCCACCGCAATGCCGACGACAGCCTCCGACCACACCTCGCCACCTGTCGGCCAGCGCTACCCACCGAGGAAGCCGGACGTTTGACGTGCCCCAGACCACCGCCCACTCTGATACAACTGCGGAGAAGCCGGCCACACGTACCGTCGCTGCCAGTACCGTAGGATGGGACTGCGTGTATTCGCCGGAAACGCGCCGCGTCCGCAGCCAGGTGAACGACCTCGCGAAATCGCCGACTACATAGCCGGACCACAGTGGCCACGATGACGACCCTCCCGCTCACCGTCACCCGGCCGCTACATCTCGCCGCATCGCCAGCTCTCGCCGCACCGGGCCAACTCGGGGCCTATTTACCAGCCATTATCCGGAAAACTAAGGGCAGCAAGCGATGGAGGTACGGTTGCTGTATGACGAAATACCGAAGACCCCCCGCCGCCGACGTCGATGCCGCAAAGAAGTCTTCAGAACGCGCCGCAAGCCGAACGTAGTCCGGACGACGCAACTTTGCGGCCCGAAGAAGACCTGACAACGCCGCATAGCAGCAGCGGAACGAACCGTTGCAGCCGTGATCCGACGCCCCGACTTAACTGCAACGCGAGGTGACGAAGTACCCACGTCGACGTGCTTATCGACGGCCAAAACGTCGTCGCTCTGGTCGACACCGAGCAGATTACTCTGCCATTAGTGGACCGTTCGCCACGAAGTTGAAGGAAGTCAAGACCACCTGGGAAGGCCCCGAAATCTAGACAGCTGAAGAATAACGCCGGCGGGAATCTGCACAGCGACAGTCACCGTTAACAACCGGATTTATCCCGCGTACTTCGTAGTCCTGCAGCATTGCTCGATAAGACTGCCTTTATAACAACAGACGGCCATTTCAAGTTCAAGGTCTTTGGTCTTTGCTCGGCATCTGCGACTTTCGAACGTGTACTTGGACTTGCCTCGTGTACTTGTACGACGTCATTGTGTTTGCCTCAAACTTCGACGAACACCTCCGGCGCCTTGAAGCTATACTTCAAGCAATCAAGATCTCCGGCCTCATCTTGAAACCTGAAAAGTGCTGCTTCGCGTACGAGGAGCTCTTGTTTTTGGTCACGTGATCAGCAAGTCTCGAGTGCACCCACAACCGCGGAAAGGAACTGCCATCGCTGCATTCCCGCCACCCATCGACAAGAAGGTCGTACACCGATTTCTCTGGCTCGTGCGCCTATTAAAGACGCTGCGTCAAAGAATTTTTATGGATCGCCGAACCAATAACGCAACTCACGAAGACTGACGTCGAATTCAGGTGGGAAACGGCTCAAGTCGATGCATTTCAAGAACTGAAACGACGCCCGCAGACGCCTCCGATACTTGCGCATTTCGACGAATACGCCAATAAGGAAATTCACACCGACGCAAGCAGCGTAGGACTCGGCGCCGACTGACGGACAGGAAAAGGTTATCAGTTATGCTTGCCGGTCGCTATCCAAGGCAGAAGCCAACTATTCCCCAACAGAAAAGGAGTGCCTGGCCACTATCTGGTCTACATCAAATTTCACCCCTACCTTTAAGGCAGGCCCTTCATAGTTGTGAGCGACCACCATGCCTTGTGTTGGCTAGCAAACTTGAAGGACCCTTCAGGTCTTCTCGCAAGATGGAGTATGAGATGGAGTATGAGTATGAGACTTCAAGAATTCGACATTACCGTCGTTTACAAGTCCGTATGAAAGCACTCTGACTCTGACAGATTGTCTCTCGCGACCTAGTCGACCCGCCCCCGCAAGACGACCACGACGGTAGCTGCTTCTTGCGAACCTTAAGTGTCGCCGACCTCGCTGAACGACAGCGAGCCGACTTCAAGGGCCTTGTGGAATACCTCGAAGGCAGGACAGCCGTTGTTCCGAAGACATTCAAGCAAAGCAGTGGCGTGGCCAGGGGGTGGTACACCGGGCCCGTGCCCCCCTCCCTCCCCGAATTTTTTTGCCATGGCATACACAGAACAAAATGTGCACTCGACCACATCTACCTGCCCGCCCCCACTTCAGATCAAAGAGGTCCCCCCCCCCACCCTCCCCTCGAGAAAAGTTTCTGCTTACGCCCCTGCATTCAAGCGAGGACTGGCGTCGTTTTTCTTGCGAAACGGCGTTCTCATAAAGAAGAACTCGCCACTTCGAGCGAACTACGTGCTCGTTATACCTTCAGCATTGAGTCCAGAGATTATGGAAGCTTTACATGACGACCCTATAGCTGGACACCTTCGCTTTTCCCGCACGCTCGCGAGCATACGAGAAAAGTACTACTGGCCTCACCTCACTGCCGACGTCACCCATTACGTAAAGACTTGCCGAGATTTTCAGCGATGGATCACACCGCCGACTAGGCCAGCCCATCGAGCCACCTCGCCGGCCGCTGCAGCAAATCGGTATGGATTTACTGGGGCCGTTGCCGAAATCGACTTCCGGAAACAAATAGATCGTCGTAGCTATCGACTACCTCACCCTCTACGCCGATACAAGGGCACTGCCGAAAGGCTGTGCCGCCGAGGTAGCGAAGTTCTTCGTTGAGAACATCGTCCTGCGCCATGGTGCCCCAGAGGTCCTTACCACCGACAGAGGTACGGCCTTTACTGCTGATGTAACCGAGGCGATCTTGAGACACAGCCAAACAAGCCACCGCCGGACCACAGCCTACCACCCAGAGACCAATGGCCTGACCGAGCGTCTAAATAAGACCATCGCCGAGATCCTGGCCATGTACTACGTCGATGTCTAACAAAAGACGTGGGATGCCATCCTTCAGTACGTGACCTTCGCATACAACACGGCCATGCAAGAAAGGACGCAGATGACGCCATACAAGTTGGTGTATAGAAGGAGCGCAACGACGACGCTCGATGACGTGCTACCCGACGTCACTGACGAAGAAAACCTTGACTTCACCGTCTACCTTCAGCGCGCAGAAGAAGCCCGACAACTCGTGCGTCTGCGAATCCACAGCCAGCATGCAAAAGACCGACAGCCGCCGTTACAACCTTCGATTACGCCACGTAGAGTACTAGCGTGGCGACCATGTCTTTATCTGGACACCGATACGCCGACGTGAACTCAGTGAAAACTTCTTCGGCGATACTTCGGGCCATACAAGGTGCTTCAACGTCTCGGCGCTCTAGGCTACGTGGTTATCCCCCCCCCCCCCCCCCCCCCCCCAGGATGGAATTACTAACTCCCAGCGGCGCAGCGCATGACCTGAAGTCGTTTATGTCGTGCGCCTGTGATGTGTGGTGAACGTTTGAAGTGTGCGCCTTTAAAAAATGCGCAACATGAAAAGAAGAAGACTAGCGCTCGCAAACGGTGGCCAACGAAGACGACGACGTCGAAACAACCTCCAGCACGAGAGCACGTGGCGCAAACGTCCGACGTGCAAGTGGCCCAATAAGAAAACACGGATCATCTCAGGGGCCAATCACTTGCCAACACCGAGATCCAGCAGTCTCCAATGAGGAGTGGACAAGTGTGCCTGAGGGGAGAAAAAGCCTGGCCTCGGAGGGTTCCGGGGGGAGTTCGAAGATACGTGACGAGGAGAAGGTTGTCACCGGACCGGGCGCTGAAGACGGGCAGTCGGGTTGCGGACCCGAGCCTCCAGGGCTTCAACCGGCCGGAGCCTCCTGCCGCCTTGCTCCTGTGCGAGGAGACCTTAACCATGGTACTCAAACACTACCTCAAGGCCTGCGGACTTTGGTTCCGACAGGCAAGCAGCAGCAGTTGGGCTACGGGCCCGAGCTGTGCGTTCAGGCGCCTAGCCCTGCTCCTCCGGGCATCTTAAGGGGTCGCCCAGTAGCCACCTTTTCCACGTCGCAGCCAGCCAGCCCGCGTCCACTCCACAAGCGGGAGCCACAGCGTTTCAGTTTCTCAAACGTCAGCTCCGCCGCTCGTCCGCGATGAACTGTAAAGCTTAGTTTGAGTCCCTGAACTTTCACATAGCTTGTCGTTAGGAGTGTTTTATTGTGTGCATTGACTCTTTTTGTAAAATGTTTAATTTTATGTAGATAGATAGTTGTTTCGCTTTATTTGTTTATTAAACGTTTTGTGTGGTTTCTGTTAAACAAACGGCCTTGTACTTATTAAAACTCTCGGAGACTCAGCCACAGAGAGCTATTACCAACAATAAGAACCTGCATCACAGCGCCTTAAGCTGTCCTATGCGCGTTAAGACACGTCAGGACTCTAGTTTTGCTTCCTCTATTACTGTTCTTTCGTACTGCATGCAAGTTTTCAATTCTATGTTCTATTTTAGGCATCGGGGCGATGCTTTTTCAGATGAGGGCATTGCGACACGTGTTTTATTTTGATTTCACCCAAAAAGGCTGTTAGCAACGCTCGGTGCAGACTGCGGTACAATGTTCGAGAAGCTTCGCGATTCTTTGAGATCGTTCTGTTAAGATTGCGCGCAGGTCGCAGATAGTCTACTTTATTCTGCAGCTACGCGGCCAGCAGCGATAACGCTGGAATCTTCGATATCACATGTATAAAAGTCGACGCGCTTTACCGCGTGGCAGATTACTCGACTGACGACAGTTCTCGCCGCTATCGGTGTACAGCGTGATTTGCTTGTGCCCTGACTTATTTTCGGGGCAAAAGTTCGCCCAAATAGAGAGTTTCGTCTTTGTTTGTTTGTTTGTTTGTAGCCTACCAAGTTTGGCACATACCCACTCTGGGAGATTCGCCAAGACAATGTAGCCTATGGATGATAATGACATTAATGTTTACCTCCCTATCACCAAGTAAAAAAACATTACGAAGATAAACAGCAACAAAATTACAAAGGGTATTGTAGCCTATGGAGATTAATTACAAAGAATAGGAAATAGGTGCTATTATAATAACGGAAGTTTGAAACTTAGAGCCGACCAGACAGCTGAGTTTACCTGACCCGACCAAATTTGACTGTATGTTTTACCTTTAATCCCATTTTATAATTATTTTACGAGTATTTTTCCAGTATTTCTTAAAGTAGACATTACGTTGGAATACGTTTAGTGGCTAGAATGAAATTACACAAAGCATAAAAATTTTCTCTATGACAGTGTCCCAAAACAGAGGCACCAAGATTTAGAACATTTTCTGCAGTTAAACTTAAACCAATCGTCTTTAATAGACCGAACATCGTCTTTTTCACCGTCGCGACCACGTGACAATATGTTGCTAATACATCGCCGTTGAAGCATCGTCCCCATTAAATCTAAACGGAATAACAGTATCTAATGGGAACAAAGGAAGAAAAGCCAATGTTTCGTCGAGTAAGAAGTAACAACGATAACAGTGTTATACATTGATAGAGGGAGACACAGAGGCCACATATTGGGGAGTAAAATAAGGGCTGTGGTCAGCAAGTACTTATCAAATGGTATATATATGTATATATACTACCTCTACATTTCATTTTCATATTACCGATATTCGGTTGACTTGTTATTGTATGATTGAGCGACACCGGAGTCCTGCCCAATCTCTCGCTGCGGGGGTATGTGCCAATAACATCGATGATCTACAACCACATCCTGCTGTCGCAGCTGATTGGTTGGTTCGGTCCTAGCGGGATGGCTCAACCCACCACGGTGGATCGGCCATGAATCGTGCGAGAAAAAAAAAATGGTAGAAAAATAATTTGTAGACAAACGAAATTATTAGGGTGGTGATTTTAATTTATGTATGGAATGTTAATACGAAAATAGTTAAATTTCTTTTGACTATGATCTGCTGCCCATAATAAAACAGTATAAATGAGTAAAAACTTACAAAATCATAATACGAAGAGGCTTCACTGCGAAAGAAGAAGAAGAAATTCTGCGAACGCGCTGGATTCTTTCTACCAACCTGTTATCCTTTGGCTGGAACATGAAGTCCAGTGACGGCAGGAGTTATCCCAACGTGGCCGCTGTGAAGAAGAACGCTGGAAAGAAGCTCAGCAAGAACGCTAATCTCGCACTGAACTCCAATGCGAGTAGCGGCGCCAAGGTGTCCAAGGCTACGGGTGCAGCACGGAGCAACGAAAACCCGAAGCCATCACTCTCCACGTCCTCATCCTCAAAGGCGAGTGCCAGCGGCAAGGCGTCGAAGGCTCCGAGCGTTGTGCACAGTGGAGACGCGTCGTTGAAGGCCGGTGCGCGAGAGGGCGGTGCCACGAAGACGCCTATCAGTGGTGAACGGATCGCCTCGCGGGAGCCTTCTGGCACTGCCGTTGAGAAAGACCGCGCGAACACTACCGACGGGAAGACGAACAGAGCAGACAAAGCTCCGAGCGATTCAGGGCGGCCGAAGAACCGTAATGATGGCGGTACAAAAGCCGTCGCGGAAGACGACGAAACAAGTTTGTTTGGTAGCGCTGAAAGTGTTGTTTTTGTGACCGCACAAAGCGACCAGGCGGATGGTAACAAACAAAAGCTACCCCGGCAGGAAGTCGTGACGAAGAAAAAGGACAAAGTTGTGACGAAAGAAACAGATGTACCATCACCTGCGGTGTCGTCGACTCGAGCGCCGCCAGCGGTAACCGAGGAAAAGGCTCCGGCAGCTCTGGACGTTGAAGCGAAAGCGAAGGCTGCCAAGGCGTCGGATAAAAGGCCGTCCACCAGCTCCACCAAAAGCAACGCGAAAAACCGAGAGGTAAAAAGTGATCGGAAGAAACGCAGCCCTTCAAGAGGGAATAAAGCAGTGCAGACGAACCCGGACGAAGAGAAGGCACCGGCCGGCCCGCCCATGCACGTCTTGTTTTCGCCGTCATCGTGCAGTTTGTGCGAGAGAAACGCTCCTCCCCCTGGCATCTACGGAGCGATGCAGTCATTCCAAGTCGGCAAATATGGCGCCGTGATGGCCGCTCCGCCCGCGGTGACCACCGCTCAAGGACCCCCGCGTGGAGTCGTCAAGAAGACGGTGAGGACAACGACGACGACGCGACGTGTCCCCGACAGCACCAGGACATCGCGTTCATTCAATCTTGTCGAGGAGGTCACTACTGAGGACGTGCGAAATGCCGCGGACGATACATATAAAACAAAGAGCACAACCTCAGCGTCGACGGCCGGCAAGGGCACTAACGGAGGAGCCAGTAAAAAAACTGTTTCCACAATGCGTCGTCGGAAGGATCGCGACAAGCGCAGAAAGAGCTCCGACACTTCCTCCGGCGTCGAAGGTACCATCACGGAAGCTATTGAATTCCCGGTAAGCGAAGCGAAACGCGGCTCGGTGGAGAAGCAGACGGACGGCGCCAAACCAATGGAGACTACAGTTCTCGAATCGTCGGCTAAAAAGAACGCTGCAAGCGTAGCCCCGAAAACGATTGTGAGGACCGTGCGCCGTGCGAAGAATGCCGACTCGCTATATCCAGATGACGTCATCGAGACAGTCACCACGGAAGTTGTCGAAGTTGAAGCCGAAGCGTCGCCTGCGCAACCAGCCAAGCAGATAGCGGCACCCACCATTGTTGGAGTGGCACGCGGCTCATCGGCCACTCACTACCGGTACTCGGAGTCCAGGCGCCCGGCGTCGACTCCGTACCGAGCACCTCACAGGGTCGGTGCAGTCAACCGGCGTATGCAGCTTCGGCCGCCTACATTCGGGACGAATCAACCTCACCGTCATATAGTGTAAGACACACAAGAGATTTCATTGTGATTTATTCCTTTGGAGTCAATAATGTGTAGGGGTAAAGGGACACTGAAGAAGAAGACAGTTTTTCTCGTATCGGTACATTACCAAAATCGCTACGCTTGCCGCGAGAAGGCGATTGGTGCTAAGCGAAAAAACGCGCAAAAAGAAAATGCGGGTGGCGACGCCACCTTGAGATTTCTACATCAATCACAGTGACATCATAGACTTTGACGGCGTGTACTAGGACCTACGTAGTTCCTAATCGGCAAATATGAAATGCATTGTCCTCTGCGGGAGCCACAGACTTAACATACCAAATTTAAGAAACATTTGTTGAGCCAATGTCACCAAAATACGAAAAATGCACTTTGAAAATCCGCGACGTCAGCGCTGAGATTTCGGAGCGAAAATGAAAGATGTAACTTGACCTCGATTTTCTTCTCTATTAGTAAACCTATGATGGTAAAATTATTGTCATTAGAGTTTTCAGAGTACAGTTTATCAATCTGAACCGATTGATTGTTTCACTTTAGTGTCCCTTTAAGTCACAGGCGTGCATACGTAGCTAGTTCTGATAGAATGGTGTCGTCGCAAAGCTTAAACACAATTACACTGAAAAAAAAAGGATAACTCATTTGCCGCAATTCCTTGTGTACCAACAATGGCGAAATGGTATTCAAGATAAAAGAAAGGATCAATTCAATAAATTTACGGAACTATTTACAACTCCATGTCGTACAGCGTGTCAAAAACGCGTTTATGTTTCCGAGCATTTCGAATTACGAAATCAGCATTTTGAAGCACTAATCTCAGCAAGTCGAAAAGTGAGAAAGTGAACAATATGATCATTAGTAGTTCAGTAAGGACGTATTGCATCTAAGGAATGCAGAATCGGTCAGTATTATTATGTATCAGCTTGTTAGGTTAGAAAATACGCTGAACCGGAACATAAATACAGGGGGGTGATTCCACGTAAGATCGAACAAACGATGGCTGGTCGACCTCTCAAATTTATTTGAAAATTTTACATATTATTGCCTGATGAGTGGAAAGAAGAGATCCGCAATTTGTTTTGCCGCCAAAAATTTTTTCGAAGCACAAAAAATCAATAAGGACGAGGAGGTGGAGTGGAGCGCTCATCCGCTCTGCTGTTTTGGCCAACTTGCGTTATGAATTGCACAAAATATATTAAAGTTAGGTAGCTGAAATTTCTTTACCTAAATATATGCATGTTTTTGCTTCTGCTCAGGTATTTTTAGTTTTTATGTGTAGTGTAGATGTTTTTATAAAAAACCTCAAAAATGGCCCAATCGGCAAAATTTTCTTTACTTTGAAGCTCTTTATCTCAAAAAAGCCTTGTAGCAGAGCGACAACAATTCTGCATTACGTTCTTCGCATGCTTATCTACCAAACTGCCAAATCTTGTACTTATATAACTTTTCAGTAAAGAGATATGATCGGGCTAACTTCAAGAAAACACCGAACAATGAAAACTTCTGACGACAATTAAAAAAAAAAACCCATTTTTTAAATTTCTTAAACTTTGTCCACTTATTCTCCTCCACATCAGCTTTCACAATCATTAAAAACATGTTGCATAATGTCGTTGCACTAATAGTTACGGCCCCTCCAATGAGACCCTTTGGCAAGGATGGGCAATTCCGACTTCTTGCCCAGCAAGTGTATAAAATGCAGGCAGGATTGAATTTTTAATAGTATACGTTGTTGGGCTACTTGGTTCATAATCTTCAAAACTGGCTAGTGCGAAAATCGACAAGGACTAAGAAGGAACACTGATGAACACTAGCGCCTGTCCTGTACATCAGTGTTCCTTCTTAGTCCTTGTCGATTTTCGCGCTAGCCAATTTTGAAAAAGGATTGAATTTCTTTTTATTAAAAGGCCAGCAGGTACCTAAAAAGGTGTCGCCGGCACTGAAGACGTTAATTTTGAAAATATTTGGTCACTGCAGCGGCCACGAGCGCGGGGCTATCGACCAGGCGCGCGCGCACCCGAGATGCTCGTTGTAAGAGACGGCGCAGTGAGAGCTCGTTTTCGCGTCCTCAGACCGATTGAGTTCGAAACAGCAACACCTCTCGGGTGACTTGAACGCACGTGCACCGGTAGTCGCAGTGATCTGGTTAATTGCGTCGATTTCATTTTCAGGGGGCATAAGAATGCCATCGTTAAACTGTGCGTTCCGTGAGGATCTTTCATTGCAGTGGTAGCAAAAGCACGCGTAGCACAAGTAGTCCGTCTCACTGACAGTCACTGATCTTTCGGGCGTTAAACGTTCCTTCAAAGCATTTATGTCTAGGTCGGTAACTCTGCGAAATTTTGGCTTCTTTGGAATAATTAAAGGAGTAGTGAGACTATTTTGAGACATCGCAAAAGGGACATTTTTTGCTTCGTTGGTATGCAGTGTCAACGCTGTTCACACACTGGAGTCGGAGAACACGTATAAAATATTTTAATTTGAAGTTTTCGTCGCTGAGCATCTGCAAGCCAGCCCCACTGCAAGGACATTATCCCGACGAGTCAAGACAGTTCCTCCGAGTTCGCGAGCTCTGCGTCCTGCATGCAGCCTAAATCGTAGAAATCACTGTCAGGGTCACTGGACGACAATTCACTCACCGTCGTCTATTGCACCACGAGCAGATGACGGATTTCCCGCTAGTACGTCGCGAATTTCTGTATCTCCGTGACGTCACACTGCACAGGAGGAGTAGAGTAAGAGCAAAGCACAAGAACTATCCGCGCCGAATGAAGTGTGAACAGCGCACCGAACGCGCGGCCAGTTCACGCCGTCTGCTGCCGACATCTAATATGGACAAGCGCATCCGTTTACCGATAGTTTTGCTTTTCTTTCCTTTGACAATCCATATTTTGCTTTGCCACTGGAGCGCCACGTTCATGCTTTCCACTGATCGCAACTGGCGCAGCGCAGTTTCTGTGGCAGCAGCGTGCGTGAAGCGAGCGCTCATAGCTCCCTTATAGAGTTTTCATCTTGCTTCCATCTCCGCCGTGTTATCAGCGCCTAGCTGAGATGCGAACAGAGGGCGGATAGAATAGCGAAGCTCCAGTGCACGTGCGTTGAAGTCACCCGAGAGGTGTTGCTGTTTCGAACTCAATAGGTCTGAGGGCGCGAGAACGAGCTCTCACTGCGCCGTCTCTTACAACGAGCATCTCGGGTGCGCGCGCGCCTACTCGGTAGCTCCGAGCTCGTGGCCGCTGCAGTGACCAAATAATTTCAAAATTTACGTCTTCAGTGCCGGCGACACCTTTTTAGGTACCTGCTGACCTTTTAATAAAAAGAAATTCAATCCTGCCTGCATTTTATACACTTGCTGGGCAAGAAGTCGGAATTGCCCATCCTTGCCAAAGGGTCTCATTGGAGGGGCCGTAACTATTAGTGCAACGATATTATGCAACATGTTTTTAATGATTGTGAAAGCTGATGTGGAGGAGAATAAGTGGACAAAGTTTAAGAAATTTAAAAAATGGGGTTTTTTTTTTAATTGTCGTCAGAATTTTCATTGTTGGGTTTTTTGTTGAAGTTAGCCCGATCATATCTCTTTACTGAAAAGGTATATAAATACAAGATTTGGCAGTTTGGTAGATAAGCATGTGAAGAACGTAATGCAGAATTTTTGTCGCTCTGCTACAAGGCTTTTTTGAGATAAAGACCTTCAAAGTAAAGAAAATTTTGCCGATTGGGCAATTTTTGAGGTTTTTTATAAAAACATCTACACTACACATAAAAACTAAAAATACCTGAGCAGAAGCAAAAACATGCATATATTTAGGTAAATAAATTTCAGCTACCTAACTTTAATATATTTTGTGCAATTCATAACGAAAGTTGGCCAAAACAGCAGAGCGGATGAGCGCTCCACTCCACCTCTTCGTCATTATTGATTTTCTGTGATTCGAAAAAATTTTTGGCGGCAAAACAAATTGCGGATCTCTTCTTTCCACTCATCAGGCAATAATATATAAAATTTTCAAATAAATTTGAGAGGTCGACCAGCCATCGTTTGTTCGATCTTACGTGGAATCACCCAGGGTGTATTTTTTTACACAATATTAATTCTTTATTAAATGGCCGTCCTTGCATGCGGACTCTACGTTTAGGCGGAAATGCTTTGCAGAAGCTAACTTGACATTAAAGCGACTTATAATAAAATCTATTTAATTAACCTTTGTAATTATTGGTCGAAGGGCAGTTGTTAACATTGGAAAGTTGTAGGGCGTCACAATTTATGGCACGCCTACTTTTTAGAAATCGCGAAAGTTGCGCCTGATTTCGAACTGGTGAATTACGTACTAAATGTAACAAAAGGCAGCCTTACCATTTTTATGTCTCGTAATAATCATCCTCCCTCGGTCATTTAAACGAGAATATTGTTTTGAAAATAACGCTCTGTCAAAATAAACTGATGCACCATATCTCTAGATCAGCTAGTCCTTCAAGGGTGTTTGTTCATCGTGATTTGAACTGTAGTTCGCGATACGTGCGAACCATCCGCCGTGATACCTATGGGCCAAGGTGTAGTACTGCTAACCTCCCGGTTGCAGGTTCAATATCCGGCCACGGCGGCCACATTTGAATGGGGCCTAAATGCAAATGCGGTGAAGATTAACGCAGAGTCCTCTACTACGGCGGGCCTCAGTAGCATACAGTGACTTTGGCACATGATACCCAGGAATTCAGTTGTAGGTTAATACATGTGAACCGCGTTGAATCTAGGATGTCTCCATTTGCAGAGCTCCGTATTCCCGGCCTTGCCGGCATGGAGTCGTGCAGCATATTCCGGCGTGTCGCTTCGCTGCCTTCTCACCAAGGGTCATTTCAGCCTGGGGACCTCCCGATATCTGCCAAAGACACCATAGTCACTCGTGTCACCCACCGCCATCTTTCGCGCCCACGCCTGCGCACGCGGCCACGTCATCGTGTCCAGGGCTGGCGGGAGCGCATCTGCAGCCATGCGCGCATAATCACGACGACACGCCAGCGCAAGTCTCGGCAAACACCTGCAACGTCCTTTCTCCTACTGCCGCACCGCAGAGTACCAGGGTGCGCGTCGGCAGTTCGAGTGACCCCAGCGAGGGCACCTACGACGTCTTCTACGAAGGAGAGCCAGATCCGGTCCCTGCAAACGCCAGCGGAATTCGGAATGACGTCTCTCGGCGTCCGACCGAGTTCATCTGGGAGACGCCGCCTCGGGAAGAGGTCGTCTACTGCGCCAACCTCATGACAAGCCCTACTGCGCACGCTGCCAATGGCCGCTGCGGTGCAACCTGCAACGAAGACGCCAACGTCTGGAACCAAGACGGCGTCGACGCGAGGACTGCGCCAGCAGGCAATGATCTCAGCATGACCGCTGGATCCCAGGTGACGACAAAGTCTCAAGAAGAGACTCTTTTCTTCTTTTGATTAGATGTTGAGGATGATAAATGTGAGGACGTGCTTGTGATCGGTTGCTTCAAGTGAGGCATACTGTGTGAGTGATATTTGCGTGGTGGCTATGCTAATGCAGCTGCCACAATATAGTGATTTTACTGCGTAGACCGTTTTAAGCGTCGATTATTACAGCTGCTCGTCGAACATTTCCCCTGTGACCATTGGCGTGTCTATGTTGCCACTTGTATAGTCAGCGTTTTGTGGGGGATTATGAGAAAGCTGTTCCTTAAGAATGTGACGTTGCACATGACTTAACGTAATACGAACTCCTTTAAGACGTCTGGACAATCATGTTTTTAGGCAAAGTAAAAAAAAAACGCATTTTCTGTGTTGTGCACAGTCCTGAGAATTGCTTGCGATTGAGTATCAAAAGGGTCTCCTATTCGTATTGCTCAGGTAAAGCACATTCTATGGTGTGTTTAGTTATAAAATAGCGTATATAGAACAGATAGTAGGATATTGTAAAACTACATGGTTGTTTTGTTATACAACCGGAGTTATTCAGTTATATGCCATCGGCCATTCCGAAGATGTGATGTGCCGAATGCTGCTGCATAAATGGCACACGTTTCCAATGTGTTGGCTAAGTCAACTACTTAAAAACATGAACAGTTTTCATGCAACAACATTTTGTGACTACTGTTCAGAAAACTTGTGCACATTTTTGTGACTCTAATAAATACGCCCTTAGTGATTTTACTGACCTCTCGCGAAGCGCGACGGTTACATTATATCGAAGACAAATATGGAATACAGTGGTCGAGATTGCACGCTTTAAAGCGAGTATGCGTGCTATATGTTGCTAAGACAAGACGATTTGCGTAGAAATAATAGGAACTCTTCTACAATGACGAAGTATGATCGACTGTGAATGTTCATAAAGTTGAACTCAACGCCAAGCACTGTCTGTGAATGAATGTTTTGTTACGTTTATACTTCCAGTGTACCACATTGTATTTACAGGAGACGAAATATGGCAATTGCACCAAAATATCAAGTTCAAAAGAGGCAAATAGAGCCGCGGCGCCACCTTCATTATCATGTACTGGATAAGCTGCTATTCGTGAATTTTTTGAAAAAGCGAAGTTACAGTTCCTGGTTGTCTAAATCGTAAAGTAGCCTAAGCTGCATCTGACAATAATGAAGTCTTGGGTGTTCATAGTGGTTCATAGCCTCCTAATGCGTCGTCTTTGCGACGTAGTTTTGTACGGCCTGTAGGAATTTTTTTCCGAGCGGGGATCACTTGCTGACGGCTCTATTTGAGGAAATCACTTATTTTTGAGTAAATATCTTTGGTGAAAATTACCGTATGTAAATTACGTGAATTTCTTATAGAACCGTATTAATAGTTCCGTATTTTGAATTTCGAGATGAATCTTCCTAATATTATAATATTTTTATACGGACGATTTCGGTGGGGGGAGGGGGGGGGGGGCTAGATCTCCCCTTCTGGCTACGGGCCTCGTTCTGCATAATAATTAGGAATATGTAGTAATCACTGCTGTGGAAGAAAATGGCTGATAAATTCAGTGGATCAAAAATGTTTCCGGATGTAACGAAAATAATAAGATCCCAGTAATTGCTAGACATTACTATAAATGTGCCTGTTTCACTGGCAAATTTACAGTAAAAAAATTTCAAGTTTGCCGCTTCATCCTGCTGTGCGCACACCGTGAGGCATTCACATTGCACACAGTTTCATGCGCATACATGGCCACACGCAGTCATTTAACTGATCGCACTACCTAGAGAGGGCGAGAGAGAGAGGGAATAGGAATAAAAGAAAGGCAGGGAGGTTAACAAGGGATGCTCACGGTAGGGCCACTACCTTGAACTATTGCACATTGGGACGGCCTTCCGGATCACACTGCATTTATCTCTAATCGTGAAACTTTCCGTCATAACCTGATTTCGTTGCGTGTTAGTGTTGTATAACGTTGTTGCATTTTGCTATTTGTAACCTGTTTTTTGTCTTTTTGGTTGTGTTTTGCTTTTTGCTTGTATTTTTGTCTTGTAATTACGGATGCCCCCTTACTCAATGCCCTTCAATCGGCCTGTAAGGCATTTTGAATAAATAAGTCAATAAACATCATTTTGTGAAGCACGTCTAGTAGGTTTAATTAACACTAAAGCTACCTTTGTGGACAATTTTTCATATAGACGAAGTCGTAACAATTTATTTGAACTGTAAATATCAATAGAATTTGCGGATTTGCAACTTGGACTAACAATAGACCTATAGGTTATGAGCGAAAGCTCGTAAAAAGTAAACTGCAATGCAAATGTTTGCCTTTGACATCGCTCTAGCTACCCCTTGATTGAGTGCACGTATATCAAGCGAATTGAAACTACAGATGCTGTGAACGTATTCATTTGCTTGACCATTTGTCCCGCTGGATTGAAGTGCATGTACTTCTACAGTTTCACGTGCCAGGACCGCGTTCAGATTATAAGCATGTTGTAGCGAGAAAGACAATCAATTTTCACCGTCTAGGGTTCATTAACTTGAAGCTGAACCTAAGTACACGAGCACAGGTGAATTTTTGATGTACATATCTTTACTTAGGGCACAGAAACAGCTTAAGGGGATTGAGATGTAGTACATTCTCTTGTGTTAAGTGACACCGTATAAGGAGTGATGTTGATGCTCGATTGACCATATTCCGGGCTCCCATATTTCGCATTTTCTTTTAGTCTTTAGATACCTTGTATGTGAAGTGTGCAACGCAGAACTCTGGTGAGTCTCATTATATCGTATCTTTAATCTCTTTATAGGTTACGTCGAAGTGCGTTAACCACGAGGGAATGACCTCTCTGAAGACTCAGGAGATGTATCCAAGACAACAAAGCCAACGTTTGCCAGTACTGAGCATGGCAGATAAAGCGACGAACACGATTCCTGATGAAACTGTGCCTACGACATTTAAATATAATCCTGTGTTGTCGTCTGCATGTCGTTTCGCCTCCCGAGAAGAACGCCTTGCGACCATTTATCAAGACAACTCTTCACAAGATAACAGCGAAGAAATTCTGAATGAGGAAAGGTTTCTTTATGGCGATGATATCACAGGAGCGGGAGAAACCGCTGGCCAGCAAAGACTTGGCGAAGGCGCCAAACTAAAACCTCGCAAGAAGGGTCGCCGTCGCTCAAAGACGGTGACCAAAGACCTGGTATTCAGCATTAGTCCGAGAACCGCACCTGGTGGAAGCCCATTGACTTCGCCCATTGGTGTGTCCGTTTGCGTAGGTGCGGCAGCAGATGCGATGACGTATTCGGCAACTCGTTTTTGTTACGATGACGAAAGGCTCGCTGGGCAATCTGCTAGTGCTAAACCCAGCCCCGTGACCCTTCCGCACCTGGAACTCAGCGTTGACCCGTTTTCTGCTTCTCTACCGTGCTCTGCTGAAAACGTAATGTGGCTGCCTCCACTGACCCAAACTCACGGGAAACGTACCTCTGCAGAGGGCTGCAATCACGTGGTAAACGCCAAACTTGCTACCGAATCTTCAGCTTCACAAAATCATCTTGCTCATCGAGGATCTACAGGCGCTGGATACGAGGCTAATGGTCCATGTTCACGACAGTGCCGCAAATCAGCAATGACAACTCTTCAGGCGTCAGGGTATGCCAGCAACACATACACTATTAACGAAGCAATGCATCCCGACGGCGATGTTCCCGACGCCAACAGTCCAGCAAATGAACAAATCCGATCTGCGCTCCTACAAAGCTGTGAGGCAAATGAAAATGATTACAGGGTTCCAGCATCTGTTAATTCCCAAAACGAAAGTATCATGTTGGCTGAGGGGCGTGTAGTAAAGAAGGATAGTAAAGACGAGAATCGTTGCGCATTTTACTTATCGGCTATCAAGCATGAAAGCCCGTTTCGCAGTCGACGCTCGTTGCGAAGGAAGATGGCACCATCCTTGCAAAGAGTCCTTGGTTGGCGAGAAAATAAGACCGACGGTGGCGTTTTGATAGATATTCAAGAAAGCAATATCCAGAGCGAGAAGCGTGTAAAAGCATCATCGTCCTTGTCGCCTCTCGACGTTCACCTGCTCCCTCGTACACACGGGCATTGCAGTCCGGCTGGCGCTATTTCGCGAAGCATTGCTTCTGGAAATGTGTTGGAGGCTGCCAACAGTCGTCCATTGAACGACCAAGTGATGCCAACACAGGTGTTAAAGTGCGACGCAGGGCCAGCATTACACATGAAGGGGAAGCCTGCCGACAATCTTGCGTCTCTGTTCACCCGTGAGAACGCCTACATTAGGCGGCCATCGCTAACTGCTATTAGCCACACCGTTATGTATCAAACCTGCCATTCGAAACAACCGGAACTCCAAAGGCAAACCTGTTATCTACCTAGTGCGGCGGTTGACTTGAATAAGGCGACTGTGATTTGGGAACCGCCAACACATCAGCATTCGCAGGACGGCAAAATTCCGTCGGTGGTACGCGAGCATGATATGCATGCGAAACATTCTTCGTCACATGTAACAAGTGGCGTTGATTTCATCACTTTGTGTTCGGCACAGCCCCCATACGAAGCATGTCATCTTGCGCGTATTGGGACTAGTGCATTCACCAGAGGCTTCACGACAGTCATGGACGGCGTAGCTAATAGGATGGATGACGCGTCATGCGGTACGGAGAGTTTTGACAATGGCCGTAAGTCAGCTGCTCCTACGTACTTGCCAGTCTGTGCCTCTAAGAGTGCGGTATTTCTTAAGGGGAACTCACGCGAGCAGCCTGCACAAGAAAGAGCGTGGCGTCCGGTACCACGTCCGCGCAGAATCAACGATCCGAACAAAGAACCCGAAGTGAGCAAGAAGCAACAGCCAGTGGATGGGGCTCCCTCTCCTCGAATGGTGTCTGCAGGAGGAGCAAAAAGTGAGGCTTCTCACTTGAGGGACGATAAACCGAGAAGCTTCATTGCGGGCGAGCTTCGTGTGAAGCAGGAAGCGTCGCAGAGTAGAACGCCGGCTGTCGTCAATGTGCGTAAAGGAATCGAAGACATCGCAGAGGAAGATTGTTCGTCTGCTTTGCAAACAGCGCTTACCAGTAATACGAACATCGAGAAAGCGCCTTGTATTCAAGATAACGGTGGCAGTGCGGAAGCCCGTAAAGTTAGTATTAATCCTGTTGTCCTCGAAATGAAATGTGATAACAATGACTTGCCCGATGTGCCTACCTCATTACCAGCAGATGTAGAAACGGCAGCTAAACTGAAAGAATTATCACACCTTGAAGATGACCATCATGCATCTGCCGCGGTTAAAGCGAAGACAGGTGACATGGTCTTAAAAGGGAATGTGGTGCCTTATTTGTCAGTCCGCGAAAGTGAGTGCTCGGGCAACGAGAATGTGAAGCCAGTGCATCAATGTGAACTGCTGAACAGAAAGAAATTTGAAACGAACGCAGCGTCTGTTCCCAGAGTGGAAGTTGCCCCCTTGCCTCACGAGACATCCAGAATTCCCGGAAAAACTGCGCGATTGCTCTTTACCGAAATAGCCGTGGCTACGGTCATATCGCTAACGTGCCTCGTGTGGATTGCAGAAGTATATCCAACGCGTCAACAGGAGCTACCACGCATTCTGCAAATACAGACTAGGAACGCAACCGAACCGTCGTTGATAGATGTGACCTTTGAAACGTTCTGGTACAAGACAGGGATTAAAATCACGACGACATCGGCCCGCACACCCGCAAGTAGGTCGTACTTCTGTGCCTCCGACTTCTGCTTGCAAGAGGCTGCTTACATCAAACATGCGATAAGCGAGGACGCCTCCCCGTGCGACAACTTTTATCAGCACATGTGTAGCAAGCGGGAAAGCAAAACGTCCTTGTCCGCCATGGCACTCGGCGTCTCCTCTTCTGTGGATACAGCAATTGATGAATACATGTCTTCAAAGCTCAGAGACAACATTCTGCGAAAGAAAAATGAAGCCACACGTTTGCCTAGATTTCTCTACAAAGCGTGCATGTCGTCCCATCAGCACTCATCTGTTTTTATCAGGTCTCAAATATTTTCAGCGTTACCAATAAAGACGTGGCCGTTTAATGGCTCTATGGGTTCGGTCGAAGTCTGGAGGACGGCTGGCATCATCGCGCGTAAATACGGCGTGACGGCACTTTTAAAGGTTGTAGTCGGCGCTGAAAGAACCACGAACAAGAGCATCGTGGAGTTGGCATTGCCCAGGTCGCTGTTTTTCAGTGGTGACGAGTCTCGTCCGGGCGTCAAGCGAATGTTCATTGAAGCGATTCGTGAAGTAGCTACGGAGTTTAATCAGACGAACACGGTTGCCAACTTGACGGCGGATATCATAGAGATATTCAAAGGGCTCTCAAAGGTCACTGACAAGCCAGTCTCCTCGGGAACTTGTCGGGTGAGAAAACTGAAGCACATGGACTACAGCATACGTACGTTCGTCACTGCTGTGTTCAACGGAGACATCAGTCCGTACACCACCGTGATTGTGAGGAACTCTGACGCGGTTCTTGGAGGGCTCGTCCGATTGACGCACAACTTAGACGGGCAGCATTTACTGAACTATCTTGGCTTCCGGTTGCTCGTTAGGCTGGCCGTGCTTTTACCGGAACACCTCGTGAACATGAGACGCCTGTTCAGCATCGAATTCACTGGAAGAGTGGTGCGGGAGGATTTGAAGTGGCTTCTCTGCATGCGTCTTGTGGAAGCCGTGGTGCCACCGTGCCTGGAAAGAGTGCAGGCGAATATGTTTAAGGAGAACAGAACGCTTACTCTTGCGAGACGGTTCTGGCTGCTTCAAATGGAAGAATTCTTCTCCAGAAATTTGCGCCACCTCGCGTGGATTTCGGAGAAGACTCTAAGTCTCATGGAGAAGAAGTTGACCTACTACAAGTTTGTTCACGTTTCGTTCGAGACGGCTTCGAAGAATGGCCCTGCTTGCAAAAGTCTGCGTAATTTGCTGGCTTCGAGAAGGCGACTGAAGAAGTCCCAACTCGTGCCAGCCATATTAGCTACGTGGGAGACCTATCAGGAGATGTACCTGAAGCAGACAGCGGGAGGAATTTTGCAGAGGGATCAAGGGTTCCTCTCCGAATCAAACCCCAGGTCAGTAAACGAAGCTTGCCGAGTGATTACTGATTAAAACGACACAATCCGTAGCTCGGTAATAGCTTCCCTAAAATTTATTCCGCGTCACATTTTAGCGCTTGCTGAGTAATAAAAATGTACATACATCACAACAATCGAAGAAACAAAAGAAACAATGGGATACTTACTGCACAAACGATGCGGCACAAAAACTTCGCAGGGCGCTACATAATATATTACGGTCTCACATTTACAGGTTGGTGCAATCTCAACAGGAAGTGCACGTACCTCCTGGTCTCGTCAACGCTTCTGTCCCGGAGAACAGCACGATGCTCGCATTTCACTTGTCACGGGTGGCCACTCGTCTCTTCCACGCACTGGTTCCCCTGGTCAGCGTGGAGGATGGTCAGTGTTCGGGGCCGTCGGCGATGACGCAGCAGTCCCAGCGCTCACTAGCTCGGCTCCGCAATTGCCTGGCGAAAGACGTGCAGTCGCTGCCGTCACAGCTCCAGCCGCGAGCTCCGGACGTGCTGTGGGACGATGACGGACAGGAAGGCGAAGAAGCTGGGTTCGCCATACTGGCACAGACAGCCGCTCTAGGACTCGCCTTCGCGGCGTTCAAGGTGCGTGAGAGCTTTAGCAGGCGTCTTCGATAACCGTGATGAGGTCGGAACGATGTCTTGTGGTTTTAACTCTTCTTCAAATAATTATTCTCATTAACTGACTCCTAGCAATCGAAAATTACAGCTTGGCTATCGGAACGCTGCGAGTGAATTTTATTATTCAACGATACTGCCGATCCCAGTCGAGATCATTAAAGGAAGAACACATATTAAAGTGTCACATACTGAAAGCAATGAAGGAGAGAATCAAACAAGAATTGAATAATACACTGAAAATTGGTTGGTGCAACACAACCTATATGGACTGCTGCATTAACTGTACAATAGCGTCCGTAGAAAACCGCAGCAGCTAGAACAACAGTAAAAAATGAAAGTATTTCGCGCGATTGTGCGCATTTTCAGATGCATACACATAAGCAATAAGGAAAAATAAACGCACTCAGTCGCACCTGATACATTTAAGTAGTGTAAAATTAGTACAGTATTATAATATACTCTCGCATTCGCGTTAAAAAAAGAATTTGATGCTATTTTTATGCAGATGCATTGGAGACAAGAACAACAAGCACAAAACCAGGCCTCATATCCGAAACGACAATTTATAGACACTGGATACCCACCACATAATCACAATTACAGTGTTCACAACGAGTGAATTTACTGTCTTTGTTTTAGTGATGAACACCATGAGTTCAGTACATGGATTCCGTAACAGTGGCGGCAGTGGGTTTCCGGTGTCCCGTCTGTGCAATTCAGACGCGTTTCTGAGTCGGGTTATTCTTCCTTTTTGTACAAGCTTGCCCTGGCACTCAAAATGATGATGTGGGCACAACTACACCGTAAAACGTAGTTAAAACAACATTCGCGGAACTTCTAAAAATATTCGCGCTGTTTGTAACGCATGATTCATAATAAACTAGGAGCGAAGTTAACGACATTCTCATTTTGGTATGATAACTGATTTTGGTTGAAAGAGCACTCGCGGCACTTCTAAATCTTCATTTCCACAACATTGCCGGCGATACTTACGGTATGCGTAAGGCTTGGCGCGCGTTCTTTTACAGGATCGCTCATTGCACGCCACATATTAATTGTATTTTGAGTGCGCTAATGATATCTTAGTCGAAATCGGAAAGCACAAATGGGCATGGGCAGGGCATGATGTGAGAAGCCATGATAAACGCTGGCCATTAAGTGTAACAGACAGGATTCCAAGAGAACGCAAGCGTGGCTGGGGATGGGCGACACCTAGGTGGGTAGATCAGATTGAGGAATTTGCGGGTATAATATGGCTGCAGCAAGCACAGGACCTTGTTAATTGGAGAAACGTGAAAGGTCTTTGCCCTGCAGTAGGCGTAGTTGGGCTGATGGTAATGATGATGATAATGAGTGCACAGGTCTCCACGATAACCACCAAAGGCCAATAAGACTCTACATCGCACTTCGTTTGCCTATTTTCTGAGATCTCGCTCGGCTGCTCAGAAATTTGTGTCGTCCATCGCGGTCCATCAGATCGTTGTTGCTACAAGGGGTATCTTGCAGTGCAATAACATTTACTTCCAGATAACTACGAAAAACTGCGCAAAATAGACAGGGACAGGTAAGACACACGCACAAGCGCAGACTAGCAACTGGAAGTTTATGAAAGGAAACACAAATATAAGTAACAAGAAAAACCACGTGAACGATTAGAGGTTGGCGGTTAGATAATCTGTCTCTAGTTTGTGTAACGTAACCGAAGGCCTGGCAACGCACATGCTGCCGTACTTGTGGATATGGAATGCCTCAGCCACTTCTCGCGTTGTCCTATCTTTATGCCTAGAGTGCACCTTTGTTTCATGCTGCAACGGGTGGCATTTGCAAACTTTGCAATGCAGGCACAGATATGACGAAGGCTGAGCCTTCAGCGAAGCCCTGTTATCCATTAGACGATTGTTCAAACACCTCCCGGGTTTGCCCAATATAGCACTTTCCGCAAGACAAGGGGATGAGACAGGCAACACCCTTTCCGCATTTAGCGATCCCCTCCCGATGATTAACTTCACGTTCATTCCATTTTTGTCTCTTTGCCCTCGACTTTCCTATCCACTGCTGCGCACACTCGGCCCAACTTGTTCCTAGAGGAAAAAACCACCTTAATACCATACCGGTTTCCCACCTTCTTCATACGGTGGGAGAAAGCATGAAGATACAGAATGCAGGCGATAGGCATATCTTTATCAGTGGCCACCCTGTCGCCACCGCCCTTTCCTTCCTGTTTGAGTTTATTCAGTAATATTTCACTAATACACGCCAAGTTTCCTTCAGGGAAGTTTGATAACCTAAGTCTTTTGATCTGGAGTGCGTGTGTCTTACCTGTCCTTGTTTATTTTGCGCAGTTTTTCGTAGTAATGGCGTACCAATTCGCCCAATGCTCAGTCCTTTTAAAGTACTTCCAGATAAACAATGAGGGAGGCAGAGGTACGTGCTGCCTCTGAAAGCAGCTTTGTACAAGTCCACGGCCCCGTTGCATTGTGGCCTGAATACGTTCAGATGGCGAATCAGCCGTTGTTGCACAGAGATTCAACTACTATGAAACATATTAAACGCGGCACCTACGCTGGTGCTCTCTGTTGGCTGCAGGAGATGGTTCGAGTGGACCGCATCTGGCGACTCGACTTCCGTTTCATTTCGCTCGCCAGCATTTCGGCCGAGCAGCTGTTTTTCCTGTATTACGCGCTCGACAACTGCGAGCGCAGTGACCGCACGCACCGCGCACACGAGTACAGCAGCTGGCGCCGACTGCCGGCCGAGCAGCGGGTCAACCTGCCCCTCCGCCAGATGGCACACTTTGCCGAAGCCTTCGGATGCGCACCGGGGAAGAGCGCTATGGCGCCTGCTGACCGCTGCGGAGTGCTGCGGTGGCCGGCACCCAGGCCTGATATCCGGGACGACAACTTATAGACATTGGATACCCACCACATAATCACAACTACAGTGTTCAAAACGTGTAGTGACACCACGTACTTTATGTTTGGATAATATACCCAGTTAAAGATAAATATTGTTCAGCTTTATTATGATGAATCACGTATGTGCCAAGGAATCATGTCTTAATGGGTACTGAAAGGAGGCTTCCTGAATTCCTGGCTCCTGCTGCTGTGGTTAGGACGACGAAAGCTTCGGTGATAACTTCACTGTAACAGATACTCTACCTTGCGCAAATTGACTTTAGGTACCGTCTTCCGACTCCTTAGATTGGAGTTAAGTGCACCAAATGTACTTTCATTCGGGGCTTTGTCTCTTGGATACAGTGACGGGAAGATTGCCGATGCCCTGCAGGAGTTTCTTAAAGGTTCACAGAGATTTAGGCTATAGAATCAATCTTTCCTCTTGTTTTTCTGCTTTTCAAAATTTCTTTATTCTTTCTTATTCAAATTCTCGGCTTCATTGTTTACATAATTTTAAATTTCTATTCTTAATTTTTTTTTCATTTTACTTCTTTCCTCTAAAATAGAAAAATCTACGCTTTACTTTAACAATTAGATTTTAAAAACTATCCGCTTCTTGGCCAATATCCCCCAGCGTGGGTGTGTGCCAGAGTTTATAGGATCTACTCTACTGTACTCAACTGCGGCAGAGAACACTGTGAAGCGCAATGTAATAACAAAGCGCACGCATCGCCCAGCTTGCAGAGGATATTCTTAGAATCTTTTCGGTTGCGATGGCAGTAGCACATGTGAATAACACATGCAGTAGCACATGTCGTGTCGGAAGCGTGCGAACATAAATGTCATTTAAAGATTACGCGCGCCGTTACAGACCTTGAGGGACAACGCGTCAAAGCTTGTCTGCAGTTAATACCCTTATAGCGATCATTGCGATAAATGACATGCTTTTTCTGAGTATACCAGCAGAAACCAACACGACCAAAATGTAGCGGCGCTTCTGTCGGTAACAGGCACGTCCAACGCACTATTGCCATAGACGTCAGACTCTGGAGTTTCCAAGATGTGTGGCGCCACCTGTCGAAGAAGTATTGAGTAGTGCATAGACCGACTCTCTCGTACAGTTTGCTATGGGACCAGGTGCAACTAGCGAGTGCGAAACAACGATTGAGCTTAATATCGCGTGTGTTTGCGCATTTAGCACTCAGAATGAGAGCTGTGAATTGCTCTCCGCTAGTCGGACGCGCCACCGAACCGTCGTGAAGTGCTTGCTGGATCACTCGCCTGAACGACGGCGAAAACAGCAGCAGACGAGAGCCCTCCGCACGCTACGAAGAAACTCCGCAAAAGACGCACTGTTGCGTTGTGAATTGCCACGGACGTAAAAGACTGAATAACAACGTTCAGTTTTACCGATTTACATAGTTGTCGTACGAAGAAGAAAGGCGAGAGCGCTGGATACGGGCCGTTGCGAGCGTGTTGGGTAAGCGAAGTACCCGCGTTCTCCACAGCCGGTGGCATGAATGTGTGGCTGTGCTGTTGTTTTGCGTAGCCCTGATGCAAAACCGTGGTAACCTTGAGTATGAAGCTCAGCAGAGGCTCTGACCGCGGTGCTTGTCGTGTAACACGAAGTGAGCAGCTAGAGGCAGACTGGAGACGCGTGATACGCACACCGCGACGAGTTGGTCGTCACAACACAGCATCGCGGACGTATGTACGTTTTGAAGGCTCAGAGTTCTGGTTCTAACTAGCTAACACCACGTGCGTCATACAAGTAAATCGCAGAATGTTGGTCGTGACCCCCTTCAGGTTTGTTTCGCCCGTGTCCTCCGCGGTTGCCGTAGCTATCTCGGAGGCCACGGTTTTGCCTTTGGTTACCCCGCGAAAGTGGACACGCACGTATCCCCATTTGCAGTACATACAAACGGAAGACGACCATCAAGAGACCATTTGAGAATGCGTAATAAAACACTCCAATGCACAGGAAGCGAGAGATGAATTAAGGGAGAATGCAACTGAAAAGGCGAAAATCGCCGGAGCCATTCGCCCCTGATGAACCGAGTTTTGTACCACTGATCGTAAGATGCATAGCTAAGTAAATTGATCGTGTATGTAGGTACTTTATCGCTGTGGCATACGTATACACCCGATTTTAATGCTGCTCTAGAGAACGTATGTCGGAGGGCTTGCCTCGAACTCGGTAGCTCGCTTGTACTTGCGAGTTGCAGCGCGCGGGAATAACTAAAACTTATTTTGCATTGTACTCGCAGTTCGCTTTGATCAGCTTCCTTTGTTTCTGAAGCGTGGATTGACGGAAGACGCTTTCCAGGTTCTTGATTTTCAGGAAACCGCGCCTCGACACCAACGAAAGAGGAGCCGGGTTATATTGCGGCCTATGCACATTCGCTTGCGGGCGGCTCTCCTTGCACTACCCAGTTAGTGCCAGGGCTACGATGAGGGCGCTGGTGGCGGTGTTTTTCGCAGCGCCGCCTGGGCAGAGTCTGACGTCTATTGGACTTCATCACCGGGGTTACCACTTCCTGTTTTTTGCAATGCTTTCGTCTTTCTGAGTGTAATTCAATGACCAGTCTTTGCTATTGTGCCTAGTGCGATTAGGGTCAATAAAAACGAACTGATGCATCTATGAAGGGATGAATTTTATTTCTCTTGTTTACAACAAAGAGGAAGTTGAAGCTAAAAGTCATGTGGCCTGATGAAGGCAAAACCGAAAGTCGAGCTAGTTGGTACAAATTCATGTTGCGAAGCTTTTAGCGCATAAAAAAGACAGGGACACAGAGGGAGGGAACAACACATAGCGCTGGTGTTGTTCCCTCCCTCTGTGTCCCTGTCTTTTTTATGCGCTAAAAGCTTCGCAACTGATGAAGGCCTCTGCTCCTATAGCAATTAGGCACGCTTGCTGCACGTAGCGCAATTATCATACAAAACATGCGGTACACACGGGATTCAACAGAAAAGTCTCGAAAAAAAATGGAAATGTAAAACTCCGACATAATGCAATTAGAACGCTTTGCCTTAAATCACAGCAAAAACCTAGAATCGAAACAAAACTATTGCCATTATATACTGTAGCTCGAACGTTCCATAACCTCATAAACATCGCGTAGTCGATTTAGTAGTGAAGGTGCCTGGTAACTGACTAATCCACCGAGTGACACCGATGCACGCATCGGTGTCACTTCCCGCTGTTGCGTAAGCACACTATGCCGGCCTTCAATGGACAGCTGCTTGTGGTTAAATTAACTCTAGCGTTGTTCGCATTCCTCGTTGACTCAGGCCAATACTCGCTAGTAAAGTATTCAAATAAGCACGGGCAAAGATGAGTAGGTTGTCTAGCTGTTCCGTGGCGAACCTCGCGCCCACATAGGTTGTACTTACCGCCTTGACGCGTTCCTGCGAAGACAAAACAGAGCAAGAAGAGACATCGGCAGAACACAAGTTCAAAAATTTTTTCTTCCTTAAAACAAAAAGTAATTTGATAAAACTTTCTCAGTCAGTAGACAACTAATGTTGCTAGTAAATGCGCTATTTAGCATAATTTTACTAGGACCACCTCAATGTTAAATTAACGACTAAACTTGCGCAAAAACGACTTTTTTTTTGCAATTTTGTCGCCAGCTGTACACACCATTTCACTCCATATACGTCTCAAACTATTTTTGGCCTACAGTGAAACTTCCTCGCAATCAGTTAAAACAAAATATTACATTTCACTGAATGTCGCCTTTCTATGAAAAAATCACCAATATGGGTCATATTGTCAATATTTAAGGCCGCATAAAAAACCCACGAAAGCGTAAACGTTCGTGGAACTTATTTTAAATGAGAAGCCTACGATCGTTATGTAGGGAAAAATTTCTCCTAGCCTAACTTATGAAGAAGGGATATTTGAACAACGCATTTTCCGAGCCATAGTTTCGACATTTCCGAAAAACTTCATATACGGTTTGCGGCACTTAAATTTATTTTTCACCAAAAATATTTGGGCGGAAGACTTCTGGCTTTGGATAGATAGTCCTCGATTTTTTCCATTCAAATCGCAGGTGGTTACGCGCCAAGGCTGGGACAGTTGGCGTGGAATGATGACCCGTCTATAAATATATTTAGTGTATACATTCGATTTTCGATATTTGTTGTTATTTAACTAGATTAAAGTATCTAAATATTGTAATATAATCCTCGCGAACCCTGCTTAATTTCATAAAGTAGCGTACAGCAGAGGAGGATACGCACTTTGCGAAGGAAGAATTGGGTTTCAAGTTTACGCACAGAGATGTACGGCGCATAATAAGGTACTTCAATCAATTTTGCTGTGCCTTTGGTAACATTTTTGCGACCGGAAGATTTGCCAAACGGCATTGCTTCTGTGAAAAAAATGCCAGGCCTGCGCGGAAAGCGCAGCACAGTCACAGCGAAAGCTCGAAGAGCGGCATTTCTAGAGCCCGTTATAAACTCTCTTGTGGCTACTAATACACTAGCAATGTATCCACTACGCCACAAATCATAATTTTTGTAAAGTTGGGAAGCACCCACCATGACATTACTCGTCATTCGGCGGAGAAGCGAGGTACCATCTGTAAGGCATTATGAGCAGTTTCTTGATGCGACGGCTGATGAGGATGAAGAATTATGACTGAGCCTTTTGTAATGGGTTGGAAGCTTTAAACGACCCACTAGTTACGTAATTCGCATTGTGTGACGCCCAGTCGTTATTTACCTCTCCCACCACGCTATATAACATACGCTAGCGTGAGAAAGAGATAGAGAGAGGGAGTTAACTTTATTGAGACCCTGAGGAAATGGGAGCCTTATGGGCTTGCTTGGCAACCAATAGAAGTGCACTTGCGAGGAACCCACTACGCTATAAATCATCATAATTTTTGTGAAGTACAGAAGCAGCCACTGTGCAATTTTTCGTCATTCTGCGGAGAACCGTGGTACCTGCTAAACACCTGTAAGGCATTAGGTGCACTTTGTTGATGCTGTGGCTGATGACGATGAAGAATTGTGGCAGAGCCCTTTGTAATGGGTTGGAAGCATTCAACAACCCACTCGTTGCGCAATTCGCATTGTGTGACGCCTTGTTACAGAACTCGCGTTGTGTGACGCTTGGTTGTTATTTTACTCTTCTACCACGCTACATTACATATGTTAATGTGGTTCCTTCCCGACATGAAGACTGTATAGGGTCTTTTTGCAAAGCAGTCACAAGCACCGGCATGGTTCTGAGGCACAAATTTAAAATTCCTTGTCTGTCCAGTAGGACCGACACAACTTTTGTCTTTTCTTTCATGTCCTTATTGTTTGATGTACGTGTCTAATAACAGGCAATAAAGCGAAAAAAAAAAAACCGGCATGGTTCTGAGGTAGGATACTGGGCTCCGACGCAGAGAGCCCAGGTTCGAATCTCGTTCCATCCTGGAAGTTTTTTCTTATATCGTTTTTTTTCCTTATTACGAGCGATAGTGCTTACGGACGCCGGCGGCGGCGGCGGACAACTACGGCGCCAAAAACGGCCCTTGTGATCTCACAACAGCTTTTGCTGTAAAAGTCGGATAGAGGAAGTTGCCTTTGCAGTAGCATACATACCTTTTATAGAAACTTAATGAGAACTAACAGACAATAATGCCAAGGAAAGTATAGGGGATGTTATTTGTAGTAATTAGGTAACTTGCCGTTGGCAGGGACTCAGCCTGCAACCTTCGAATAACGCGTCCGATGCTATACCACTGAGCTATGGCGGCGGTTATCCTGTCGCCCACTTTATGGGGTTTATATGTGCATTGTAACCTAGGAGTGTTAGTCAGCGCCGATCGCAGCCATGGCGGCGAGTGTGGAACACTCTTTTTCTGCCTGTTGGCGTCACGTAGCACGTGATCTTTTTACGAGCCGGCAGCTGACCAATAATCCCTCGCATACTACTTGATGGTATTGAGTCTGCCAGAACGAGACCCTCGCTATGAATGAAAAAAAGAAGGTTACTTTTAAGGGCTTGTTTGTTTTTTTCAGACACAATATTAATGAGAACTAACAGACAATAATGGCAAGGAAAGTATAGGGGATGTTATTTGTAGTAATTAGGATATAAATCTGAAGAAAATAAAGTGGACGAAAACATAACTTGTCACCGGCATGGACCGAACCTGCGACCTTCGAATAACGCGTCCGATGCTCTGCCCCTGAGCTACGGCGTCCGGCGGTCATTGTCTCTGACAAAAAAAACTAACCCCTAAAAGTAACCTTCTTTTCTTCATTTTAAAGAAGCTTGGATTATATATCAAACCATTGTGGCAGGTATACCCAAAGTGCAGTCCGATTTTTCAATAGGCAGTGAGGATATACAATGACCGTATCCTGAGGCCATCCCTCTACCGACAGCGTCGCTTTGCGTGACGTGTAACTTCGCGTGTGCAATCACCCAGGTGACTACTTGTCCGCGTTCCCTCAACCAGCCAATGAGCGTGCATTGAAAGCGATATTGTGGCGATATCTCCAAAACTGATCGTCTCGCAAATGATGACCAGCAGCTTCTTGCCTATCACCTCCTGAGACCCAAGATGCGCCTCCTCGTGGACGGCTACTTTCATTGTTTTTTTTTAAAGCTGAGCTGTAGGCTGTAATGGTGAGAAAATTAGCTTTATTTTGAAGCCGTTTGCATACACTATTGCATGAGTACTTCGACTTAATTCGTTTCTGTCAGTTTTATACGCAAATGCTACTTCGTGCGGGACCATCCTATTATCAAGAATATTGAAAATATAGCTGTAATGTTCAGTCAAGAAGTCACGTATGTGGCTCTCATATGCAGGTTGAAAAGCGCACACACCAGCGATTCGTTTACTTCTATTGAAGTTTTTCGATTAACGCTTTTTATTCGAGGAGATTTGACATATGGCCACTTCGTACAGGCACGGGCAATGCGCTTGAAAACGCGTCTTATGATAAATCTGTTCTCACTCGGTTCCTAAGACGCTGCTCGGCGGTAAGGCGAAGGCAATAAAATCTGTCTACGTTGTTTGTTCATCGGCGCCACGCATAGGCGCATGCTTTCGCGAAGAAGCGCGCTTATGATGGGGTTCTTTTAAAAGGGCACTGCGAATTTTTCCAAGTCATCAGCGAACTAGCCGGGTGGCGCGGGGTCTCCCCTGCGTCTTCTCTGGACCCCAATAAAGTTTGCATCATCATCATCATCTGTCAAGTACGAGCGGAATTACAGAGACTTGTCGCACGCTTTAAGCGCTTTCTCTCTCTCCTTTCGTACCAGCGAGCGGAAGAGGGGGGAGGGTGAGGGGAGGGTAGGAAGACAAGGGGGCCAGAAGCTACATACATTCGTCAGCTCACGTCATGACCTTGAGCATTTCTTTTATTTTTCTTTTCTTCGAATGCGCGGCCTACTTTCAGTGTGATCGCGACCGAGCGAGCGGGAACGTCGCGGCACCCCGCGGCTGCCGCGGCAACTATGCAGCTCACGCTGCTCAAATCAGCGAATGCCCGTGGGCGTTGTGTTGACGGCGTGGTCATTTGGGTTTATGACATCATTTGTCAAGAGAGGAGCGACAGATTTCTAGCTGACTTTGAGAAATAATTGTTAATTCCTGGCCGCGTGCTGCGCTATAATTTTGGCTCACATGTTCTCGGGAGCCTCGATTACCAATCGGCAGCGTTGTCTGACCATGCTGAAAAAGTGTCGCAGGGCCCCTTTAAGGCGAAAGCCTTAGATGCCTCATCAAGCGCGAAACGCGCGGCCGTCGGCATCAGCACGAGTGATGCAAAAAAAATCATCACCGCACGTCGACGCCCGAGGTCGCCGAAATCGTGACGTCACTATAACGTCATTATAACGCCACATAACATGAGTTCATCACAAGACATCGTCCCTTTGTCAAAAGTGGGCCGATCCCGGAGGCACTGCCAAACTGTGTGATGTACGAGTATAGAAAGCTTCGAATGCCTCAGATCACGGAGGCAGTGCAAAGCGACGTTGGGTGCAGAAAGAAAAGGGAAAGGGGGTCAATACAATCGACTGAAAAGAAAAACAAAATGGCTTTCGCTTTCGAGTCGTCCTAGGCAAATGCATGAGAGGCTGTAACATTTATGGGGCGGGGGTGACTGCTTCTCTTCTGTCTGCCCCATGGCAGACAGAAGAGAAGACAGAGAAAACAGAAGAGTGTACGTATGAATTTTAAAATCCTACAATAAAGAGCAGTCGGAAGTTGAAGCCAGTAATGTGTTCTCGTCTCGTTTCTATTTTTACTTCTCGTTTCCTCGGGCTTCATAAGTTTACAGCAGGCTGTTGAAACCGTGGAAGTCTCACACCTTGCTACATCAACTCGCACCATCTGGTTGGCCGAGAAGCAGTTGAATAGGGCTATGTGAGGTGCGCAAGGCAAGAATGCATGATAGCAGCATGGTTAGGGTTATTGTTCCTTGCTCGTGGTTTCTGACACCCTCTTCGTCTGCTGACGTTCTGCCGTGTAGTGCTGCTGTAGTAAGCTGTTGAACACGGGTTCGTGGTCGCGGCTCTAGAACACACATGTTGCAAGGCAAGGCCGTGGTTTTTCTTGTACAGTAACTTTCTGCGGCCAAATGCTGCTAACAATTGTAAATTTACTCTGTGTTGCCATCGTTATTTACAACTCTCCATCTTCCATCAATGAGTGTCAAGTGGTGGCGTTCATATCTGTACACTCTATAAAGAAAAGGAGAATCGTGCTTTGCCATCTGCCCCATATGTAAAAAAAAAAAAATAGTGGCACTGTTCTTGCCTATACGTGTTTCCGAGACTTGCTATTAAAGAACTTTGAGGCGAGGAAAGGAACTTCGCTGAGCACAGTAGTCCAAACGGTCTGTAGAAGTCACTAAATGCATATGATCCACATGAAACTTCGGAGGGTGGGTTTGCGGACTAGTTTACTTGACGTTTCACCGACATTACGCCTGCATAGCCTCTTTTTTTTTGCAGCTGTTCACTATGTGAACAGCTGCAAAAAAATAGCTCTTCGCTATTTACAATCACACAGCAAATCGGGCCTCAGCGACAAGGATGGCGGACAGGGACATACTTAATCACTTTTTGCGCACCTCGCTTTTGCTTCTGCACCCACCTGATAGCTGACTCATCAAAATATAAATCTTCGAATAAGAAGGGATGCTGAAATTATGGAACTAAATATTAAACTGTTCCCTAATTTGCGTGGCCTGATTACGACAAGAAGAGTCCATGCTTACGAGAACGGATAACTGGGCTAGTTTGTGGGAACTCAGTTAACAAGAAGAGTCCACATTAACGGAAATTTATAAATATTCTGCCAATGTAGAAATTGGATACCAAACATGCAAGCTGTATTGAAACTTCGTTTTAAAGGGGGTTACTACACGCATCCATATAAAAAAGGGGGGGGGGGGAAGAGAAAGGTGGCAAGTAGTGTTGCACTTCAAGGCGGCAGCACCTCCCCTTGATACGGAAAATGTCGGATTTCACCGTATGAATAACAGCTTGATGGCATTAGCATTCCTTTGTATCTAAAAAACGAGTCCCAAACACGCGGCCCGGCCCACTCATGACTGTTTCAGTCTCATATTTTTTTCTTAATGAGTATATTCATGCAGTAAACAGACGTGACTGGTTTCAAGTTCTTTTTTCCGTGAGGCACCCCATCCGATCACCACGAGTTAAAACATAACCGTGGAGCAAGAACTCTACATATTATACTCTATATAGATCAGTATCGATATGTTTCCCGAAACCTGACGTCAAACCTGCCGGTGAAGTGTTTCCACTTCACTTCACCGGCAGCTATTGTAGTTCTCCGTAGCGGCGGGGAAGGGGCGTTCACCTGTGCCGCATGCCTCCACGTGCACCCGACTAGCACGCCTATCAACCTGTGGAGAGAGGAAAGGTAGAAGCACTTATCGTCATGCCACATTCCCCTCGTGTCTGAACTCACGTGAAGCAATTTTTCGACGGGCATGGCTGTCCGCCCGGCTAGCTCAGTCGGTAGAGCATGAGACTCTTAATCTCAGGGTCGTGGGTTCGAGCCCCACGTTGGGCGTCCTTTTTTTTTCGCCGCTAGACAATTCAATGTAAACCACGTTGGCGGCAAGCCTATATTACTGTTTGCGGCTCGTACTGTAAAAGTATATGTCGATTCGCCCCCCCCCTTTTTTTTTCCCATGAACTTTAATTTAGTCGACTTTGACTATGCGCTCACTGAAATTATCTCGTGAAAAACTCCCACCGACACGTTTAAACAGGGCAAAGCACAACCTTCAACTACTTTCTTTTCCATCTGTATTGTAGAAAGTAAACACGAAAGTGATAAGAGTACCATGCACCGTCTCTCAGTAGCGTAGCCAGAAGTTTTTTACTGCGGGGTTCAACCATGCCTTATGTAGGCTCGTGCGTGCGTTTGTATGTGTGCGTGTTACACATGCATAATTGAAAAATTAAGGGTGGGGGGGGGGCGTTAAAATTCCTCCTCTCCCTAGCTGCACCAGGCCACTCTATTTAACACTATTCTTTCGCGCGTCCGCTACAAGATTGGTTTAAGCAAAAAAAAAAAAAGAAAATAGGTTACCATATAGTATTGATACGGTGGTTATTTGGCGCGCAGCTGTGATCCTCAATAAAAAGCAGCCTTGTGAGGTCAACGTCCGGTGTTAAGCCTATGCCTAAATAATAGTAATATAGGGAGTTTTACATGCAAAGCCACGATTTGACTATGAGACACACCGCAGTTGAGGGCTCCGGAAATTTCGGCCATCTGATGTTCTTTAACGTGCTCTGACATCGCACAGTACGCGGGCCTCCAGCATTTTGCCTTCAATCGAATTGCGACCGCATAGGCCACATTGGCATGAGACTCCTCCGCCTAAAAGAGTCCAAACCACTAAATCCCTGTAGTGGTTTGGGCTAGCTGACTCTTTTAGGCAAATGAGTCCGCCATGTTGGAACGGTATAGTGGTTTGGGCTAGTCGAATCTTTTAGGAAAAGTCCACCGCGGTGGTACAGTGGTTACCGTGCTCGGTATAGTGATTTGAGCTAGTTGACTCTTTCAGGCAGAGTCCGCCGCGGTGGTACCGTTGTTACGATGCTCGGTATAATGGTCTGGGCTAGTTGACGGATTGACGCACGTCATTTTCGTCACGGCTCTATAAAAGGGTTTTCAAGTATTTGTTAAGGCTTGCTTATTTCTCTGTCTCTCCGCGAATGGCGCTTACCCACTAAGGGAGATTGGTCATAAAGCCAGCGGCTAATGTAAGCAATAAAATAAGGCAAAGACACAGTAAGGAAAAGGAAAAAGAACGTTCAGATTTTTAAGTTATTGTCGCCATAGTTAAAAAAAGGAACTTCGAAAGAATAACAATGAAATGTGTAGCAATACCGAATTAAATTGTGATACATAACAACCAAAAAGAAAGGTTGTCTTTTTGAATTAGCAAACGATTGAGTTTGATTAGTTACCATGGTATCCTCCTTATGTCACCTCCTTGGTGTCAACCAGGAGTTCTCGGAGGGCCACGCAGACGTTCCTGCTGATGTAGTCTAATCCTCAAAGTTTACCGAAACTGTACTCTGCGCATAGCCAACACAGGAAGTTAACCCTGCTAGCACCATTACGTCCCTTAAGTCTCTTATACATCTTACGGTCTCTCATACATACCACTAAGACGACACGAAGCTGAAAGCCTTATTTGCGATGCAGTAAAGGATATAAACGTCACGTCAGAATCGGACGAGTCGTTGGGCTCGTCGTGCCTCATTTTGTGCCTCGACTCCTCTGGCGGTGCATACTTCTTCGGCCCACCACGCATTGCGCCCCTAGCTCAGCCATAGACGTCAGATATAGTGCTTAGTTCATGTTTGAGTCATTATGCTAGGCATTTTGACGGAAAAAGTAGGGGTTGTTGGAGCATGGTCCGAGGACCCCTGGCCCACAGTAGCGTAGCCAGAAATGTTTTTCGAGGGATGTTCAACCATACATTATGTATGTTCGTGCGTGCGTTTGCTTGGTGCGTGTATATGTACACATGCAAAATAGAAAATATCGGGAGGGAGGGGGGGTTGAACCCCCCAACCCCACCGACCCTGGCAACGCCATTGGTGGCCCAGGCTCTTGCTTTCTTCCCAAGCGTTGTCTTTGGTTAACCTCCAGTAAAGCCCTCCATGATGGCTGATTAACTGTTGTCCAACCCCTCCAATCCGCTGGTTAACTTCTCAGCCAACCCTCCATCATAGCTGTGGTCCACATGTTCTGTCGCAGTCGTGATCTTTGTTATTGTAAGCCTAATTACCTCACGTTGTGGCGTTTCAACAACAACTACTGCTACTGCAGCAGCAGCGCTAATAATAATAATAATAATAATAATAATAATAATAATAATAATAATAATAATAATAATAATAATAATAATAATAATAATAATAATGTAGCGAAGCGTTCCTACTGAGTAATGGGTCGTCCTCTCGAGCGCCTTCCAGTGGGTCGTTCTATCTCGGAGAGCACGCTCCTCGTGCAGAGAGTCGGCCCCGCTTTGACTGTCGCTGCCGTGCGCCGTCGCTGAGTCCCCGTTAATAAATGTCTTGACAATTTGGTGGAGGTGCTGTGCCCTTTGAACAACTACGGTCCGCATTCGATGCCCTTGGAGCTTCGATCCCGTACCGTGCCTGCTACCATGACTCAAGATGCCGCCCAGCAAACGCCTCCTCTTGCACCGACGCCATGTCCGGGTGTCCCCCGCATCCGCGACCCTCCTATCTTCACCGGCGCGGATGGCATCGACGTCGAGGACTGGCTCGCGATCTACGAGCGTGTGAGCGTCCCCAATAAATGGGACGAGGCAGGCAAACTGAGCAACCTCGTTTTCTACCTCGCGGGTGTGGCAAGTCTATGGTACAACAACCACGCATCCGATTTCGCTACGTGGTCCGCTTTCAAGACCGCCATTATCGACGTGTTTGGCCGCCCTGCCGTTCGCAAGCTGCAAGCCGAACAGCGGTTACGTGAACGAGCCCAGCAGTCCGGCGAGTCTTTCACGAGCTACATTGAAGACGTGCTCGACTTGTGCAAGAAAGCCAATGCAACCATGTCTGAGGCCGACAAGATCCGGAACGTCATGAAAGGCATCGACGACGATGCCTTCACCATGCTACTCGCCAAAAACCCTCGCACTGTGGCAGAGGTCATCACGCTGTGCCAAAGCTACGAGGAGCTACGCCGGCAGCGGCTGATGACGCGTCGACCTCCATCACGCGACGCCGATCTCGCTGGCTTGTCGGCCGTGTCGGACCACTCCGTCTTACTCGCCGAAATCAAGTCATTCGTGCGGGAGGAAATTGCCCGCCAGTTCTCCTTACTGGCCTTCTCTCACCCACAGGATGTTGTACAGTCGTCGACCACACTGCTGCCTCCCCTACGCCGGGCTATCGAGCAGGAAATCGCGGAGGTTATGCCGGAATACCACCAGCCCCCTCCGGCGTCTGCGCCGCTCAGTTACGCACAAGTTGCGGCCAGGCCGCCCCCAGCGCTCCCTGCTCTAATAATAATAATAATAATAATAATAATAATAATAATAATAATAATAATAATAATAATAATAATAATAATAATAATAATAATAATAGTCAATCAATCAATCCAACGTTTATTTAACGTGCCCAGGAACAACCGTAAGGTCTTTGTACTGGCGCACAAAAAAAAAACAAAAAACAAAGAAAGGCCAACATTCATAATAAAATATCAGGGATAAAAAACGTTATAAAATTGCACATATACAAATATGCGCAGGCACAAAAAATTCGGCAGATCTCACGTACCGTGGGAGTCGATGTTATGCGAAGCATGCGGCGGGTAGGTGACTGTGGCGTAACTTTTTTTACTGAGCGACCGGTTACAAAATGACGCTAAATATTTGTATATATTTTATACGCACACATATATATGTTGAAGAGCTGCATATGTGTTATATAAGCCGTTGTTTACGGTTGGGTAACGCTGCCAATGAAAACGTGGGTATTACCAACACCAGAAGCGGTAAGCTGATATGTAGTGCTTATACGTGTCCCGAGAACGCACGCGCGTTTCACGAACCCGTGTGCATGTGTGCAAGAAGTTCTTGACAGTTCTTGAACAAGGGCATCATCACCGTGATCAGTGAGCACCAGCAGCTGGTCATGACTTGTTATAGGATCCGGTCGTGATCGTGGTGAAGAGGGGTCCATGTGTATTGAAGTATGTGGTATAGTAGAGCTGTTGGAATTAGTGGATGCCTCGGTCATTTCGTCGACAAATTGTCTGTCGACAGAGCCGGCGACATGTCAGAACCTGAAGCCATCTTTCGCGTTGGTGAGGCATAGGCCGTCGAGGCTGGAAGGCCTGGATAAGTGCTACGTAGACCAACATCAGTGGATGGTGTTTGTCCTATTCGTAGACCAGGGGCGTAGCCAAGGGGGGGGGGGGGTTGGGGGGGTTCAACCCCCCCCCCCGAAATTTTTCAGTTTCGCTTGCGTATATAGGCACGCACACATACAAACGCACGCACGAACATACATAAAGTATGGTTGAACCCCCCCGAAAAAAATTTCTGGCTACGCCCCTGTCGTAGACTACCTAGGCGTATGTGGCCTACGTAGCCTAGTCTACAAATGGCTGTCAATCAATCTGACATCATCATCGGTCAGCATGAGGCCATCGCCCAGCCTCGTAAGGAATTAAGAGGACACTTCATCGTTCTGGTGGAAGAAGTGCACTTTACGATGCGGTGATGTGGATATCATATGTAACTTTCGTTAATATATTCCTCCGGGGTCGAGCAATGCTTCAATATAGCTTGCTGAATCATAGGAATACAAACGTAATGTTTATTAGACTGCTATAAAATCGGAGCCAACACTGGAACTACAGACGTCAATCTGATATGACGCCCGTATCGTAGGAGTACACATCGTAGGAGTATCATGTAGTGTTTATTGCTTTCTTGTAAAATTAGATAGCCAGCACCACAACCACAATTGACGTTGCACCGATATTACGCCTGCGTAGGCTGTTTTTCCAAACCCATTTATAGACCTGGCGTGGCTCAGTGGTAGAATACCTGATTGCCACGCAGATTCCTGCTGGGATCCTAATTTTCATTATTTTCATTCGTTGAGTCAACGCTGCCGATGTTGGTTTTACTTAACTCTCTAACATTTAAGTTATCAATGTCTGTTCTCGCCGTTCCTGGGTAGACATAAACTGTCAATCACCTGTGGCGCATACCCGTACACCGCGGCCCGTGGTAAACGGGTATGTGCCACACGTGTCTAGTGGAAAGGGTTTGACGACGTACGCGACAGGATTTTAACGTTATTTATGTCATGACCCGGCAGTCATATTCGTCAAATTCTCTTACCCTCCCATGCAAATTTTGGTCTACACCAAGTTAAGGAGGCGATCATGAGAGCACCCAGACGTAGGCGGCTAGATAGATAGATAGATAGATAGATACGTAGATAGAAACGCTCAAAGTGCCAGAGGTTCGCTAAGAAATGCTTCGCATTTAAAATTACACCATTTCCCGCTAAAGGGGACCATGAGGCGATGCGAAGCCGGAGCACTTGCACGATCGCGTTCCGTTGGCGTTCGTTGGGCACGCTTCCGACCTCGCGTCGTGGAACGCGAAGAGGAACGCTACGCGCGTCTTGTCTTCCCTCTAGCCTGGCCGTTAATTCTCACAGGGCGAGCGGGGAACGCGGTCGACAGGCGTGCGAGAGGGGGTAGCGTAGAAGAGGAGAGAGAGGGGGAGGGCATAGAGTTTCCGAAAATTAACTAGAGGAGACTCTGGCGCTGCGATCGTTCAGCTACCATGGGAATGATGGGTAGTACACAAATTTGCCTAGTCTTCGTGCTTGCGGCTTCAAACGTACTTGTGGCTTTGTTTATTGCTGTGTTTTGGCGTTCGTTTCGGATAAAAGAATAGACCGTTGTGAACTTTGTGACCAGGTCTGATTTGGTCAGCCTAAAAAAGTTAAAGTCGTGAAGTGGAACTGCCGACTTGTGCTGAACTTTGTTTTGCATCAAAGCGGATGCAGGCGACACGCAGCCAAACGGAGCCGAAAGAACGAAGTTTAGACACATTTGTGTACTACCCATCATTCTCATGCTGGCTGAAGCTTCATGCGTTGCACCTCCCATAGACACTAGCGCCAGAGTTCCCTCTAGTAAGTATTGTAGGAAACTCTATGGGGGAGGGGACGCGCATGCGCTGGTGCTCATCGCAACGTTGCGCAGGAGAGAATTTCGGCATGTCTAGCCCGCGTTTCAGAGGAAGAGTGGAAAGGGGGAGGGGAGAGGGAAGTGGAGAGGGGGAAGTGGAGGGAGGAAAGGGAGAGGGGAAAGGGGGAGATGACAGGAGGAATGGTGAGGAGGAGTGGAGAGGAGGTTGTGGAGAGGGTATGCGCATGCGCAGTAAGGGTGGTCACGCCGCACACCACCACCACCACCACCACCATTACCACCGGATTGAACTCCGCCGTCAGATACTTCACATCTAAAAAAAATGTCAACAGTGTACGAGGCTATGAAAGTACAGTGCAAAGCTCGGAGCAGAACGACGACTGACCTCATCCGTGAAACGCCGCAAGTCACACGCGCGACAATCTACACCGACTCGAGGTCTGCCCTCCGCCAGCTCGCCAAAGAGGAACGCGTCCCCCCACTCGCACAACGTGTGGCGTGGTCACTCCACAGTCTGCGCGAACACGGATGCGACGTGGCTCTCCAGTGGATACCGTCGCATGTTGGCATCGCAGGGAACGAGGCTGCCGATGACCTGGCAAAGACAGCACACGACCCAGCTGTTCCACTGACAACGTGCGCGGACTCCGTGGACTCAGCGCGCCGAAACCTTTGGCGAGAGCTCGTGCGAAACCACCCCGACGAGCGCACGGCTGGATGGATGGATGCTATGAGCGTCCCCTTTATAACGGGGCGGTGACATGTCTGCCACCAGGCTCGAAGGATAAAAAAAGAAAAAAAAACTTCCTTGTTTCATGTTGTCCTAATGCCTTATCTACATTGATTAAATCTATGTTATTATACCAAAAAATATAAATTCACGGTCCATCTCTCTGCCTCTTAAGGCAGCCGCCGGCTCTCCACCACGCATTCTATCGGAAAACATGCTGACCAGGAAAGAGCGGTCCCTCCTCCTCGCACTGCGGACAGGTTCCGTCTGGCCTGCTGAGCGCCGGCACCGCCTCCGCGGTGCGCCCTCGCCCCTCTGCAGTGACTGCGGAGAGAGGGAAACTGTGGCGCATCTCTTCCTTTCCTGCTCCGCCCTCTCCACCCACCGCGAAGCGCTCACTCGTGCCTTCAAGCAGCTGGGACTTCCGTCTGCCACGGTGGATGACATTCTGCACCCGGTAGGATCAGCCTAAAGCCCCTCCATCGCGTCTACTGCCAGCGGAAAACGCATGGAGAGGCTTTAGATCAGCCCATCGCGTGCGCCCTGCCCTGCGCGCGGTCCTCAACTACATCGAGGCCGCACAACTGGCCGACCGTCTTCTCTGAACCACGCCGACCAAGCCCCCAACAAACGGAACTTCCGTGGTTTTTTTTTCCCCAGTCATGTGTTTAACGCGTGTTCCTTTTTTTTTCTTCTTTTTCCCCCTCTCCCCCCAGTTATGTGTTTAACTCCCCCAGGCCTCCTCCTCCACTCTAACTCTAACTTCTCCTATACTTTTCTCCCCTTTCCCCCCAGGTGTCGCGGTTGTGGTGTCCTCGCCTGAGAGACAGTTACTGCATCACTTACCCCCACTATTCACCTAATTTTTCCCAAATAAAGAATCTCTTTCTCTCTGTGAAAAACATCGAGCTCTAAAAAGTAAGCATTGTAAAGACGTTGTATCCTGCCAATGGTCGAATGTTCATAGAGGCAGGCGGTTACATGAAAAGGTCTATTCTCTCTGGTCAGCTTACGTGGTATTCGGAAATTAAGACAGTTGAGCAATACAGGGCAGGATATGATACCATGCACAAGCTTGTAATCAAATAACAGATCAGCGCGATTTCGTCGGCAGCAAAGTGATGGCAATGATAATAATCAAGCAGCGTTAGAACAAGATCCAGAGTCATTTCTAGCGAAACGATGGTTGTAAATGCTTAGGAATTTTTTCTGGACTCGCTCAATGGCGTTGCTGCTGGAATTAGAAATGCCATTCCAGATCACAGATGCATACTCAAGTTGAGGAAGACATAGCGCGGTGTACAATTTTCGGAAGGGCATAGGAGAACGGAATTCTCTAGACATTCTGCAAACACAGCCTAGGGTGCGAAGACCCCGCAAAGCAACACGCCTAGCGTGAGCAGAAATGTGTAAAGTGCTATCAAAAAGAACACCTAGATCATTGATCTCACATACCTTACACAACGACACAGAATTGACAGAATATAAAAATGGCACACTAGATGTTTTTCGAGTGAAACTCATTACCTTGGTTTTTGAAATATTTAGGGAGAGGTTATTGTTCCTGCACCATTCAGAAAAAGAACACAAATCAGATTGCAGCAAGCGACAATCGATAAGTGAACGAATTTCCTATTTCCTTAAATATCTTTAAGTCATCGGCATACAAAAGGAAAGAAGAATTCCGAATGACAGAAGAAACATCATTAACATAAATTAAAAAGAGGAGCGGGCCCACTACCGACCCTTGAAGAACCCCACTAGTAGCGTTGTACAAAGAGGACGTTTGGCCATTAACGGCAGCATAACATGATCTATCAAGAAGATCGCTATGGAGGAGATTTACAATTGCAGAATCAGCATCAAAGTGTGCAAGTTTATCCACAAGCAGCGAATGGCTGAAAACGTCAAAAGCTTTGCTAAGGTCACAGTAAATAGCGTGGAGACTTGCATCATGAAACTGGCAAGATTAGTGACAGTTGAGCGGCCAGCGAGAAACCCATGCTAATTCACAATCAATGAATTTTTTCATCAAAAGGCAATATTTTGTTTAAGAGCAAGCTCAAAGATTTTGGATGCGGCACAAAGAAAGCAAATAGGGCGGTAGTTCGAGACGTCATTTTTACAGCCAGACTTAAATACTGGGAAAACACAAGCAGTTTTCCGCATCCTGGGAAAAGTTGAAGCATGCAGACACTTATTAAATATAGTAGTCAATACATGGTACAAGTATACTGCCATAGGCTTTTAGTATGGCAGAGGGGATGCCATTTGGGCCAGCTGAAAAGAATGGTTTCAAGCGTTTAATGCATTCTGAAATGGAATCTTCATCTAGCGACACAACATCAGCTGTGCCAACTGCCTTAACCTGCCGACCATTACTACCTACAGAGGCTGGAGACTTATAAACAGATGAGAAATGCATGGCAAAACTGTCAGCAACGGCTTGAACTACTCTATTTGGGTCCAGTATCCTGAAGGACTCGCCACTTTTGCTCGACCGTTTGCGCACGTACTTCCAAAACTCAGCTGGCCTGTCAGACGCGCTTTTTTCAAAAATGAAATATATAGACTGTGATCCCGTTTATAAAGGCGTTTACAAAGAATACGAAAACGACAGAATTCTTCCTTCAAATGAGTTGATGGAGAACATTTATACTTCCTGTGTGCACGATCTTTATGTTTCAGTGCACTTATAATAATAATAATAATAATAATAATAATAATAATAATAATAATAATAATAATAATAATAATAATAATAATAATAATAATAATAATAATAATAATAATAATAATAATAATAATAACAACAACATTCATTGGCATCTCGTTGGAAATGGATCGGCCACCAGTATCCACTGTGCCTCTTTTAACGAAGAGGTGTTTGATCTTTTTGACTCCAACATGCTATCTTTGCTGATCGGGCCTGTACGAGTCGTTTCGCTGACTTAAATAGCATATTTAACGACACGCTGCCGTCTTGTCAGGATGGCCGAGCGGTCCAAGGCGCTGCGTTCAGGTCGCAGTCCGGTCTTCCGGGCGTGGGTTCGAATCCCACTTCTGACACTACTTTTTGCTTGTACTTATTATTTTTTCTTTTCTTTTTGCGCTCCTACCGTGTTACTGGAGTCGCTCTTGAAAACCGGATCCCCTATTTCGAACCCCACGTAGATGGCTGTTGGTGGCTGCTGTGTCTGATGTATTTCTCACGCCATGCTTTATATGTGTCTTCATATAAAATAATAATTATAGAGTGTGATAAGGGCTAGAGTGCCCTCATGCAGCACTGAAATTATATTGACAATAGCATTAAAAAAATTCAGCCACTTCCACGCCGTGAAAACGGTCGAGTAGAGTAGAGTAGAGTAGACCCTGGAATCTGTGGCTCATACCCACACTGGGGGATTGGCCAAGAACCGGTTAGTTTTTAAAGTCAAAATTGAAATTGAAGTTCAAACTTTGTTTAATTAATACGAAAGAAGTATAAATGAATTAGAATTAAGATTCTACTACTAATAATATTATAGAATAGAATTGAATCAATAAAACCAATAATTTGGTGGAAAAAGAAAATAGAAATAATTATTTGGAAAGGTAAATTTTATAATCTAAATCTTTGTGAACCTTTAAGAAACTCCTGCAATGCATCAGCAATCTTCCCGTCACTGTGGCCAAGAGAAAAAGCCCCGAAAGATAGTACATTTTGTTCACTTAATTCTAATCTAAGCAGACGGAAAACGACACCTAAGGTATTTTTGCGCAAGGTAGAGTGCCTCTTGCAGGAAATGAGAAAGTGCTGCGTTGTCTCACGTATTCCACAAAAAGGACAACGGCGAAGCTGTAATGAGGGTGACGATGATAACTTGCGGTACATCATCATACTGAGCATCGTCATGGTCATTTCGTTTTATTTATTCCTTTGCTGACTGCGTCTCTTGTCACGTGGCCTGCGTGATGCTTACTGCTACTACTACTGCCACTACCACGACGACGACGATGGCACGGGGCAGACTAAGACTGCGCCGCTGTAAAACCAGTCCACCGCCGTGGCAAAGTAACTGCAGTGTTCGGCTGCTGTCCCGAAATACGCGGGTTCGATCCCGGCAGTGGCGGGCGCACTTCTAATGGACTCACATAGCCCATATACTGTGGCATGTCAGTGCACGCTAAAGAGCCCCAGGTGGTCGAAATTGCTGCTACAGTGTGCCTCAAAGTGATATCGTGGTGTTCCCACCTAAAACCCGAGAAATTATTATTAGCTCGTATCGCAGAAATTCCGGTGTCGGCGTCATTGGTTGGGAGCGAAAAATCGAAACAGATGCAAATAAATAAATAATAGAAAAAATCAACAGCTCGAGCGGGAATCGAAACCAGGCCTTCTGCATGGCAAGCAGATGTTCTACCACAGAGCCACGCCCGTGCTCGTAATTTACTGAAAAAAAAAAAACATTATAAAAAGGTGCGAGGCGTTTCATTAACACATGTGATATTGTGGGGCAGAAGCATACATTTCACCAGGCGTCAAAATTTGTGAGTTGCGCAACGTGTGGGTGGTTTGAAGATCTACCCATAAAAAAGCGCTCAGGCTACATAATTAATCATCATCATCAGCAACAACGTCAACAAATTGGCAGATGCGCAGTTGCGCGTGTTGCCTTACGGACGCGTAGTGGGCGCTTTGCGAAGCGGTAAAAGGAAGATTTATGGCGTAGTGGGCAATTCGCAACTGTACTTGCAGTAGGCATTTTAGGGTAGTTTGAAAGGGCCTATGTTACGTAGACTTTCCTTTCCGTGGCGGCACGGCTGAGGTGTCCACCTAGAAGCGAAGCGTGGCTAGCTATTGAGAAGGCTATGCGAACAGGGCCCCATTACGCTATTGTGGTCTACTTTTGAAGGCGAAGCTCAAGAGTACCCCACCAACTGGTTAGAGCAGGCGGAGCTGTTCCGCAGAATCAGCCCAGATTCGGTGCCCTTCGTTAGATTTCGCGAAACTTGCGCTTAACATATATTCGCAATGCGTAAAGGTATTGGTGACACTGACATTCGAGTTGAAATTTGGTGTGAACGGGAAAATGCGTGAGGAACAGATGCAAAAAACTTAGAAAATGCTTGAGCTTCGACTGAAGAGTAGAATGCGATAGAGTAATCGGGGTGCCGTTCGAATCGCCTTCTCAATCGCTAGAACTTGATTCACTTTTCGGTGAGCACTTCAATACGTGCCGTGTAGAAAGGAACGTCTGCACGCCTATCTTTGGCCGTTTTAATTAGCCTTGCCTACTGCAAGTAATAGTTGCGAAGTGCCCACGAAGCCACAATTCATCACTCTGCGAATTAGCCAAGTGCTTCCTACGCGTCCGCACACTTTGTTGATGCTGTTGCTGCTGCTGATGATTTATTATGCCTGAGCGCTTTGTAATTGGTGGGCCTTTAAACCACTCACTCGTCACGCAGTTTATCTGGTGTGATGGCTGGTGCGATTGCGCGCTGCTGCCACGCAATATTACATGTTCTCACGCGACTCCTCGCACCCATACACATGTATGGGGCTTTCTTTCGGAACAGTTCGAGGTGATGGCGTGATTCTGTGGTAGAACACCTGCTTGCTACGCGGAAGGCCATGGGTTCCATTTCGGCTGCCCTGCTGAATACTTAGAAATGCCCCAGCTCTTTTTTCTTCGTACTAAAAAAGATCTCGCAAATGAATATATGCGTCAGATGTGAAAAGCAAGGGAGGTGATTGTGTTAGTTAACTACTGTCTGCGCCGGCTTGTGTTTGATTGATTGATTTATCTAAACTGGGCGTCAATTGCACCGCTGTGATTACCTTCGAAAACGCAGTGGCGAGAAAGATGATCCGTGGTTTTCAGAGATGCAGCTCTGTTGTTGCCCTCGATACCATTGCGATTACACTGTATATATGAGTATATGCGCATCTGTCAACGGAGTTGGTGGTGGTGCATATCACTGCCAAGGAAACACCGGGGAGGTGCTTGAGTGGACGGTACGTGTATGGTGAAGATTTTTAACTCGATCATTGCCACGTAAATCTTCGTAGCAGGTCCACTACGTTGTACTTTGCAAACAAAATCTTCGATCCTTTTACGGCCTTTTGTTTTTCACGCTGCCTTTAACCCCGTGGGTCTGATTTATGAGAGCACAGCTGGAAAAAACTTATTTCCTGCCTGAAGCCTTTCCGAGTCAAGCAGATGGAAAGTACCTACATTTATGGCGCGCCGCCGACATGTATTGGCGGAACTTTACTGCACGATACCATTTGAAATCGCTGGAACATAGTGGTGCTTATCAGATGAGCGCATTACTGCACGTCACTCATAAATAATGAAGGAACCATAGAAGTACGTTGTGCCTTGGGTGCGTATCAGAGGGGGTAATACGGTTTCCATTGGCGTAATGCAGCTGATTGCGTCCATCAGTTTTACAGCGAAAGCTGTTATGAGATCATTTCAGCGGCCGTTTTCGGCGCCTTAGTTGTCCGCCGCCGCCGGTGTCCGTAACCACTATCGCTCGAAATAAAAAAAACGAAATAAGAAAAAATTCAAGGATGGAACGAGGTTCGAACGTGGGCCCTCTGCGTGGGAGCCCAGTATTCAACCTCTGAGCCATGCCGGTGCTTGGAACTGCTTTGCAAAAATGTCCTATACAAGCTTCATGTCGGGAAGGAACCACATTAACATATGCAATGTAGCGTGGTAGAAGAGTAAAATAGGCACCAAGCATCGCACAACGCGAGTTCTGTAACCAGGCATCACACAATGCGAATTGCACAACGAGTAGGTTCTTGAATGCTTCCAACCCATTACAAAGGGCTCCGCCATAATTCTTCGTCGTCATCAGGCACAGCATCAACAAAGTGCGCATAATGCCTTACATGCGTTTAGCAGGTACCACGGCTCTCCGTAGAGTGACGAAAAATGGCATAGTGCCTGCTTCCCTACTTCTCAAAAATTACAATGATTTATAGCGTAGTGGATTCCTCGCAGGCCAACTTGCATTGGTTGCAATGCAATGCAATTTCGTGTCCCTCATATGAACGACTCGCTGTTGACGAGATATCACGGCCGACGCTGAAGAGGGAAAGTCCCATCCCAAAATTAGTGTGTGGGTACATGACGGCAGGAGAGAAACTGAATGTGATGAAGTATGCCGTCGATGGAAACTCGCGCTGTGCACACACCAACAGGCTGAACAAGAACTGCATTGGCACACCGAAGGGGAGGTCCAGTATACGGGGTTTTTACCTTTCGCAAGCGAGAACACAGTTCGCTACTAATAACGGAAAGCGCTGCCCCCGTGTCTATCAATGCTTGAGTCCATACACCTTCAGCACATACTAACAATATATTTTAGGGCCGCTGCGGAGGAGTTTGACTTTACCCGAACAATGCAGCTTCCCCTCCCGAAGCTGCTCTATTTTGTTTTCCGGGCGATGGCCCGGGGCCGAAGTAGCTGGTCGAAGGGGAGAAGAGGAGCGGCGCATGGGCAAGGGAGAGCGGCGACGCGGAGAACGGGAAGCAGCAGCTCCGTTGAGGCTCTGCGGAGATGGAGAACAACGTTCGTAACTTTGGTAGGAGCGACTGTATTGGGTAACCGGAGCAGGAAACTCGTCTCTTTCATAGTAGTCGTAACCGCGTCTTTCGTCCTGTTGACGGCGTCAGCAAAACCTGGAAATATGGCGACGGACTCCACAATAGTAGCATACTGGTCGAGGTGGGCGCCAGGCGTTGGGAGACGGAAGCGATGTTAGTGCTGACAAAGCATTCAGAACAGTGCATTGTGGGCGCGTGGGGTGGTGTCTGTTGAGGAGGCGCTAGTGCCGCAACCTGGGCGTAAGTTGGTGTCGGTGCGGGGTCGTGCCTGGGAATTTCCGCACACCTCATGGCAACAAGTTCTTCCCTGACGATGTTGCGGAGGCAGCTGCCCGGAGATGTCATACGGAGCTCAAGAGGGTAAGACGTAGCTTGTGCTTGGAGTTCCTCTCGTACTATGGAACGAATCAAGCTGCGCAGCTCGGTGTCATTGGTTGCGCTCTTATGAGATGTGTCAGGCTGCAAGCGGAGCAGATGGAGTTCATCAAGGCGCTGACACGTAGCGACAATTTCTGAGACTGTAGTGGGGTTCTGCACTGCAAGGGCTTTGAATGCCGCAGCACCAATGCCTTTGAGCAGGTGACGCACCCTGTCCGTCTCCGTCATTGAGCTGTTCACGCGGCGACAAAGGGTGAGGAAATCTTCTATGTAAGAAGTGTATGACTCGCCGGTTTGCTGGACACGGTCCGCTAACTTCTTTTTCCCGATGTCGGAGCGGATTGAAGGGTTCGCGAAAATCTGTCGTAGCTGGTGCTTAAATGAGGTTCAGTCCACGAAGTCCAGCTCGTGGTTGAAAAACCAAGCCTTGGCTACGCCCGTCAGGTGGAAGGCGAAACGAGTAAGGTTTGCAGGGTCATCCCAGTGGTTGAGTGCACTGACGCGGTCGTACTGCACCAGCCAGTCTTCGGCGCCGTCCCCATGAGGGCCAGCGAACACCGGTGGATCCTACTGAGGGGTGGTGACCAAGCAGGAAGGGGTTCCCGGCGGGGCCAGTGTCGTGGATGGTCCAGCGTTGGAGCTCTCGTCTTGCGACACTGCCGAGGTCTGTGAGTGCAAACGGCGACCTGAACGGAGCTCTAGGGGTGTATTTAAGTGGAAGGCGGAGCGCCACCGGTAGAGTCAGAGGACCGAGGATCCGTACTGCACAATCCACCACATGTGAGGCGGCGTTCAAGCCGAAAGACTTCTTTATTCCTCCTCGAGCCTGAGCAGCGTTACTCAGACCCAAATGGTGATGATGAGTATTTGCAGGTGAGAGGATGAAGCATGTGAATAATACTCAGAGTATAGTATAACTGTGAGCAAAAGATATAAGTTGAATCGCTGCAACATTCGAGGCGCTCGACTTGCGTTCGGCTATGGTTCCCCTCATTCACAAATAAAGGCCTCATAGTTCTAATTCATGCACTTATACCTTGAAATGTTTAAGCAAAGAATATTTCTACCTGCGGCTAAATCACGACTTCAAATGGCCTCACCGGACGCCAAATTGTTAATGAACAAATGCTTCTACTGAGCGCACTTCGGAGCTCTGAGGAAAAAGCGAGGTAAATAATCTTAAAAGAATTGCTAACGTTCAAATATTTGCAGACTGTGCGATAACCTGCTTCCTGCTAGCATTTTGAGAAGTGCGCCTGTTTACCTATTATGAATTGCCCCGACATGGCACATCGTTTCGGCGAAATAACAACATATCGTTTCCTACTTCAGCAGCTTCTACTCACAAAATGCACAAGCACTGCCAGTAACAGAGCGAGGCAGCCGCAGCTGCCATTTGCAGCGACGAAACGCGCCCTGAAACAATACACCCCTATCCCACGGGAATCCCTTTGTGTTGTCTGCATTTTTTCCGGCGACCGCAGTGTAGTCGTCGAGCGTCCGCTATTTGTGCGCTGTCGAGAGCAACTGATATGAAAGTACGCACTCCGCGTGCCTCTCTTAAACGAGATAAAGCGAAGCCTCTAAGATTACTTCTGCGCGCAGCGATAAGCGGCATATACTTGTATACGCTGGCGTCGTCTTACGGAGCATCCTTCGTGCAATGGCCCCCGTCTTGGAAAGCTGTCGTGAGCTGCTTCTGGAGTTGGGCATATTCTTGTGGTGCAATGCGGTTAGGCTTGTGTTCGCGCTGTGTTTCTGCTGGAAGAAGCCTCAACCACTGCCAGCTGTTACGGACAAGCTTCTGCTGCGTTCTGCCACATCTCTTGCCGACGACATCAGAAATGGCAAGGTAACGTGACTTTTCATCGTGATTCGGCTGCCTTGGAAAATGCGTCGACACCTAAATTTTTACCCCTTACCGGAGAAACGACGCTTTTCAATTTAAAAGCAGCTTCACTAACCGACTCAGACGGCCGGCTTTCTTTTTTAGCAGACACCCAATGACACAGCCAAATATAACAATGGCTTTGACAAAGGAGTTTGAAAAAATGTTCAGACACACGCATTATGCCAGCGCAGCAAGGAAAAATTGCTACGCTTAATATTTTCAGACACAGCTGCTACTTTCGTTTTTTTATTCCTTTGTCATCACACGCGCATAGCTTAACCGCGCAAGGACGAAAAACACAGATGCTTTGGTTTACTGCTCCGTTTAATTTGTCATTTCACGTGCGCGGCTTAACCCCGCAAGGATGGAGACGCAGCTGCTCTATTTGTTGAAACATTGAATTTTTTATCACACATGCATGGCTCATCAAGCACATATAAGCGGAAAATAAATAAATAAATAAATAAATAAATAAATAAATAAATAAATAAATAAATAAATAAAACACAGATGCCTATAGCCCAGCTCGTTCAGCACTTTCATTTTGTTTTGCATGCTCCTGACTAAGGTTTGAGCTCTTGTAGTGCTCGGGCCTTTTTCGAATGGTGCGCTTATATAAGTATCGGGCTTGTTACGAAATACATCAGGTACTACAGAGAGCTGGAGGTCGTCGTAGATTTGGCGTAACGGCAGCAGGGGCGTAGGCAGAAATTTAATTTGGGGGGGGGGGGGGGGGGCGGGAGGGGGCATCTCCTTGAAGAGTGTCATTTTGTGCTCCGTATGCTATGGCAAAAAAATTACACCATCTCCCGCTAAAGGGGACCATGAGACGATGCGAAGCCGGAGCACTTGCACGATCGCGTTCCGTTGGCGTTCGTTGGGCATGCTACCGACCTCGGGCACGCTACCGACCTCGCGTCGTGGAACGCGAAGAGCAACACTACGCGCTTCATGTCTTCCCTCTAGCCTGACCGTTAATTCTCACAGGGCGAGCAGGGAACGCGGTCGACAGGCGTGCGAGAGGGGGGCAGCGTAGGAGAGGAGAGAGGGGGGGAGGGGACGCGCATGCGCTGGAGCTCTTCGCGGCGCTGCGCAGGAGAGAATTTCGGCATGTCGAGCCCGCATTTCAGAGGAGCCAACCGAAGCAAGCGCTGGACTGAACGCGCTCAGCGCTCTACCACTTGAAGGAGAGGAGACTAGAGGAGAGTAGCGCATGCGCCGCGAGAGCAGAAGCGAGAACGCAGGAGAGATGTGATTCTTTATTATTCTTGGTATAGGTAGAGAGGAAAAGGAGGGAAAATGGGGGAAGAGTGCTCGATAACTGTCTCTGTGTAGGACACCTCAACCAAAACACTCGTGGGGGCGGGGGGGATGAAGGCGGTAGAAAGAGAGAAGAGGATGAGGTAGTGATTGGAACGGAGGCGGGAGACAAGCGCCCGGTCTACCGTGTCGATCGGGTTAGAACGGCAAACGAGACGCCTCCCTCCCGCCTCCGCAACACGATCAAACTGCAACACACGACCCTGTACAAGCGGCTTAGAAAAGCCGCTCGATCAGGCCCGCGCGTTGAAGGAAGGAGATCAGGGCTACAAGAGCGCCACGGCGGCGATCCTCGTAGCCGGTGGGGAACAGGAAGTCCTGTAGGGTTACACAGGGCAAGCCGTGGCGGTGGTACTCAGTTTTCAGCCGCTTCCGTGCGTCGACAAGGGCGGGGCACTCGCAGAGGAGATGTGCAACTGTTTCTACCGCGCCGCAATCGACGCAGTTCGGTGCAGCCGCGCCGCGGAGACGATGTTTACGTTCCGCGGGCCACGCCGAACCGGTCCTCAGGGTGAGGAGGAGCGCGCGATCGCGGCGGGAGAAGCCAGTTGCAGGAAGGGGAGGTGGGGCGTGTCCAGCGGCGATCCGCGCGTCCGGATGCTCTCGCATCAACTCACGGCGAAAGTTGACGCGCGCCGTGTCGAACGATGTTGCGTAGTCCGTGACCGGGGTCGCGCTGGACTGTGCTCGCTTCGCGAGCTCGTCCGCCGCCTCGTTGCCCACGATGCCGACGTGGGATGGTAACCATTGCAGGACCACGTCGCAACCACTCTGACGAAGTGCCAGGAGGCTCTGGGCGACGCGCTGAGCGAGCGGAGGGCCGCGGTCCTCCATCGCGAGTTGGCGCATGGCTGCCCTGGAATCGCAGAAGATGGCCGCGCCAGTGACCGCCGGCGACTCGCGAAGGAGATCGGCAGCTAGCTGTAGACCCACCAGCTCGGCCGTGGTAGAGGAGGCGCAGTAGCTCAGGCGTCTCTGGGCGTCAGTGGCGAGCTCGGGGGCGACACAGGCTGCTGCAGCAGAGTGGTCCTGCAGTACGGAGCCGTCAGTGAAGACGTGAGTCCTACCGGCGAGGTCCTCGTGCATCCGCGCTGTGGCGTCTTGAGCGATGGCACAGCGAGGGGTGACGCGCTTGGAGCGGACACCGGGGAGCTCGAGGGAGACTCGCAGGGGCTCGCGGCAGTGTGGGGCGGGCCAGTGAGCAGGGGGCGTCGGCTCCTCGACCACTAAGCTGTCGTAGAAATCGAGGATTCGTCCGACGCGCGAGTTGGGCACTGCACGCAGTCTGATGAGTAGGGGGCCGGCGTCCGGGGCTCGGTGAAGGCGCTCCATGTGGCAGAGGGCGCGCATGTCAGATGTTAATGACACAGGCCACGCACGAGCTTCCGCAAGTGTTTCTGCCACACGAGAGCTGCAGGAAAGACCGTGGCACATGCGGATCACACGCAGGTAATCCCGCTCCAACAGAACGCAGGGGGGGGGGGGAGGTGATTCTTAAAAGGAAGAAGGAAATGAAAGTGGAAATTAGGTGTGGAGTGCACGATAACTGTCTCTCAGGTGAGGACGCCTCAACCGATACACTCATGGGGGATTGGGGATTAAAGGGACAGTGAGAGTGAAAAGAGTATGGTAAAAGAAGAAAAATAAAGGTATGAGTGGAAAAAAACAGTGAGGGGGTGGGGGGGGGGCAGGAGAACGGGCTTCCGAGTCACCGTGGTGAGCGGCTAGAAAATTCGTTCGACTAGGCCGGCATCCTCGAGAAAAGCGAGTAGGGCCGCAAGGGCTGATCGGCGACGGTGCACGTGGCCGGTGGGATGGAGCAAGTCCTGTAGGGTCGCACACGGCAGTCCGACGAGGCGGTACTTCATGGCGAGCCGCTTCCGCGCTGTGTTGAGAGAAGGACATTCAAACAATAGGTGGCACAGGGTTTCGATCGCGCCGCAATCGGTGCAGTTCGGTGCAGCGGCGCCGCGAAGTGATGCCTGCGTTCCGCGGGCCACACAGAACCGGTCCTCAGGGCAAGAAGTGCGCGCTCGCGGCGAGTGAAACCAGTGGCTGGGATGGGAGGAGGGGGGTGTCCGGAGGCGACCCGTGCGTCAGGATGCTCGCGCACCAGCTCCCGGCGAAGGTTATTGCGTGCCGAGTCGAACGAGCTGGCGTAATCCGTCAGCGAAGTCTCGGCGGAGTGTGCTCGTTTTGCGAGTTCGTCTGCAGCCTCGTTGCCCGCGATGCCGACGTGTGAATGGAGCCACTGAAGGACCACATCACAGCCTCGTTCCTGGAGGGCCAGCAGGCTGAGAGCGGCACGCTGAGCAAGAAGGGGGCCTCGTTCCTCCCTCGCGAGCTGGCGGAGGGCAGGTTTTGAGTCGCAGAAGATTGCTGCGCTCGTGACGGCCGGCGAATTGCGCAGGAGGTCTGCAGCCAGCTGGAGCCCGACTAGCTCAGCTGTTGTTGAGGATGCACAGTATCGCAAGCGGCACTGTCGTTCCGAGCTGAGCTGAGGGGCTATGCAGGCGGCCGCGGCTGAGCGATCCTGCAGGACGGACCCATCGGTGAACACCTGCGTCCTCCCGGCCAGGTCCTCATACATCCGCGCCGCGGCCTCCTGAGCAATGGCACTGATGGGGGTGTGGCGTTTGGATCGAATGCCCGGCAGGTGCAAGTTCACTCGAAGGGGCACTCGACGGTGAGGGGGTGGCCAGCGCGAAAGGCGTGCGGGGTCGTCAGCCACAACACCGTCGTACACGTCGATAAGTTAGCCGACACGTGAGTTTGGCACAGCACGTAACCGCGAGAGGAGGGGACCTGCATCAGGCGCTCGGTGGAGACGCTGCAAGTGGCACAATGCGCGCAGGTCCGCCGTGAGCGACGCAGGCCACGCACGAGCCTCCGCGAGGGTGACGAAGCGCAAGCAGGTGCTGATAGAGAAGTGGAGAGAGTAACGCGCAGCTGTTGGAGAAAGGGAAGGAGGAGAGTTGCGCATGCGTAGTGTGAGTGCGGACTACCAGGCCAACGCCGCAGGACATACCCCCGAGCAAGAGATGCTTCGCATCTAAAATTTCGGGGGGGGGGGAGGGGCACGGATCTGGTGTGCCACCCCCTGGCTACTCCACTGAGCAGTAGCCATGTTTAGTGTATGATTTTAAACGCGCCGATAGCCTATGCAGTACGCGATGCTATCACTCTTTTTCCAGAACAGATGGGGTAGATTAAACATTTGTGGCTAGCTGTGTCACTTCACGATGAAGCATATCGTACACTTGCATGTCGATGACACGGCGTTCATGCGTGTAAAATGTTATATAAACTTCGGCTTGAAGGTAATATACTCCGGTGTCAGTGTTACTGACGACGTAGGGTATCAAGGTCACTAACGGCGTTACGCCGCAAGAAAGTTGGTGAGATTAAAAATATGCATAAGGTAGTTAGCGAAACGAAGAGCTGAGAAAACAGAGGAGAATATGAATCATTCGATGACTGGAGACGTCTAGAAATGGCAAATAAGTCGTGGCAGCCGAAGTAGCGCTGTCAACAAGAAACATTGTCATGTTGTCGGATAGTGGACGAGGATAAATTCGCGAATGCCTTCAAGTTGACTCAGACAATGACTACGGATCACAGTGAGTGATTGAGAAAGCCGACTTGTATAGTGCAAACTCGGCTTCGTAGGCATTCTGAATTCCAACAACCGCAAATGAAAGGAGGCTTAAGCTTTTGCGGAAGGCGAATGCTTCTGCGGGTGAAAACTGAGTCGCAAGAAAAGGGCAAAACAGCGGAATGGAAAGGAGATGTATCAGCGTCCATGGCAACCACAACTCGAGTTAGAGAGAATGACTGGAGTAATGGGGGGTCTCACGCATAGGCGATTCCACGTGCACAAATTCGGCACACGCACTGTCAACGATCGCATGATGAGCAGAAAGGACGTTTTAGACCAGAAATTTAACGTCGTCCGAGAACGATGAAAATAAGACGAATTTACCTAACTTCAAAGCGTGCTGAATAAGTAGTCGAGCCGTGCACTGCACAGAAGGTAGGATACCGTGCGCGCTGATGTAGTTTGGCTGGGAGGGAATCAAAAAGTAGAATCGTAAACTTTACAAGTGTTACATCTAGAAGTAATGGGTATTTGATACCTGAGGAGGGTCGTAGCGGAACAAACAATGAGTACTGACGAAGGCAGACGAGTAATGTCTTCTATCGTTGCTCGTTAATTGTCCACTTTCTGTACTTCGTCCCTCCTCAACTAGTCTTTTACAACTTGCGGCAGTGCTCCCCACTCGACACACTCACAGCAGCTCCAGTATCAACAAGCACCTGCCGAGCCACGGCTTGAACGCACACGTTTGCCTTGTTTGGCAGGCAAGAATCCGGGCTACGATGTTATCGACACTAGTCCACTTCTTGCTTCCGGAACTGCGGTGGTCAGTCTTCTGCTTGGACGTGCTAGGGAGGACGAAGCATATGAGAAAGTTAACGACAACTCGGGGTAATACATATGTGTATTCTGAAGGAAGAAACTATCGTGGAATACTGAGCAAAACACACATGTCAATTGGCCATTCCTCAAACCCCTGCTGCGATATATGTACTCATGTATATTGAAGTTAGTCATATACCTGGCCTGTCATTGCTTTGGAATACTAGTGGTGCTTAAGTGCACGGTGAAATGTGCCTGTAATGTCTGTCTCCGAGGAGCCTGAGGGTTTCTCTGCACTGTCTGAGGGGCATGTTCAGAAAATTTAGGATAGCACAGTGTTTGGGTACATCGTCACGTAATGTAACGGGCTGAAAAGGACGACGAAGACAAGAAAGAAGACGACGTTGACAGACCCCGCAAGCTGGGCGCCATCTTGCCAGCCGCTGAATTTATTCTTTGTATATCTACTGTAAATATATTCTCCCCGTAACAATATTTGGACCTTCGAGCTGTCTCATAGAGAAGACACCTTGTTTGGCATTGAATATCTAATCAACACCAACGAACAATAGGCGCACTTGTACCACTTTGCTTCTCTCCCTTGCAGATCAAAAGCTTCGACCTAGTTTCGGCCTACATCAGGCGAATCAAGGAAGTGCAGCCCATCATCAACGCTGTCGTCGAGGAGAGGTTCAAAGAAGCGCTCGAAGATGCCAAGGACGTCGACAGACTGGTGGCGTCGGGAACCATGAGCACGAGCCAGATGAGCAAAGAAAAACCGTTGCTGGGGTTGCCATTCACTGCCAAGAACAGCATCGCCATCAAAGGTTATTTACGGGTTGCTGGAATATTAAATTTTGAACAAATTGATAGGTAAACCCTGTGAAGGCCCTTCGCAAATAGTGAAAGTCGAGCAACATCAACAACAACAACAACAACAACAAAAATGAAGACTCAGAACGCACTTTTTGTCATGGGTTTCATTTTTGCGCATACATGTCTGCCCACACGTTGAACAGTCGTCTATGTCAAAGGTGGCAAAAGAGTTCCTCTTCTTAGATGTGTTGTGTACTCGATAGTGAAGAACATAGGTCGGTAAGTGAAGAACATTGGTTTCCCTCAACCGGACTCACTCTAACGCAGACTCACGAAAAATTTTCTCAGCCGGGCTTATATTACTCGGACTCAACCTCACGAACATATTTCTCACTCAAACTAACTCAGACCCACCGCTCGATCTGAGTCTGAGTGAGTCTGAGTGAGTTGATTCATGAGTCCGTTATCATATAGTTAGCTTCTTCGACCATGGCGTAAGTGCTTTTTATCCCCAATATCTCGCGTAATCGGTGCTTTACTTGGTGCTATTGGTCTGGTACCTTCACATACGAGCTACCAGTGGTTCCAATCCAGTAAGGGCATTTTTATTGAAAGAGATGACACACACGAGATATTTTTATGAAGATCTCGTGAAAGAGTTTGCATGCGGAGGTCAAGGCACCCGCCTCCCCCCCCCCGCCCTCCATTCGTAACTTATGCCTCTGAACAATAGATACTGACCTGGCGTATGCACGCTAGTTTTTTTTTCATAAACGTGATCCGACATAAGGTCCATAATAATGCTGAAGTTGAGTAGATGGGACCATAGATCAGCGAAAAAAGTGGAGCTCGCTCATGCTCACTCAAGAAATATATTGTGCGCGTAGGGCTCACTCGGGCTGTGACCGGACTCACTAGGACTCAGACTCAGTCAAAGTTTTCTCAACCGGACTCCTCGGACTAAAACTCACCAACATATTACTCACCCAGACTCACTCAGACTCAGACTCACGGCTCGATCTGAATCTGAGTGAGTCTGAGTCAGTCGGCTCATGAGTGAGTTTGCCGACCTATGGTGAAGAAATTGCTGTTGCTGCATGTCCCATATATGTCAAATGCGTACGAACAATGAGAACAAAAAGAAAACTGTAAGCTCCGGCATGTCCACAAGATAACTGTCCGCCACCGTCACCAAAACAGCACGCTGGTTCTCGCATTTGGATTTGCATTCGCAAAGTTAACCTGCAATCTGTCTAGCATTCTTGTTGAGGAACATTTCATAAAAGACGCTTACAGCCTAATTCTTGACAAGAAACGCCATATAAGCTGTACTCACTCCACAATTTAGCCACATTTCTTTGGCCTTATTTCCGACAATACATGAATTGTGCATGCCTGCAGAGGGAGTGGCCGAAAAGGAAGCGCGATGCTGGGATCTAAGCTGTAGAACTGTGTTGGCCTCGCAGGTATGCGACAGGACGCGGGCTCCGTTTTCTGGCATGGACGGCGTGCTGTGGAAGATGCCCCGACCGTGGCGTTCCTCAGGGCAGCCGGAGCCATCCCTCTGGCTCTGACCAACGTGCCCGAGCTCTGCATGTGGGATGATTCGCAGAACCTGGTAGACGGCTGCACGCGAAACCCACATGACACGCGCCGCAGCCCAGGTGGAAGCAGCGGTGAGTGGTTCATACACGACTGGCACGGGGGCCCATTCACTGGTCTCAGCTATCGTCTACAGTTATCATGCTTTGCACTTATGTCATTTCGTCAGTATTTCTCCGTTTTACTTTCAAGAAAACAGCTTTCTTTTGGTTCTTTGGACCATTATGGTTGTGAGTTGCTGGACCTTTAGGTATGATTAAAATGTGCCGTGAGCGCGGGACTGAGCGCCCGACATTCACGGCACCCGGCGGTCATTCTGCCACTGAATTTGCAACAAAATGGCTCATGCGCTCACGTAAGTGAGTTGTTGGGCGCCCTTCTTGCCGAACCTCAGCAATTTCACTTCTTTGAGATATAGAGAGTCCTAGGAAGCTATGAAACCATCTCCATAACCCCAGTGCTCCAATTTACTGCCAGAGTTTCATGTACGTGCGATTGAAATTGAAATATCGCAAAATCAAATGAAGACAAACGGAAGCACAAATGGACAAAACACAAGCATTGATAAACCTTTGTTGGGTTACAGTTCGGGACGCACAAAATTGTTTGAGCAGACAATAGTATCTTGTTTGCGTTCTGCCGTAAGTAGCTAGTGTAGCCACGCCCTGCATGAGGCTGTATTCTCTCATGGAGAGAGGCTGAAATTAGTGGGATATTCAGGACATGTGGTGATTATAGCGGCTGAAACCGTCTTAAAACAAATTCAAGGTTGTAATAATGAAACTTGCGCAGACCGGTGGAAGCGTCAGCAGTTTGCGATTCTTCCGTCTACACCGCATGTCGCATGCCTTCAAGAATGGTGAAAGGCTCGCTTGGTTCTGGTGGCTTAAGTACACAACACCTCTGGGCAGTTGTGGGAGGGGGGGGGAGGGTGGTTGCGGCTGTGGCATGCAGGTATACACTTGAGTTGTGCTTTGAGTGCACAGCTTAGGTTGGCGAAATTGAGCTGGAGCCTGTCATAAGGCGGGCGGCCGAAGCCAATGTGCTGCTGTGCAACCTTACCATCCATGACATAACGCTTGCTTATCTCGTATCCTTCCTCCGGGTCTTGATTGGGCGCCATTGCTGTGTCAGTTTGAACCAACTTGTCGTATACACTGGGCACAGAATGTTGTTTGAGCGCGTATTCTTTTCGCGAATCACAGGTGGAGAGGGAAGCCTTCTTGCATCGGCTGGCTCCCTAATTGGTCTGGGCACGGACATCGGGGGAAGCGTGCGAATACCAGCCGCCTACTGCGGCATCTTCGGCCACAAGCCAACAGCTGGTAATAAATGCCAATCTAGCTATTTGTCAGTTTAGTAATTTATCGTTATTTTCTGCAGTGCCTCGCATTTTGCTCAGTGATACGGAGTTTTGGTCGTCAGCCGTAGTGGCAATTCACGTACGAGACCTCACCCACATGTCAAATTGGAGTACTTGCTTGAATGTTAGCGTGCGTAGATTTGATCATACGCTTGCAGCACCACAGACAAACTATTAAGCTCGTTATTTCCAATAATTTACCCTTGGAAGTCAACTCATCAGAAATTATTGAAGATAGAATAATTCGCTGCCGCAAACATTTTGACAAGTCTTCGTCAAGGAAGCGACGTCGCAAGGTTGTCTCCAGCGACATTCTCCGTTCCACGATTTCTCATAACTGCAAGCCCTAGTCTTCCCATGAACGTCTGCCCTGTGGGGCTAAGAATTTTTCTATGAACAGCGTAAGAAGCTATCACTTCACAGCCTATTTCATATTCTCTACTTCTCTTATATTCTTTCTCTTAAGAAAACAGTCCTGAGATCTCCTGAGAACGCACGCTTTCACTGTTAGAGCATTAGCGTTGCGTCTTTCGACAAGTCTGTTTAAATGAAGGCGACTGCGGTGCTACTGCTGCCGCGCTGACCCTCGTCTTTTCTATACGCTACGTACCCTCAGGAGTGGTGCCCAACACTGGCCTGCTCCCGGATGTCGGAGAAAACCTGGAGCAGTACAACTGCGTCGGACCAATGACTAGGTTTGCGGAAGACCTGCCGCTGCTACTCAAAGTACTGGCAGGAAATACCACCGACGTGTTTAGGCTAAATGAAAAGGTGCGTACTATATTATGGGGCTCGATCGTAGAGCGTGTCTACGAATAACCGCACTTGCGCACTTAATGAACGCAATTATGAGCAAATCCAGGTAACGCAAAGTGTCGATTCATTCCTAAAATGCACGCAATTGCAGTGTGTTCCTACGCTGAAATATTTTATGTATTGATGCTCAAAAATCGTGAAGTAGAGGCGAGACACAGTTTCCGATGTGAAACACTTCACTAGAAAGATCATCTTCCTTCACCATCTTCTTCACCTCATTTTCAATCATCGTTCTAGAGGAAAGCTGATTTCAGCACGAGTGAGTGTGAGATGGTGTTCCCCGAATGGCTGAAAATAGCCTTGAAGCAGGCCTCACGCTTAAACTCGTAGACATTTCGAAGGAGATTCTTGAAACGTTAGTGAGATGCACAGCTGGAGTACTTGCCCGTCCTTATTGACAAGCTAACCTCCGCATGCAGTAAATGAACACGCAAAACAGCCAACCATGCAACCAAAGAGAGCGATAATTTGTATGCCTTTTTACTGACTGGAACTATTGATCAGTACAATTTTTGCAGAAAAAGTGGGCGAAAGCAAGTGATGCAATATTGTGGAAAGGAAAAGTTAACATTTTCTCGAAAATTAACTCTCCAGAACTAGACTTCGTCATTGTATGGCTGGGATATGAAAAAAAATATGCTGCTGTCTGCTTGTTCTGGGCAAATTTGTTCCTATCACTTGCCAGCTTTAAAAATGGCGGTTATAACGCGAAAATTAAGGAATAAGAAAGTTTTCTTTCTCCTAGGCGGATTTCTTCTTTGTAAAGGACGCAAACAAAGAAGAGTTTGTGATCGAAGAAATGAACCACTTAATTCATTAAGCACACCTATTGAGTTCATTCTAACACAAGGTGATGAGTAGGAACTTAAGCCATTCCCTTTCTTTTCTTTCGGCCAACTAGTTTGAACTATTTATAGTCAACTCTCGCAAGTAGCTTTCCTAATGCAATTTTAAAGGCATTATAGGATTTTATTCTCACCATTTGAAGAAAACATGGAATTGGATGAGGCCTTGCTTGATCAATCGCAGCCAGACCCGTATGTTTCAAATGGGGAAGGTCATGCGCTACTAACCGCATTAAGAGTGCGGTGCACAAAATAAATATGGCATTCTCATCATCAAAATTTGGAAGCTTACTTGTGCAACGTTCATTCCAACATTATACTACATGTCCAGAACGAAATGCAGCGAACAATTAGCGCAGCAAAGATATGCCGCCTGGTGGGGGGGGGGGGGGAGTATTCGAGGCACCCTTCTTCCCATTAATGATGCCATTGGTCGCAGAGTATCTCTATTTATTGCAGAAGGGTTGCAAGGCGGGCTAGCTTTTATAGGTTCATACCAAAATATTGGCAGCGCAAACTAACGGGACACAGAAGGAAAGACAAACAAGCGCGGACTGAAACTTGGATTTACTCGCAGAAGATAATATATACCAGAAAAAACACGAAGGGAAAGGGAACTTTACTTGTTTGTGTTCCCCTTCTGTGTCCCGTTAGTCTGCGCTGCTAATATTTCAGTGCGATCTCTATTGCCTTGTGGTTAAATTCAGATACAAAGTTGTTGTAACACCCGAATGCAACATCGCGTTGCCGAGCATACGTTGCATAAATAATAGACTGTCCCAGCTCCGAATAAATTAAAACGAGTTTTTAATTATTGTGTAGGTGAATCTCAAAACACTGAAGCTATTTTACATGGACAACGAAGGAAGCTTCTACATCAGCCGTGTGGTCCCTGACGCTCGTCGAGCTGTTAGACGGGTGAGTATTTTCCTCGAATTCCCACACAGATTCTTTGAAGATTTCATTATAACAGCAGGATGAGACCCCACACTGCTGTATAGCCAACTGAGCAGTTATTGCTATACTGATTGGTCACCACTATTTCTTTCGTCTCCTGCCGTCTTTTCCTTGTTGCATGCACGGCCGTTTTCATCCATTTCTTTTAACACGAAAGTGTTTTATGCCGGGGTCCACCAAAACTTCAGTGACGTATTTCCGTCACGGAAATGACATCGAAAAAACTTACACAATCAGATGGCAAAGAAAACAAGTTCTGTCAACGAGCATCGAACCCACGACCGCTCGGTCCACAACAGATGCCGGGCACGCTATCCACTGCGCCACGGTCGCAGACTCTAGAGGCTTTACAAACGCGCCATTTATATCTACCACTCTCACGGTCGGCGGGGTGGTGTTGCCCTCTGGGAGCGGTAAAGTAATGTAATTCGTCATTACTGTGGCCTCCGCGATTAGCACCTGCAACGCGTTACACGTCCGTCCCATTCGGCGCGTTTTCGATAGAAGTTCAAATTTGCCGATGCCTTAGCCCAAGCGTCGTAAAAGCGTCGGCCTCGCTCATAGCATCACGCTAATCCAAACCAAAAAAAAAAAATCACAGCATATCCACGGAGTGAATGAATGATGATGAGTGGGCGAAGCTGCGGAGGTTCATCGGTAAACCGTTCTTCCGTGAATTCTGCCCAGTACATCATCACCGACGTGAGATCGGGCGCGTTTATACTAAAGGTTCGATGAGTTATGACGACTTGCAGCTCACTTTAATTTTACATGTACGCTGTGAATTTTCATTGCTTAGAAAACCATTGCTTTAGAAAACATCTGGCGTCTTTCGTTAAGCAGCTGGCGTCTTTTCGTTTTGCTTTAGAAACATCTGGCGTTCTTTCGTTTTGCTTTTACAAAACATCTGGCGTCTTTCGTTGGTTTATTTCATCAATCAACGGCGTTTTGAACAAAATTTTTATTGTTTAATCACGCACAGGAGAAATCTCACCAGGCACTACCTTGGAGGTAAACAATGGCTGCTAATGGGAATGAGAGACAGAAGAAGTCGGCTTTTAGCTAACACTTACACCTCTACTAACGTTTCCTACTGGAACATGCCAATGGCTGCTAATGGGGAATGAGAGACAGAAGAATTCGGCTTTTAGTTAACGCGCACGCTGCGAATTTTTTATTGTTCAACAACGCACAGGAAAAATCTCCCACCGGCACCACCTTGGAGGTCAAAGCGTAAGACTGGTTACGCACTACGACTACTACGACTACGAGGGACGAACGGGTGCCGCCATAAGGAGCTTCGCCCCTAAAATAGCTCTGCGACGCGCGTCTGCCTCACCTGGCTGTTACACCGCGTTCCCCGCTCACGCGCTCGCCCCGAGCAAAATCGCGGCCCGGGGATGGCACGACGCGCTTTGCGTTTTTCTCTAGTCCGGCCGTTGTGTTCAATCACTGTCACTTATCCCGTTAATAGGCCTGACTGGCTGCCCAGGCGGCGCTGCGAAAACGGTGCTAAAAAGCGCCCCCTACGACAAGTTCTTTGGTTTCGAGTAGTCAGACTGGCGGCCGCATGCAGCACTAAGCTCAGATGCGCAATGGAGCCGCCGCTGTCGGTTGTGCTGCGCTTTGGATCTCGGCCAGTTTCTGGCGTGGCTGAGTTCTTCAGGTCAAGCAATCTGCGTAACCGCAAGAAGCTCGTCATCGTCAAGTATGTTTACGACGTGCAGGAGATTGAAGGAACCATTTCGGCGCGCTGCAACTCGCAAGTGCAGCGAATCTCATACGACGTTGAACTCGAGTTAAGTTTTACGAGGCATGCTCGCGCGATTAACGACAGTGCATAAACGAAAAGATTGCTGTTAAGAAAGCCGACATGATTTGCATTACACGACGAAACGGAATCAAGAAAGGTCCAGTGACGAAGGCTAGCCGTCGGCGGCCCGAATGAGCGCATTCGCGTCGTGAGCCGTTTTCTGCCGCATTCAGTCGCAAACACACTTTTTCCCCATGCACGGTCGTAATTTTCAACATTTGCTTCTAGGGAATTCGTCAAATTCTGTCAGCGTGCGGTGGCGGTCGAGAAGCGACGGCGCGCAATGTTTACAGCCGGCCGCTGGAAGCAGCCGGCTGTAAGCTGCCGGAAAAATCGTAGGCACATACGCAGGGTGACTCATGGCATCGTTTTTCTCGTTTCGCACGAAATGCCGGCTATCCTCGTGATCGCCGTCGGCAGCCACGGCGTGCCGTCTGGACTGCACACAGGGAATATATACATATATAAACGCGTGCACGCGCGTACGAAAAGTATTCAGCACGTTACGTTGCAAACCACGTTTTGCTCGCGTACTCACTTCACGCGTCGGACGGCACGTATCCAGCGGTTCCGTCGCTCCACTTCGTACGGCTTTCAGGGGAACCAGTAAAACCGCACATTAGGATCCTTACCCCCATGTTCGAGGCAATTATCCACGCAACAATAACGGCGGCGACCGCGCTTCGGGACCGCGCGCTGCTCAGAGCCGTCGCCCAGACCACCTTTCGGCACGGTTTGTTGAAGCAGGGATCGCTCGTCAAACATGTCAGACTCTGCAGGCATAGCGGACAAGTTCCTGCGTACGTTTTAAGCGCTTTTTGAGCCTGAAAACTAGGCGCAAAATTAAGTAAAACGCTTAAAGCAACTGAGACCTGCGTAACTCGCCGGTCGGCGTCCATTTTTGACTACCGAAGCAACTTCGGCGCACGGCACCAGGTTCCGCCACAGTACTCAAAACTCCAGCGCGTCAGCCCTATGGGGATGGCAATCGCCGGGCGGATTCCAAGGGCGGACGTATCGGCCCCCCGAAACGCACCACGAAAGCGCCGACAATTTAGGGTTGGTCCTTTGGTGCGCCAGCGGACGCCGGTTGTGGTCCAAAGACCGAGTCAGAGCCGAGAGTCGATAACACAACGAAAACGAAATATATTCTCAGTTAAGGCAATACAAATAACACAAACACGTGCACACTCGGCTGGTACCATCTTGAGTAGCTTTTAGCACTCGGCTGGTACCAGTTACAACTTCACAATATAACTCAGATGGTGTTTACACAACGGGAGCTAAACAAACAGATCACACGCAACAAATGCAATCACATGCATTAAACTATTCAATGACCGTTAAAGTCCTGAATAAACAATGGCGTATCCAGTCCACAATACTTGGACGGTAATCGAATGCTTCTCTTCAAGGAAACACTCACGCCAGCTCCAGCGTTGATCGTCGTAGCTCAACCGTCGTCGTGACTTGTCACGGCTCACACGGCGTCGTCATCCAATTCTTCCAAATTGACGATCGGCCGACCGCACACCATCATAAACACGTCTTCTTTGGCTAACGGAGCCACACTTCGCATAACTTCACCATCACCGGGCCGACTGACTCGCTCGCTCCTTCGCTGTCTCCGATTGCACGCTTTTATCCCTTCTCCCCCGGTTTCTAGAAGCGTCTGGATGTTTCTTCGGCGTGCAGTACAGCTAAGCCTGGGGAAAGGGCGAGAGCTTTCTCGTAGGTTCGAATCGCGGCGGCATCGCTCGCGGATGCGTCCCCCCTTCCTTCTAGAAACATCCAGGATTTGCCGGGCGTTTGATCGCGTCGTCTGCGCCTGGCTCGATTGGGTGAAGAGGATGCGGCGCGCCGGCGTCGCCGGCGTCTTTTGATGCTTGTTTTTTCGTCTTTTCGCGCTTCTTGGCGAGCGGTTCGCGCCGTTCTGTCTCGTGGCAGTTTGAAAGCGGCCTCGCGCGCGCTTTATAACCCGCTAATTTGTGACAATCACATTTTAACATGCCGCGGGATGGCGACCAAGTTGTGCGTCCAATATGCAGCGCTCTTCTGGCTATCACACCTCGTTCTCTGATTACGATTTCACCATTACCTACTACAACTACTAGAAGGGTTTGTTTAATAATTTAACATTGACGTTAGTTGTCGGTATGGAGATGTACCACCAATCAAAGTGGGTGCATCCACGTTAAACGGTGCTATAGCTGCCAGACATCAATATACATTGTGCAAACTCTCTTCTATCAATGTACAGTAAACATTCAGTTACTTTTGTAAGGGCACGTTTTACTTTCGCGTCAGTCCGATTCCTATGACGGGGAACAACCCTCTTTTTTTCATACTTAGCTCTGGAACCCTTGCGCTGAAGTTTGATGTTGAACCAGGACATGTTTTTGTGTAATATGTAAGGACCTAAACAAATCTTAGGAATTAATTCAAACAATAAAAAGTCACAGTTTCGCCGCAAGGGCGAAGCAATGAATGCGATAGCAAGAAAAGCGGCCCGTGATGGACGCGCTTCTACGCTGCAGAAACATCTGCCCCCGGCAGCAACTACCGCGCGAGCAGACAGCGGAAGGGCAAGGTTCTTCCTGCGCAAATATTAGAAGAAGAAGCAAGCGAGCTGGCCGACGACTTTTAAGTGCGCCCGGTGCGCTCCTCGCGCCATCTCGCTGGTAATGAAGAAACGCTTATAAGCGCCTGCCGTCTCTGAGTACTGTGGTAAAGGGTGTGTATACAACGCTTGCGGTTAGCGACCTGAAGGATCTGCGTTTTTTGGCGTAGTGGTTAGCGCCACGCGCTGCGGAGCGAGAGGTCGCTGGTTCGATTCCGCGCTTCGGAAGCATTTTTCTGAATGTTTTTTCTTTGGGACTTGTATATATATATATATACACATACTTATACATATACGGTGTATGACGCCGGCGACGGCGACGGCAAAAACCAGCCGAGACTGTCCATATAATTGCTACCGCAATATTGCCTTCGCTGTGCAGTAAGCAAAGCTACTCACTGTGCACCACCAGTAACGTAACCGTTGCTCAGAAGGAAGCTCTTCTAGACCTGGTGAGATACACTGTTGCAAATAATTGCTTCCGCAGCCCCTTCGGGCCCTCCAGACATTTGCACTGGAACCTGTTTAATGCCTTTGTTTGGCAATCCGGAACTTGACGCTTTTCTTACAGCCCCTATGCTCATTAAAATTAAACATGATAATTAAAAATAGATCACGTAATTTTTACTAAGTCACTTGTCTCTACACGTTGCGCAGGTCGTGCAGTACCTGAAGGGGGCGCACGGACTCGCAGAGAGTCGGCTGCAGCTGCTCGAGGAGCGGTTTGGCGCGTTTCTGTGGTTCAAGTTTCTAGGTGTCAAGGATCCGAAGCCACTGGCCGAGATGTACAGGCCCGGCGGATTCAACACTCTAGTCGAACTGCTCCGCTACCTAGTGGGAGCTGGCCGGCTCACACTCGCAGCGTTGGCCGCATGTGTCATAGCGTGGTTTTGCAGCTTCCGCTCGAAGAAGGAGGGGGAAGCCTACGTCACGTCCGTAGAAAATGCCCGCGACCGGCTCGAAGAGACGCTAGGGGACGACGGGGTTCTGATTTTGCCCGCTACCCCGAACGTTGCCCCGTTTCAGAATCAAGACTTGGCACTTATGGATTCGTCCAGCATGACGGCTTTGTTCAATTTGTTCAAGGTTCCCGTCACAGTGTGCCCTGTGATGCGGTCAGCGGATAATTTGCCCTTGTGCGTTCAAGTTGTCGCAAAGAGGGGAAATGACAGGCTGTGCCTGGCTGTCGCCAGGGAAATCGAGAACCGCTTCGGCGGGTGGCTTGACCCTTCGGTGAAATTTAAAGGGAGAGTCTGACGTTCGGGTAACTGACGCTTATTATTGCTGACCCGAATGTCACGGTCTCCAAAGTTCACTAGAATGGCAACAGAGGTATTTCAGGTACGTGTAGCAGCTAAGGACAAATGCGCCTCAAGGACAATACCTTGTGTGCAGGGATTCGTGTGTATGCTGTGCATACTGGAGTCTACGTCGTAAAAATATTTTGTTTTCACAAATGGCATTGGACGTCCACGTGTACAAAACACTTCATGTACATTTTTATTTAGTGCAGTTGCGAGCTTCTAATGCTTCTGCTGACGCAATAAAAGAATATAAACTGTCCGTCCGTCCTTTTGTCCCGCAGGACGAGCATCACCACACTGAACTTCTTTAAGTTGTCGAAATTGTAAGTGGGCGCCAAAATTCCATAATTGCGCAGTATTCTACAGGTACAAGAGTGAAGAAACGCGTCTGATGGTCGAGGCCTAGCATATCAAATAATAGTGGAAGCGCACGCGTGAGCCAGTCATGGACTGACTTGCATAAAGGCGAAATGAAGCGTCTGAACAGTTATCTCTTGCGTAGACCCCCGCGTGTGCCAAAGTGACGGTTGGAGCTCCGTACCTGCACATGCGCGGAGAAGTTTTCACAGCGGAACTGTTTAAGCTATCGGTAACATGTGCTTCGTGCAAAACTCCACAGGTACTCCCGAGTACAGCCGGTGCGAGCGTTAAACGAAAACTCTGCTCAGCGAAATGCAGCACGAGAAACACGGGAAAGAGAGATAGAGAGAAAGTGACAGAAAGAAAAATAGAGAAATGGAGAAAGAGAGAAAGAGAGAGAGAGAAAGAAAGAGAAAGAGAAAATAGAGAGAAATAAAGGGAATAAATACAAAAGACATCGACGCCGCCCCACGGCTATACGGCGTCGATCATTTTCGCCAAGGAATCGTTGTCAAGGAATGCGTCGCTGTCAAGAAGTGACCCGGCATAACTAGATGACGTAGAAAAAAGGAAAGACCACCCGTAGCTACAAGGCGCACTTTAAATAGTGAAACTTCATGTCATACAATACCGCAGTTATTCTTCATTGGCTTGACGTCCTTGCGGCACTTTCTTTCGACCCGAAAGGTTTCGTTTACGCCCCAAGTTTAGCACCCATATATAGGTGGGAAGATTGATGTTATGCCAAACTGGTTAACATCCCTGTCTCTCCTCTCTCCCGTTTTCCTTCCTTCTTGATGAAATCAACAGGGGCGACAGGACAGCGGGTGCTTAGTTCCATCTACCGGTTCGTGCCAAGCTTCCACCAGCCAGGCTTGCACATTCGAGGAAGTGATGAAACGGAAACGCTATACTGGGCACCTTTCCATAGTTGATGTGCGAGCAATGACGAAAGGCCAGCAAGCAAACGCAACCATGAACTGCGTGAGCAAATGTAGAAGTTATGTAGCGAGACATAATTTCCGCTAAAGAGGTGCGCACAAAGCAGGGATAAAAAAAAAGGCAAGCGTGACGACACGGGTGTTCGTTTCATAGCAAGAACCAATCAGACCAAGGACAAGTTCTTTCGGGGTGAGTGACCAGTGTCATCGTTGGGATGTCGCCAAGCTCGATTAAACTGTGCAATCAGATTTTACGCCAATTGCGAAGCTGCAGTGATTGTAATTAGCTCGTGATTTAGGTGGACGTTAAAGAACCCGAGGCGGTCTAAATTACCGAAGCCCTCCACTACGGCGTGTCGAATAATCATATCGCGGTTTTGGGACACTAAACCCCAACAATAATTATTATGACTCATGACCACGCTCTTGTGCTGCATTGTTGTGACCAACGTCGTTTCAGTTACACATATTAGAACCGAGAGCCTACACTGGTGTCGCTGCAATGGCGGGGATGTGACGTCACGGCAAGGACTCTCCTGCTTCGACGTCGACGATCGCCTCTTTCCACGGCGGCCGCGTAACCGCTCTTCTGCGATGCGATGGTTATTGCTCCACAGTTTACCAAGCCAGTCTCGCAAGGCAGTAGACGTATTGTTTTCATTACCATCCAAAGTCAACGAAGCTTTAGACAGATTGAGTAACAAACCTTAGACTGGGCAAACTGCCCCCTACACAATTAATAATATCTGGGGTTTTGCCTCCCAAAACCACGATATGATTATGAAGGACGCCGCAGCGAAGAGCTCCGGAAATTTCGACCACCTGGGGTTCTTTAACGTGCACATAAATCTAAGTACATGGACCTCAAACGTTTTCGCTTCCATCGAAAATGCAGCCGCCGCAGCCGGGATTCGATCCCGCGACTTTCGGGTCAGCAGTCGAATGCCGTAACCACTAGACCATCGTGGCGGGGCTTCCACTTACACGAAAGCATCGCTGTGATAAAGATGGCACTTAATCAGAACAGCAAGAGATTTAATCACAGGTCGAAATACGTGGCTTTCGCAGCTTAATTCAATAAATCAGTGTTAACAAAATATACCTGCTCAATGGTTATATCTTCACCACAGCTTGGCTTACATGCACTCCGAAGTTGAAGCATGTGTTAAAAACTCTAAACATAAATTAGCTAATTTTTGGTATTGACAAAGTGTGGTGCATTTTATCACGCAAAATATGTCCGCATCTACATCTAGGTGTCTTGAAAAGACGGCGCTAGGTGCTGCAGGCTACTTGAAATGAATCTGCCAGTAATAAAAAATGGCGCGACACATCTGAAAAAAAAATATTAATGTAAGTCACATGGAGCAGCATAGCTCTTTCGGAAATAGGTAGTAGGAGCAGGTGCAGGTATCTTTCAGACAGTCAGCAGTGATTATGTAGGCGTGCCCTGATTTGCACGAACAGCTGTCCCGATCTGCCACCGCGTCGCAAACGGTAATTTTCTCCTCATGTGGAGTACTCCTGATCGTGAGTCGTTTGCAAAACAAACGTCAGAAAGTTAAAACGAGCGTCCCGAGTTGTTTTGACGGCGCACTAAATGATGTGGCTCGTGTATCAAGCGTTGTCCGGCTCAATGAGGCACCGAATAATCTTGTACGCCTTGTCGACGTACCGTTTGATGCTGCTATAAGCGATAATGCAACAACAGGCAAGAAATAATTTACGAAATGTTATCTAAACAAGGTTCAGATGCGTCGGAGAGCGCCGCTCTACGATGCTGCACGACGACGCCAGCCGACAGCTATAGACAGTTACATCAAGATGTTTCAACAGTTAGCATCAAGATGTTTTCGCAGTGAACAGAAGCGCTAAAATTACTGCAAGGAAAACGTGAAACTAAACGGGGTGAATGACCGGGTACGAACGAAAAAGAGCGATACAACAGCCGGGGTGGTATTCTAGGATAAGCGCGTTCAAGATACTTCGCGAGACTCGACACTGAAGAGACTTTTGCAAACTGTCTGCAGATAATGGTCTCGGCGCACCGCCAGACACGCTGTTTGCAGACACGTGGATGCATGCGATACAAAGAAAGCGTGTGGAGGCGAAACTACCATATCTCCTAGAGGGGCCTCTCGAGAGCATCACAATCTAATGATGCAACTGCGGGGTTTTACGTGCTAAAGTGACGATATGATTACGAGGCACGCCGTAGTGGAGGACTGCGAATAAAATTTCACCATCTGGGCTTCGCGAACGTTCTCTTAAAACTAAGTGCACGAGTGTCCTTACGTTTCGTGCTGATTGAAATGCGGCCTCCGTGACTTGGAACGGAAACCTAATCCTCCAGCTTGGCAGCGCGACAGAACAACGCAACCTTGTCAGCGCTCTCGAAGCACATCCACGATGCAGCGCGGGCATCGATGCCGATTGCACACGATGTTCGGAACCAAAAAAAGGTCACGCACATATAAGCTACGACGAAGGGCGCTTGCTGATTACCGTGAGCACTCGGCCTCTCAATGTTTACATCGGAGCACGGCGGTGAATTTTGCACTCTTGCCCCGGCCGTGAACTCCAGATAGGTGTATGGAAACTAACATGCAATGAAGCCAAGGAATGCATGGGGGACGTTATTTGTAGTCTTTTAACTGTGTTGCAGTAATTATAATATAAATGGGAAGAAATCAAAGCGGAGGAAAAGACAGCTTGCAGCCTGCAGGAATCGAAGCTGCAGCCTTCTAATAACGCCTCCAATGCTCTACCAATTCAGCTACGGCCGCGGTCGTTTTCCCGTCCACTTGTCGGGTACTTCGCCTTCCTCGGGGGAGTATGCTCGGAGTACCTTAATAAAGTCAGGTGGTTTCTTATTCATTCACCTAAAACCGCTCGAAGGCGAAAGCCATGTTCTTCTTCGTTTTCTTTTTCTTCTCAGAGGATCGTACTGAGCCCCCACGCCCCTCCCCCCATTCCCCCGAAAGGGTTCTGTACTTAACGTGCTTTTGCACGGCCTCCGTGATCGGAAGATTTGTTCACTTCCCATAGTTCTGTAGTGCCAGCCATCGGGATCGGGCCACATTTGAGCAAGCGACGATGTGTTGGGACGACATCATCGTGCGGCGTCATGATGACGTGACAAATTTGCCATCGGTGAGGTCATGATGAGGTCACATAATGACGTCAAGGCGTGAGTATTTTTTTTCCCGCATCACTTCGTGTTTACAACGACGGCACCTTTTCGCGTTTGACGAGGGATCTGACACGTGAACGCTGCAGTTTTCGTCATACATCCTAAGCTGGGCACATGCAAACAAGTGAACAAAAACATCGTGCTACGAAGTGCGATCAAGCGAGCGCATGTTATCTATAGGCAGTAATGGAGAGTCGGAACGTTAGTCTTTTCCGCGACATCATCCACGCCTCCCACCAGGCGGCGACCACAACATCTCTGGGCTATAAATATACATTCAAGCAAGCCTGTCTGGAAACACGCGCACGCTTTGTATGTACGTCCTCGACCCTCCGCTATTGCCGCGATAGCGAGTGGTTGGCACAGGAAAGTGACACTTCCCGCGTGCACGTCCAATGCGAGATAGCTCCAAGTGGGGCGTGTTCGTCGGCTGGCGTTTTCTCGCAGGGCGTTCTTCGAGCAATGGCTACCATCTTGGGAAGTTGTCGTGAGCTGCTAGTAGAGCTGGCCGTATATTTGTGGTGCACTGTAACGCGGCTAGTGTTTGCCCTGTGGTTCTGCTGGAAAAAGCCTCGTCCACTGCCACCTGTCACCGATGAGCTTCTGCTGCGTTCCGCTACATCTCTTGCTGCCGACATCAGAAATGACAAGGTAACGCCGCTCTTCAACATCACTGGCCTCGAAAATCGTTTTTAGCCGAAAGTTCACGTGGTCAGTACAGCCGTCAGCACGCTTAACACGAACGCTCCGCAGCGTGGCTTGGGCTGGTTTTATGATGCCAGCCGTGAAGTGTTTGGCGCTGTTGATGAAATAATACATCGGTATGCTTGGATAATATGTCGGCATGTATTGGTAACACCATGGTAACACCTAGGCAACAACCCAAGGCTCGCGCGCTGGCGTCAATCAAACTGTTTCAGACCACGCTGTGGCGCGTTCGTGTTAAGTGTGTTCATGGCTGTGCATAAGCTATAGATAATTAATTAAGGAATTGTAAACTACGGATTAGAACATGTGGCTCAGAGTGAATACGAACAAATAAATACACGTCGACGACAACTGCAGGACTGAAACCGTGCAAATGATTACATACGGCACTCTACAAATGCAGAGGCGATTACGGCTGAGGGTCGTTACTTCAATTAGTTGAAATTATCTTAAAATTTCGAACCTGCAGGCTTCTTTCTATCCTTCAGTGCTGCCCTACGCGTCATCACGCCATCGCTGACATTATGTGTTCATAGTCGTCATCGGCACGTCATGATCAATATACACTGTGATACTCACGGTATTCACACTACCCGCATCCGCCAACGGGGTGATGTCATGCATCGGCGTTAAAATGTGAACAGATATGACCGGACGAGGTAATCACTGCTCTGTTGCAGAGTTTTAAAATATGAAGCTGTGCGCATGGTTTGATGCGGTGAAAAATGTTGGGTGGGTTTTGAACAGCCCCCCCCCCCCCCCCCCCGGCTACGCCCCTGCGTCTAACGACTTGCTATGCAGCGTCCGCCTCGGTGGTACATTGGTTAGAGTGCTCGGCTGCCGACTCGAAAATCGCGGCTTTGATCGCGGCAACGGTAGTCACATTTCGATGGAGGCGACGTGCTAGAGGCTCACATAGTGTGTTATGTCAGTGCGCGTTAAAGAACACCAGATGGTTAAAGAACACCAGATTTAGACCAGATGGTCTAAATTTCCGGATCCCTCGACTACGGCGTGCCACGTCATCGTATCCTGGTTTTGGCATGGAAAACCCCCGATATTATTATTTCCAAGGCAACAGCACATGCAATGCTATTGGTAGCGATTCAATCATGGCCGCATCCGCCCCCTGTATCGTAAAACAGGGTTATTGCGCTTGCTCAGTCATCACACTCACATATGTAATGAAGGAAAGAAGATGACTCTTAAGGGCTCGTTTTTCTTTGTTAGACACAATATTAATGAGACCTAACAGACAATCATCGGTACATCACATATGTAATGTACCGCAAAGGAAGTAATTAGTTCAGTAACTTTCAGCTCCATTTACACAGCACCCATAACCTTCTGATAAATTAAATTATTAACAAGGTTTCGCACCTAGTTCAGCGTGGACATCAGAACCTATAGAATAAATTGGTATTACACATGCCCCGCCACGGTGACCTAGTGGTTATGGCGCTCGACTGCTGACGCAAAGGTCGCGGGATCGAATCCCAGCCACGGCGGCTGTATTTTCGATGCAGGCGAAAATGTTTGAGGCCCGTGCACCTAGATTTAGGTGCGCGTTAAAGAACTCCAGGTAGTCGAAATTTCCGGAGACCTCCACTACGGCGTCTCTCATAATCATGTCGTGGTTTTGGGACGTTAAACCCCTGATATTATTATTAGTCTTACACATAAAAAAAACGTACCACGGTTGTGCGGTCATTTGCAAAAGACCGGAACGTTAACATTTACCGCACATTGCTGACGTTGATGTGTCCACAGGGAGTGAGCAAAAAAGAAAAAAAAAGCTATGTAAGTTACAACGAAAATCGCACGGTCCATCGATGGGCGCTTGTTGCGGTTGGAGTGAATACGTGAGGGCCTCACGATCTGCGGGCATCCGGCTTGCTCCTCAAAGACACACCGTTGCCACCATGTCAGCAAGCACCGAATAGCATTTTCTTTCACCGAGAAAAAACAGCGTTGCTCTTGTCTGTGGTGTCGCTCGGTGCTCACCTATTACTTTCTGCCTAATAACATAAATATTCAGGCAATCGCCGGACCTAATAAAGTTGTGTTCAATTCAATTAAATCATGAACAAAATTGAAATCGTTTTCCGCTCTCCGACTCCGCATTGTTGCGTCAAAAGAGCCAAGACGGCAAGCATCGTTGTCTTTTGAGCTGCTACACCGATCACCACAACAATTAGCTAGCTGCATTGGAGACGATCGACGGTGTGAGAGAGGCTGCCGAAACGTCGTAATGTGCTACTCGCACGCGCCCGCTTTTCACGTCAAGACGTCACAATACAGCATAACCTCTGGAAACGAAACCCACACTGGCTGTAGAAAAGCAAGCTTTTATACCAAATTATTCACGGCGCTCTGAGGCATAGAAATGCCTTTATTATGGTTTCGAGGTCTTGGACCCTCGAAAATGAAACCCTTGAAGCGCCGTGTCCTTTAAATCCAATGTAATAATTATTAACACTAATTGCACGCACCAGCATGTGTGCGGAAGTACAATATGTGCGTGCGAATATGTATATTGCTGGGTGTTGTAAAACACCTATAGGTATGCGTACGCCATCGTTGCATACGTATGCATTCTGAGGTGAATAGCTGGTTCACCTCAAAATATGTATAACTTCCGCGATAAAACTTTGGGTGTATAATGAAAATGCTTGTTTTGTGTGAAGGTTGTCAATTTGTTATGGAAGAAAAGTTTCATACAGCGTATGAAATTTAGTTACTTTAGCTGCTTACTAGGCAAGGCACCCACCGTGCTAGCGTGGCAACTTAGGTGTCGCGGTGCTAACCTTCATGATGCGGGTTCGATTTCTGGCCCCTGTGAATGAACTTGAATGTGGCGAAATGCAAAACGCCCGTTTACTTAGACCTTGGTGTAAGTAGAAGGATCTCAGGTAGTCAAGGTCACCCGGAGTCCTCCACTACCCCGTGGTCGTAATCATATTGTGGTTTTAACACGTAAAACTCTGCAATAAATATTTTGGTGGGGGCAAGACAAATGATTTTTTAGGCTCTGTTGTTTGAATAACCACTGAAAGCTAATGCAGTTATCACCTTTTTTCTCGTCCTTGCAGGTCAAAAGCGTGGACCTTGTCTCGGCCTACATCAGACGCATTCGGGAAGTGCAGCCCATTATAAACGCTGTCGTCGAGGAGAGGTTTGAAGAGGCTCTCAAAGATGCCGAGGAGGTCGACAGACTGGTGACATCGGGAACAATGAGCGCAAGTCAAATGAGCAAGGAAAAGCCACTGCTGGGGCTGCCATTCACTTCCAAGAACAGCATTGCAATCAAAGGTTACTTACTGATTGCTGGCACGCGAGTTTTAAAGTAAGTTTTAAAGAAACCATAACGGACAAACGTGAAGCTCAAGCAAACTGAGATATGATACGCGGGGAGTTGACTGCGGTGAAAATTGGCTCTCCCTAAAATGCAGAACCCTAAGCACACCTATGTCCAAGACTGATATCCCAACGCATCACAGCAAAATGCTCATGCCCAAGGGAAGCAATACTGGAGTTGATGAGGACTACCTCATTCTTTTCAGGAAACCTAATACACTCACTCCACCATTTAGCCGCCTTACTTTGTACGGCGCTCCCAGTCCCTACATTAGAGTGATTCCTGACGTCTTTGAAGGGAGAGGGGCAGGAGAGCGCACCGTGTGCACTATTACGCGTGCCGGCATTGGAACATCGCCACGTGGAAACGTCTGATTTTACCGTTGCTTTCTTTTCCATTTCTGACGGCAGAATTTGAACAGTGTAACGAACAGTGTTTCCCTCGCAGGTATGCGACAGGATGCGGGCTCCTTATTCTGGCATGGACGGCGTGCTGAGGAAGATGCCCCGAGTGTGGCGCTGCTCAGGGCAGCCGGAGCCATCCCACTGGCGCTGACCAACGTGCCCGAGATGTGCATGTGGGGCGATTCGCAGAACTTGGTGGACGGCTGCACGCGTAACCCCCACGACACTCGTCGTAACCCTGGTGGAAGCAGTGGTGCGTACCCAATACATGTCTGTCGAGGCAACTACTTTATACACTGGCCTGCATGTATATATGGTCCTGTGTGTAGCGCTCATACTTTGTGCGTGATGTAACGTTCAGTGACGCCTTCGTTTTCCTCTTGTCCTTATCAATTTGTACATCTTAGCCTTTGCTTTAAACGCGGGTAGACACAATGTCCCTTTCAAATGAAAGTTCCTTGTTCGTATTCTTGGTTGTTGGATTGGTTCTTCTGTGAACTGGCGCAGCCGACTCATGGAGGACCAGCCATGTGTCATGCGACACAATGTTTAAGAGCTATCAACAGAAAAGAAATGATTAACTGATTACTGTTTACATGTTAAGTGTTACAGGTTAGATACGTTGGACATTCAGTTCGTCCACTTCCTTGTCTGCAATTAATATACAGCTAGTTGGCGCGCGTGCAGGATTTTCTGCTATGTACGCACCAGTCTACGCTTCCGGCCATTCGCGACTTCTCCTCAGCGCTCACCACCTAGAAGGCGCGCCTGAAGGAGCATATCAAGGCTCTGCCTTGAAACGAAACAAGTTCTGACATTACGGCGTGCGCTGTGACTTTTCTGCATAGTTCTACAATTGAAAAGAGAAAAAAGCAAGGTTTCCTCTGACTTAACAGCGAAATTGTTTCGACGTTTCTCCACTCATGTAGGTGGCGTCTTCTGGAAACCCTGACGCAAATGAGGTGAAGTCGACGAGTCCGCTAATCACATACTTCCTTGCAAGGCCACGGCTGGTGTAGTACGCGTCGGCGTGCTACACCAGCCACGGTCGGTGTAGTGCGCATCGGCGTGCTGGTGTGGCACGCCGATGCGTACTACACCGACCGTGGCCGCATACCGGACACTTACGAAGACGTATGTGATTAGTGGAGTGCTTGACATCCCCTCATTTGAATTTGGGCTGAGTTAGGATTGGTATCTTAACTCAGAATTGCCGCCGCGAACAAGCGCTTGCACTTATTGGATAGGCCTGCAATGCACGAACAGTTAGTTGCTTTCTTCAACCTCCGGATGGCTTGAAAGGATTAAAAAAAATCTGATGCAGCCCCTAGAACAAGCTGGGCGTTTGCACGTGCAGCTAAACTATTTACGCTGTTTCGTTACGGAGATCCTTGAGACCGACTAATATAAGGTGACGTCGGCAAGCACCCTTTCACCTTCGTCGAAACACCGCGATTCATCTTTACTATACCCGCGGACAACTTTTCTTGGCAATGAAGGGAAAGCTACGGGGGCGGAGCGTCTGCACATATGTACTGCTACGCGAAGTGGTCCGGTTGGGCGCTCGTCTCGTAACGCCGTGGAAAGTGATGGCTAGCATTGCATTTCGACGGAAACGCTGCTTAGCGTTTAAGGTACGGGTAAAAGGCGCGACTTTTTCACGCACGCAAAAACGCGAAGTAACAACGTATAAAGTAAAAGAAATACAAATATCTCGCTGGTGTGGGCTGCGTTCCGTCTCAAAAAGCTACATGCAGAAAATGTAGGAGTATTTTAAATATCTCACGCAGAAAATACGGACGCAATTGTGGGACTACATTCCTTAGCGGTAGGATGAGTGCATTGTGGCTCTGTAGCCTTCGCTTCATTGCCAAGAAAAGTTGTCCGCGAGTATAGGCTGAAACGTCAGCATGGTGTTAAGCGAAAGTGCTGCCATGACTGTGGCCGTGAATGCGGATATCGTAGCCAGCTTTGTTCATTTGAACAGCGTTATCATTGCAAGCAGCAGAGTTTGAGTTTGCGAATGAAGGGGGGGGGGGGGTCCTCACTCGGTTGTATGTACACTCATTTATTTATTATTACTTTTTATTTCAACGTACTGCAGGCTCAAACGCCCCTTGCAGGAGTGGCAATAGAAAAAAAAAAGGCACTCATGAACAGAACTGAATGGATTGCACTTTAGTAACAAAGGATTCTACAGTATTACAATTCAGAACACTATTACGTAAGTCGTTCGAATGAGAGATTGCTATGGGAAAGGGTGAATATTTGTGTGTGTTGACGCGGCTTGAAGGTTGTCTAATTGTCTTACTTTGGTTAGTTCTTGATGAGTGTTTGAAAGGATGAAGTAAATAACGTGACCTTGGAATTTTGAAATGACCGTGGTAGACGCTGTGTAAGTTGGCACGAGTACTTTTCCTTGCTATGTTGGCATCTTCAAGGTGCGCTTAGACACTTCACTTGACTAGCTAGCAGGGCGAATGCCTAGATTCATGCTTCAATTTAAGGGACAAGTGCGTAAGTTAGGCGCTGCCACGAAAAAGTGCAGCAGCTGCGCTTTTACGTCCTACTTCAGCATTCTGCGGGACATACTGAAGGCGTTCAAGGCAGTCCCTGCTTGCAGTCCCCGCATCATCGACAGAGCACAATATCGTAGCCAGAGCGGGGCCTTCAAATACCTTTATGCCACCGTTACCTTTTCCTTATAGAAATCAGTGGTAATCAAGAAGGTTGAATCATAAATGGGCTACTAAGAGGCTTGGTATAACCTCAGCCTGGCTCTATCGTTGTACGTCGCGGAATGTTCAAACTGTTAGGATACACGCAGACATTAAAGTCCAACGTTACAATTGCATTACATGTACTTATAATATTTAAACAAGATCCGTGCTTGGCCAGTCTATGCGAACTAAGAACAACTGAGTAACAAGTCATCCCGAAAGACCCTATCACGGTATATTTTTCGCGCGGATTTAATCTTTTTCATCCGCACGTGTAGCTATTTGTATGGCGTTCAGAACAGCTCGGCTGCGATGTCTGCTGCAAGGCAATAAAGTTTGCGAAGCACGCTATTGGAGGCGTCGTAGAAATATCGCAGGGCTATCGAAGGTGTAGAGCCGAAAATCGCTGAAAAGCGTCTGTGAAACAGCTTCATTGTGGGCGAAGTACAAAAAACGTAGACGGAAAAAAGGAGAACGACACAAGACAGGCGCTAACTTCAACTGGCTTTGAATCGCCGAAATCACACGCAAGAAAACTAACAAACAAAGCAATCACGGCGCAACCCAGCGTGATAACAAAAGAACGAGCAACACATTAAACTATCTGAATATTAGAGGAACGTGCACCACCAGGGTGACGTGTCCCTTTGCAAACAGCCTTGCTGCACCACGCGCATGCCTACCCCTTTTCCAACAAGTGTATTTCATTATGTGATAGTGCCACAGGTGACTGGATGATGCATGAATTTCCGTGTTTATTTATCTGGTAAGCCTCCACCACTTCACGTGCCCTCTAGTTTTTATGACGAAAGATCACGGAAGTTTCACCAAAGACCGGTGAGCAGCCGCAACTCTTGCAATGAATGGCCAAATGAGAATACGGTGTACCCTTCAGAGAGCTATGATGCTCACGTAATCTTATATTCAGGCACCTGCCAGTTCGGCCTACGTATGCCTTCCCACAACTGGTGGGCAAGCAGTATACCACCCCGCACTCACAAGGCACAGATTTCATTTTGTGCTTCACATTACATGTCGTTCTCCTCTTTTCCGTCTACGTTTTTTGCGCTTCGCCCACAATGAATCCTCGCCATCTAGCCCAATTTGCAGTTCTGTTGTGAAACAGCTTACGTATTGTCTGAAAGCCATCGCAAATCGGCAGAAACGACAGTAAAGCACAACGTTGGGTGTGTCCAGATAAGATCGAACACGAGGTCCCGGTCAGCATTCCCGATTTTGATGAAATTTGCTGTAGGTCTAGGCATTACAACCAGAACAATGGTTTCGCAGTTAGTATCGCGAAAAAAAATTTTTTCGCCTGAAAAAAAATATACAAATTTTGGCCTCAAAAAACACTTTTCCGCCAATTTCGCGATTTCTGAATTTTCAGCGCACTTAGGGAAAAAACGGCGCACTTCTTCGTCAAAATGTTTATTCCCCTTAAAGAACAAGTGAACTATAATCTTATGAGTCTATTATTTCTCTTGCTTGTGGAAGCACTTTCGAAGAAAAAAATCACAAACTTAGCAAATCGCACAAAATACCTGTATTTCAGGAATTTATTGCTGCAAGCAAGTTAAAGTGAGGATAATAAAAATCGGTACATATTAACTTTGATACATTCGCTCTTTTAAAATAATTTGCGAGGTTTTATCGCACTACGTGTTACTCGATAATTGGGCTGAAACGTAAGTGATTTACCAAAAACGCCGAAGTTTCAAAATGATTTTCTCAAAAAGGCCATTTTTAATTTTTCTAAAATCCCTCTGATTGAAGTCAAGGACGTCGTCTACCATTCTGCAGAAGAAAAACGTTGCATTATTTTGGTTGCTCACAAGTTATAGTGCGTCAAATGTGACCATGCCAGCCTAGCGGCCGCGTTGTTCGTTATGTGCTGAAACTCGGATATAAGTTGTTAAAAATACTTGTACGTGACATAATCACAAATCAGCAGCTCCACACCAACAAATGCTCAGCCAGGTGGCATGGTTCAGCAAGCTTTGTCTTGCGATCAGCCGCTTGACAAACCCGCAGCAGCGGCCGCTCGATGCTGCGGGCACTCACATTACATGAGTGCCGCTTCGACTGCGGATGAGCGCCCCTTGCGCGCCGAACTACGCTCAGAGGACAAACGAGAGAAGGAATGCATCACTGTGAAAGTTAAAGGCTGTTAAGTGCCAACAAATGTCATAATATGCAAGGAAAACTCTGCCGGCAATTTCCCAGTGAGCGCCTTCAATACAGCACGCATGTATTTTTTCCCTGCTGTTATCCCCGAAGCCGCAAAATATCGTGATAAACGCTCGACTTGCGTTGAATATTCTATCTGCGGACGCACAACAATACAGTATTGTAAAAGCGGTTCTTTAATGAAGCAAAGGACTTGGACACGCTTCTTTTCACAGGCGGCTGACACAAGTGGTCTGGAACGAGGTGAAGAACATCAGTTTGAGTTGTTCGACCATCGGAAGCACGTATGACAGCTTTCTTTAAATGTCAATGGCTTTATTTTGTGTCATATGTTCCTCATAGAATGAATACAATTATCTTTAGGCCATCAGAAGAGAGAAAGCAACACATGAGCGCACTACTGGAGGCGCTCACTGGGATGTTGCCGGCAGAGTTTTCGTTGCATATTATGACATTTGTTGTCACTTAACAGCCTTTACCTTCCCAGTGATGTATTCCTTCTCTCGTTTGTCCTCTGAGCGTAGTTTGGCGCGCAAGTGGCGCTCATCCGCAGTCGAAGGGGCGCTCATGTAATGTGAGTGCCCACAGCATCGAGCGGCCGCTGCTGCGGGTTTTTCAAGCGGCTGATCGCAAGACAAAGCTTGCTGAACCATGGCACCTGGCTGAGCATTTGTTGGTGTGGAGGTGCTGATTTGTGATTATGTCACGTACAAGTATTTTTAACAACTTATATCCGAGTTTCAGCACATAACGAACAACGCGGCCGCTAGGCTGGCATGGTCACATTTGACGCACTATAACTTGTTAGCAACCAAAATAATGCAACGTTTTTTTCTGCAGAATGGTAGACGACGTCCTTGACTTCAATCAGAGGGGTTTAAAAAAAAATTAAAAATGGCCTTTTTGAGAAAATCATTTTGAAACTTCGGCGTTTTTGGTAAATCACTTACGTTTCAGCCCAATTACCGAGTAAAACGGAGCGCGATAAAACAACGCAAATTATTTTAAAAAAGAGCGAAGGTATCATAGTTCACATGTACCGATTTTTATTATCCTCACTTTAACTTGGTTGCAGCAATAAATTCCTGAAATAGAGGTATTTTGTGCGATTTGCCATGTTTGGGATTTTTTTCTTCGAAAGTGCTTCAACAAGCAAGAGAAATAATAGACTCATAAGATTTTATTTCACTTGTTCTTTAAGGGGAATAAATATTGTGACGATGAAGTGCACCGTTTTTTCGCTTGGTGCGCTCAAAATTCTGAAATCGCGAAATTGGCGGGAAAGTGTTTTTTGAGGCCAAAATTTGTATATTTTTTTTCAGGCGAACAAAATTTATTTTCGCAAAACTAACTGCGAAACCATTGTTCTGGGTGTAATGCCTAGACCTACAGTAAATTTAAATAAAATCGGGAATGGTGACCGGGACCTCGTGTTCGATCTTATCTGGACACACCCCGTTTCAGAAATACTTATGTGCGATAGCTACCGCATTGTTTCAATACAATTAGTACTGGGAGAACAGCAGATGCAGACAATTTTCTTGCAACACAGAAAGTGTTGTGAGATTAGCTTCCTCAAGAGCAAGGACCTGCTTTTCGGTAACCTGAAGGTCTTTTCTAACCAGAGGAACCACTATTAAATCTGGCATATGCTTTGAGCGTACGTTAAAACAACGCATGTTATTCAAATCGAGCTATGTGACACGGGTATGACGGTTACAAAAGCCCAACGCGTTCCTCTGGAACGTTGAACACCTGAAATCGTTCCCGTAAAGTTGTGACTTCGCAGGCTAGCAAGTGTCCTTTAGAAATAGCTGTGCATAGTTAACGCCAAAGTGAGAGAAGCCGTCCTTTTTCGAGAACACTCGAAAAAGGACGGCTTCGCTGAGTAGTCGATGCGATGTGCACCACTATAAAGGTTTTGTATTTGCCAATTCTTGACCAGTTCCCTCAAAATGCACGTGTGACTGTGAGATAACGGGTATAAAATTTCCTTGTGTTTAGAAATGTGTTGCACTTTTATGTGTATACATTTCTCATCAGCAGACTTTCTTCGATAAGAACAATGCATCGTTTTCGTCATCCTGACGTAAACAGCTCAATGCTACATGCGACGAGTCTGTGCTTGTGCCACTAGATACTGCTGCTATATACTGCTGTATACTTCGCTAACTTCAGCAAGCTTCGATTCAAATACGTTTAAACAATGTATTAAATCTTCGCACGTGATGAAAATGGGAAGAGTCAGCCGTTACTTGTTTTGGCCAACCACGAGCAAGATCGTACATTTGTTCACCTGCTTCGCACAGCTTAAACAATGTGGCAGCCGCAGTTACTGGCTTGGTATTGCCTCAAGAACCGCGCTCCTGAGTGCAAAATTTTCCGCGCGAAATTTTCAAATACCGGAAGAGAAGCGCTTCAGAAGAATCAAAGTGAATATGTCTCGAAATACGAATTTTGAACGTTTGATATGTAAGTGATGTACAACTACAGTGAGAAGAAAAAAAGAAACGTTGGACGGAACAGCAACGTAGATAGGAGTTTGCTCGATACGCCAAATATGCTTCCAGGTGCAGTTTATGCACTTCTCCTAATGCAACTTTCATGACCATTTAGTAACCAAACACGGCAGAAATTGACGGGGAGACAGGTTATTCAAGTGATAAGAAATCGTTCGACGAACAGTGTCGCTGGAACCAATGATTCGACGAGAGGAGTTTTCTTCGTCAAGGCGGCAGCGGTCTTCCTTGCGAGCCGCCTTGCCCTCCTGCACCCATTTTGAGGTGTTGTGAGAGTTAGGAAGGCGTACATAAAGACGCTGTTAAAGTTGCTAACCTGACAAAGAGAAAAGACCTGTTGTGCAAACATTGGTTCTGGGACATCCCTCCTTGAGCAGTTTCACACCGATAATTAATAATTAGTACCCAGACAAATAGGTAACGATGAGTTCTCAACGTGAACAACCTCCGCATATGTTAGAAAACGCAACGAAAGTTGTCATAACCATAGGCGTGTGCACAGGGGGGCATGGGGGGCACCCCCCCTAATCACCTAAGAGGGGGGGGGGCGAAATCTGCCCCGTACATTGACCCTTCTAGTCAACTAAGAGGAGGGGGGCGCAAAATCTGCCCGATACATTGACATAGTAGGGTGGGGGGGGGGCGCTGCGATGAACCTTTGCCCCCTCCTAATGGGCAACCCTGCGCACGCCTATGGTCATAACCAAAGTGTGCAGACTGATATTTCCGCTCTCTTTCCTGTCGCTAACCGCAGGCGGAGAGGGAAGCCTTCTGGCAGCGAGTGGATCCCTGATTGGTCTAGGCACCGACATTGGCGGAAGCATCCGAATACCAGCAGCCTTCTGCGGAATCTTCGGCCACAAGCCAACAGCTGGTGAGAACCGCAAAATCCGAGATGTTTCTTCAATTGCGCGCTCTTCCACGCCTTTTTTCAATTTAGTAACAAAACCGTGTTTTTCAAGAACCGTCATAGTTTCAGCAGTATGGCCAATGTCAGCCAATGTTTCAGCAGTATGACGAGCGTCCTGCTCGTGAGCCCGAGGTGGCGTGTCATGTTTCATACCTCATGTGCCCATATTCGGACATGCGTTTGCAGCCCCCATCTCTGACGAATGAATTGGTAATCACAAATAAATAACTATTGCAGGCAGCCTAAAAATACTGTAATGAGCGACGCATTTGAAAACTTGTTTCGTATGCCGCCCTCCTCTGGCTTACTTGCCACCTGTTAGCTGTATGGTGAAGGATTTGCTCCAGTTATGATTTCAGTGTTACGGGAGAAAGAGTGCAGCTAAAAAAAAGCCGTTTTAAATGCAGGTGATCATAACACTAGCATTATCTTGTGGACTTTCTGTCTTTTCTACGCAACGTACCCTCAGGAGTGGTGCCCAACACTGGCCTGCTGCCAGATGTCGGAGAAAACCTGGAGCAGTTCAACTGCGTGGGACCCATGACCAGGTTTGCGGAAGACCTGCCGCTGGTGTTCAACGTACTGGCGGGAAGTACGACCATGAGGCTGAGACTAAATGAAAAGGCGTGTATAATTTTGTGGCTCTCTGTCTTGGTACACAGTACACTACGAAGATTATGTCCACTTGGCGCGAACAAATAACGGGGGAAGGGGACAAGGCGCGCGCTAACTTTCGACTCTTTATTCATATTGTGTTACAAGCACATATTATACGCGATGACGTGCGCAGCATACCACAAACAGATTCAAACGCGCAACACCGCACTCACAGCCTACTATCAAAAATCCTTCTTTCCTCCCGCGAGAGTAACGCTGATGTATCGCTAATACATGGCGATCCCCGGGTTTTGATGTGAAACGCCTCCAAGAATTCACGAGCCATGGTGTCCTTGCTTTTTTGGATAAGATTCCGAATCTTATGCAGCCCCGGCTGACATTTATGTGAACTGCAGTGAGCTGACTATACCCGCAACGTGTTCTGTCTTAGTGCCAGTGAACGAATCACTGTCATTGTGCATTTAATTAGCACAATGGTGAGTAAGTTCGAAAAGTGCAGAGGGTTACTACATGTCCAGAATGTGCGCTTTTGAAAAATTATCGTTGTTTATGTGCAGAGCTCGCTATCTGAAAATTGATGACCAAAGCGATGACGAATGAAAAGGAAATAGAAATTTCTACTTGTTAATTGTTACTGTTCTTTCTTAACCGAACAAATTTAGAAGGCGATCGTTGAGTACCGAAAGAAGAATGCACTTAGTTCATTAATGACTCATGGAAAGTCCTTATCTTAGAAGCCGGTGAATTTAACGGACTGGCTTTCGGTTCCCTCCGACAAATGATTCCTCCCAACTTCTTTTTAAAGTCAACTTTCTTGCTCAATCTTGGGAATTCGGATTGCAATACATTGTTTTAAAGCTCATATTTGGTTTCTTAAAAAAATAGGAGTGCAACTTATACGAATACGTGCTGAATGAGCCGCGGCGCATTCAACTGATTTTTTAGTGTTGAAATTTAGACAGCTGTCAGCTTTTACATAAAGATGGAATTACGTGTCGCCTAAGACAGAGTTCACATAAAACCTTCTTCCATAAAGAATTTGAAATGATGTTTGTTTTTTGCAGGTAAATCTGAACATGTTGAAGCTTTATTACATGGACACGGAGGGAAGCCTTTACATCAGCCGGACGACAAATGATGCCCGCCGAGCTGTTAGGCAGGTTAGTAGTAAAGCACGCTGAGCTATTCGCGAGAAAAAAGAAATAAGAGGGTGTTTTGTTTTGGTGAATATAAATGGTAATCTACGTATTCGTTGTCTGGAGTGACGAATTGCTTACCCCGTGCTGCGAACAGATTATGACGACGTCTTTTCTTGCCTTTCCTCCATGCCATTGCTACCCCATCCTCATTCCGTAATGCAGAGTAGCTAACTACAAGTCAGTGGACACGGGAGCAGTGCTTACAACACCATGCCTAACTGCCTTGTATTCGCTATGCAGGCTTTGTTCACGATCATCCTCGGATGGTCGCCCTGCTTATCGAGTGTTCCTGCGCCGTTCCAAATGATTCTACCAGCCACAAGCATATCTGCGCTGGACGACTGCGCGCCACCCGTTATGTTGGCAATCTCGCTGGACGTTCCCATCCGCCCCCCAGCCTCATCGACGCAGCCATCACCAGGAGACGAAGATTTAAGCTGCCTACCAAGCGACCTACCATTCAGTGGACACGGGAGCAGTGCTTACAACACCATGCCTAACTGCCTTGTATTCGCTATGCAGGCTTTGTTCACGATCATCCTCGGATGGTCGCCCTGCTTATCGAGTGTTCCTGCGCCGTTCCAAATGATTCTACCAGCCACAAGCATATCTGCGCTGGACGACTGCGCGCCACCCGTTATGTTGGCAATCTCGCTGGACGTTCCCATCCGCCCCCCAGCCTCATCGACGCAGCCATCACCAGGAGACGAAGATTTAAGCTGCCTACCAAGCGACCTACCATTCAGTGGACACGGGAGCAGTGCTTACAACACCATGCCTAACTGCCTTGTATTCGCTATGCAGGTGCGTACAACCGCCTCTCTTCACGCTAAAAAAACTGACGATCGGTGCTTGCTACTGTTCCCGTGTCCACGGGTATTATTGGATACTATATGTGATTGCTTTTCCGTTGCCCGTCTGTTACTGCAGTCGGGTGATGTCGAGACTAACCCTGGACCTAACACACGCTCCGAATCAGTGTTTAATCTAGATTCGCTCCCCGCAGACCCTTCAGAACAAATGAACGTATTGTTCAAGCTACTGAAGGATCTGCACACTCGATCTATTGAAGGTTCCAAAGCCCAATCTGAGCTAGCCTCTGATGTTAAAGCTATCAAAAACGGCCAAAAGGGCATCGAGACAAAAATTAATGGTCTCCAAAAACGCTTAGACTTGCTCGAAGAAAAATCAAGCAAAGTCGATGAACTAAGAAAATGGCATCCGCGCACACCCAGGTCGAAAAAGTTGCTTGTAGTTTGGACGCGTTTGATTCACGTCTCGCTGAGCTGGAGGATAGGTCACGCCGTGATAATCTTATATTCCGAGGTATTCCTGACACGAAGGAATCATGGCAAGAAACTGAAACCAAGCTAATCACTGCAATAAAATCAGTTTACGATTCATTTCCCGATGGCGCAATAGAACGTGCACATCGCCTCGGTTCCTCCAGTCCAAACAAGTGCCGCCCCATCATTGCAAAATTCTCACACTTCAAAACAAGGGAAAGCATACTTGCTCTGCGAAACCAATTTAAACAACAAAATCTTTCAGTTGGTGAAGACTTTTCATTACCAACCCGCATTGCTCGTAAAAAACTCTTTGAATTTGGTACCACCCAGTCTGGTTCTTCCAACTTCAAGCTCCGTTACAATAAATTGTTTACGAACAATAAATGCTATGTGTACGACGCTACCAGTGATTCTGTACATGAACTCACTCAGAATGTAAGAGTTACTGGAAACAATCCTACGAATGCACGACGTCCGGCACAATAGGAAAGCGAAGAGGGAAGTGGCCGACCGCCTCGCGCATCCGCATTTTACCTACCCATTCTTTTTACAAATACAAGAAGTGTTGTCAACAAATTCTTTTCCTTGTCATCAGCAATTGACACGTGCGACGCGAAAATTGTCGCCCTTACAGAAACTTGGCTTCCTGCACATGTGCGTGATTGTGATATATTTTATGGCGCCACTAATTTCGCTATCTACCGGTGTGACCGCACTGAGCGTCGAGGAGGGGGTGTCGTTCTCGCCATTTCGAAAGATATTCCGTCCTTTCATATAGACATTAAAACTGATCTTGAGTGCACATGGGCTTGCCTAACACTCAGTCACACAAAGATAATCCTTGGCGTGTGCTATCGCTCGCCTTCATCACCTGCCACCTTCATTGACAATTTACATGATGCCATTAACCTCGTTTCTTCACGATTTCCCTCATCACCTTTGTTCTTACTTGGCGACTTTAATTTTCCTAACTTGTTGTGGAACACACAACCACCCGGTATAAATCCCTTCTCATCTCAGGCAAAAGAATTTTGTGAGCTTTGTTCCGTGTTTTCACTTTCCCAACTTGTTACTCAGCCGACCAGAATCACTTCCAACACTGCGAGCACGCTTGACCTAATTTTAACTAATCGTCCAGACCTAGCTTCCCCTATAACTTTTCTACCTAACATTAGCGATCATTCTTTAATAAGTATTGGCATTAACGCTAGCCCTCCTAAACGAACTAAGGTTAAGAAAATTATTCGGGATTACAAGAAGGCTAATTTTGATGCAATTAACAATGAATTAGGCTCATTTCTCGACAGATTTTTAATTAACTTTGATACTCGTTCAGTTGAGAATAACTGGGATATTTTTGCAGATCAGGTACGCCTGTTGACAGAAAAATACATTCCCAATCGTGTAATCCATTCTAATGCACAAGCACCTTGGTATAACTCATACATCAAGCGCCTTTCTAACAGAAAGAAACGGTTCTATCGCTTAGCTAAATCCTCTTCTAACCAAGCACGTTGGGAATCGTATAAAATTGCTAATCGTGCATATTTATCTGCACTAAAATTATTACTTAACCCACACACTACCCGAAATGATCAAAACAAACATTCGTAAGTTCTGGCGTGTCATTAACCCCCCATGCGATAGCACTATCATCCTAAAAGACACAGAAGGTGAAGTAATCTCAAGTGACGCTTGCGCGATCGCTCTTAACGACACATTTTCAAATAATTTTTCGGTTTTGAGCAATATTCACCTACCGGGCACTAATTCATGCGACTATCTTATCATGGATCCTGTAATTGTTCATTCATCTGGCATTGCTAAACTCATTGATAAATTACCCTTCAACTCAGCCCCAGGCTTCGATGGCATTAACAGCAAGTTTCTAAAAAGCACTAGCGTGTTCAGCTCCATCATATTGACCAAAATCTTTGAACAATCCATAAACACGTCCACTCTGCCTTCGCAATGGAAAATAGGGAAGGTGGTCCCACTACATAAATCCGGCAGCAAAAACTCACCCATGAATTACCGCCCGATCTCGCTAACCAGCACCTGTTGCAAACTTCTGGAACACGTAATTTTCACCAACCTGGTTACCTTTCTCGATTCTAACTCATTTTTCACCACATCTCAGCATGGTTTCCGTAAAACATACTCATGCGAAACGCAACTAATATCATTTACTCATGGACTACACTGTATTTTAGATCGCGCCTCAACTGCTGACTGTGTTTTTTTAGATTTTAGTAAAGCATTTGACAAGGTTTGCCATCAACTACTTCTTTTTAAACTAAGTCTTTTAAAACTCGATAGTAAAATACTGAAATGGGTTGAATACTTTCTTTGTAACCGCTATCAGTTTGTTACTGCTAATAATCATGACTCACCTTTAACCGAAGTTCGCTCCGGTGTGCCTCAGGGATCAGTATTAGGACCACTCCTTTTTCTAATCTATATTAACGATCTACCATCTGCATTGACTTCTCACGTTCACTTGTTCGCTGACGATTGCGTAATTTATCGTGAAATAACCTGCACTGACGATACTAACGCTCTTCAATCAGACTTAAACTACATAAGTGATTGGTGTAATACCTGGCGAATGGAACTAAACATTAACAAATGTAAAATTTTGCGCGTTCATAGAAATTCCACTACCCTTCCATTTTACCATTTGAATAATATACCCTTAGATTCCGTGAACTCATACAAATACTTAGGCGTTCATATAACTTCAAATCTAACCTGGTCTCTTCACATTGAATACATAATCGGTAAAGCTAACAGCACGCTTGGTTACTTACGTCACAACTTTTCTAACGCCCCATCATCCCTAAAATTACTACTTTATCAGTCATTAGTGCGCCCCAAATTAGAGTATGCTGCAGCAGTTTGGGACCCACACAATGAAAACCTCATCTTTTCTCTAGAGCTCGTTCAAAACAATTCAGTTCGATTCATTTATTCTAATTATAACCGTACTTCCAGCATATCTTCAATGAAAGCTAACCTATGTCTTCAATCGCTAGCATCTCGGAGGTATATAGCTCGCTTAACTTTGTTTCACAAGTTATACCATCATCCATTTCTTCAAAATGACTTCATTTCGCAGCCGCATTACTTATCGCACCGTGTCGACCATCGCTTCAAAGTCAGAATTCAAACATGTAATACTAACACGTTCAGTCATTCTTTTTTCCCCAGAACATCTCGGCAATGGAACCACCTTCCCTACGACATAGTCGCCATCAATGATAACAAACTTTTTCGCAAGGCTGTTGCTAACATTGCTTAACTTGAAAATTGCATCATGTTCTTTTATCGTTATGACTGTTAAGTAACTAATAAATAATTAGCTAACATTGTATAAGCAGCCATTAATGCCATGTTACCTTGTTTTGTTCATGTTAGTACCTGCGAAGCATTTCCTTACTACATTGTCTGTACTGCTATTACTAGTCTGTTGTTTTATTGCGTTACTGTATTATTTTCTTGTTGTGTTATATTACTACCCAACTTTTGTACAATTTCCCGTTTACCACTCCCCTCTGTAATGCCTTCGGGCCTTGAGGGTACAATAAATGATTAAATAAATAAAAATAAATAAACTGAACAGTTAGCCAGGTTAACTTAATAAACACACTGCTTTTTATTTCATATTGTCTATCGCGAATCTTCGAATTATTTATAGTAGCATACGCACGGCTAGGACTCACGTGTGGTACATGCTTCTTAGAGCATGACTTGCTTCCGCAGAATATGTAGCGTCATAAATGAATTGACGAAATTAAAAGGAGAGAGAAACCGTATGCAAAGTGTTTTAGTTAGGCGGGCTGGTATCTTACGGAACCAGTGCCTTGTTGGCACCCCGCTTAAGAATTTTACATGTAAGTTCCAAATAAACGTTTTATACGTGCCTTTCCAGTAATCTTATGTTCCAGTAATCTCATGTTCTCCTATACCAAAATTGGCATAGGAGAACACGAGAGCAAAAAAAAAAAAAGTGTAAGGAAGCTTCTCACTAGGCGTGCCAAGCCTGAAGGAAGTGCGGAGCTGGGCAGCCTCCTTTGTTTCTTTTCGGTTCTCTCTTTCTTTCCTCCTCTCTTTCTTTTTCTCTTTTTCCGTTTTTCTGTCCTTTTCTCTCTTTATTTCTATTTATTTATTGCTCTCTTTTTATTTCTCGCTTGCTTCCTCTTTTTCTTCTATTTTTATATGTTGTTTTGCCGAGCCCCTAACGTCCTCCTCACTTATCATCATCATCATCATCATCATCAAGGCGCTCAAAGAACAAGGGGAAGAAGACTTCTCCTTGGCGCGAGCGCGCGCTCAATATGCTACAGATGGCTATGCTATTCGTGGTTTTGCCTGCGTCACGCCAAGCTACGACAGCATACGACAGCCCGGCACGCTTAAGTGGGGCTCCGCGCCTAAAAAACATGATTCAACGACCTTGACACGAATAACATGTTATGCCAATCGCTAAAAATCGTAGGTACAGCGCAACAAATTTAGGAAGGAAAACAGACAGAAAAGAGCGCTCTTCTGTATCTCTGTTTTTCTTCCTACGTATGTTGCGCTGTACTTACGATATTTATTACGAATAAAATTGCCCGATTCAAGCTTCTGATACCAGTCACATACGTAATGAAAATCTCTTTACCCTTTATGTGGGGCGCATACCTGCATACCATTGCCCATGTTTGAGGGCATGTCCCCTCGTTCTTACAGCTAAGGTAAAAGACTCAAGCAACACGCTGCTCAAATCGAAAACTTTAAAGGAAATATACGCTAAATTAAAAAAAATCGAGTTTGTGGACAGGCGTTTCGGATTTCGTTGTAGTGTGTGATCGGCTTTGGTTAGAAATTCTGTGTCACCTTTGTCCTGCGCTAAAAAGCTTCGCTGGTCATGCACCTTCACAAACCGAAATGTCTCACAATTTTCTACAGTCTATACCAAACCAGCAACAGCGAAAACAGACATTGAAAATTTTGCAACACACTTTGGGGTTAATCAAGACGAAGGCACATATTGATGCGCATATCACACAAACAGACCAACGCAGACAAACGTGTTGCGACGACCTTCAGCAACCAAACACGCCGTATGGATTGTAAATAACTCAGTTTCACTACAAGGACGAAGCAACGAATGCGATAGCAACAAATTGTAACCTTATAGAAAGTAAGGCTAGCAGCTCACTCATTTAGCAAACGTGACCGCTGCAGAGAGTGAAGTAACCTTCTTACTGTTTATGGCTTGAACCCAAAGTTTGCGATGAGAGCACAACACGTACGAAGGTACGGGCCGTCTGCAGATCTCCTTTAAGTATACTAGGCGCGCGACCGTGGGGGACCACGCCCGGTTGGTTAAAGTACGCATTTAATGTCGGAGCTGACTCGCTGACTGATTCGCATGGAATCGATTTCCACAATGCGTGGGATCTGCCGGAATTTTCGCGCTAGCTGGTAGACAGCGATATATTTCGCTACGATTCATGTTAATGCTCTGCTTTATTGCGGAACCTTATTTTTATTCCCTCACACCCTTTTACGTCATCGTTAAAAGAGGCCATGCCATTTTTAAAAAACTCTTTCTTTCTGTGCATCGCGCAGGTCGTACGGTACCTGAACGAGACGCACGGACTTCAAGGGCATCCGCTGCAGCTGCCCGAGTTGCGATTCGGCACGTTCGAGTGGTTCAAGGTTGCTGGCGTCAAGGAACCCAAGCCGTTGTCCGAGGTCTTTAGGCCTGGTGGTTTCAACACTGTAGTTGAACTCCTCCGCCACCTGGTGGGAGCTGGCCGCCACACACTCGCAGCGTTGGTCGCATGCATCATGAAGCAACTTTGCCGCTTCCGTTCGAAGCCGAAGGGCGAAGCGTACGCCACTTCCTTGGAAAATGTCCGCGACCGGTTCGAGGAGACACTGGGAGACAATGGAGTACTAGTCCTGCCCGCGGCCACGAGCGCGGCCCTGTTTCAGAATCAAGACTTGATGTTCTTCGATTCGGCGGGCATGACGTCCCTCTTTAGCTTGTTCAAGGTGCCATCCACAGTGTGCCCCGTATTGAGGTCAGCGGATAACCTGCCCCTGTGCGTCCAGGTTGTTGCCAAGAGGGGAAACGACAGGCTATGCCTTGCCGTAGCCAGGGAAATCGAAAAGCGCTTTGGTGGGTGGATTGATCCATCGGCGAAAGTTCAAGGAAGAGCTTGACTACAGGGTAAAGACAAATTTAAAATAGCTGGCCACTGTTTTTCGTGTATCTTACGTTCATCAGAATCGTAAGAAAAGTGTTTCCGCGCGTGTGTGGTATCTGTGTAAGAGATCACTCAGCAGCAACCGCTTGCATTCTTAGTTTTAAAACACTCTATATACAAGGCTATATATGTTTTCTGCTGGTATTCAGCTTGCATTCTGAGTTTTAAAACACTCTTTACAAAACTGTATATATATTCTGGTATTTAGAATTGCCTTTAAAAGAGACCCTTGCCGTTTTCTGTAAAAAGGTGGTGCGTTGGCGTGTCCTAAACACTTGTTTAAAATTTTTATAAAGACATTGCAAGCGTGCTAAGTTGCTTCTTATGGCTTCTAGCGCGAGATGTCGTAATAAAATAAGCTGATCTTCTTCACGCGTCCCCGCAAGCTTTCATCTTGTCATAAGAGGACCTTGCAGCGTTAAGTCCAATTAAATCAATCAGTTTCAGACATTTTCATTGTTTGTGATGCAAATAATGGCATGTTATATTTATACAGGCGGGACTCCAGAACCCTTTCAAAGGTTGCGGAACGGGTCAGTTGCTGAGCAGATGTGGTTACAATTTAATTACAAAGCAAAGAAATAAAGTATTACAATAACTTTGTTACAACTTCGTGAAAAAGGTTTTTTTTTTTGTGTGTTCGTAGCTATCATTCTCAGCTACGCAGGTGAACGCGAGTGCTTTCTGTATAAATAGAAGGGCACTTTGTGCTGTGTGTTGCGCTGCACTAAGGGGTTTGATCTTCGTCGGGTAGGTTAATAATTGCTTTAGCATCTGTAATGTCTGAATCAACATATGATAGAATATTATGTTATCAACATTTTTTACCGGGAAAATGGAGCGTAACCTGTACAGAATAGGTATTCTCTGCAAATATTAAGCGTCGTTTCATGCGCACTTAAGTCTGCTATGAAAGCTGTGCGTCCAAGTGGAAACCGAACAGTTTGTATTACTGACGCTTTCTAGTTCATTGAGCGTGAATTGTTTCTCGCTCTTGTTGTTGACGACTTTCAAGTGACCTTGTTCCAAACGCCAGAGCCGTTATCCGGGCACTCAAATAAGAACAACGGAACATCGCTGCGAGAACAAAGACGGGGCAGCTGGACAACCAGTCAAAAGTTTCGCTGCGCTATGGTCCCTAGCAGAGCGGGCTTTGCCGCCTCCTTCGAGAGGTCGCGCTGAGCTGCGTGCGGTGCACCAGCGTCCGGCCTACGGACGCTCAGCTTCGCGTGGCGTCGTGGAGCATACGCAAGGGAAAGTACAAAATATATCCCACACAGCGACAGGAAACAATGGCGTCCATCTGGACCACTGAGTAGTATGGCGCCCTTGCGAACACGCACTATATTCGTTTTAAGATTGTGGACAGTATCATCTCCAACCACTCAGCTTTACCCGTGGCCATTTCATGCTTGTATATACTTTCGATTACGGGAGAGCCCGCCATTTGTATTTGTTTGCGCATACTGCAGCATTAATTTAGGGCTACTCACAATGCCCATAGACTGTCACGCCACCATGCGGATGTCAGGAGAACTCCCTTGTGGAAAGTTTGCCGACGACGAAATACAGCCGCTCCCTGGTTCGGATGTGCTAGCCTGATTGTTAACGCACTGACAAAAAAGAAATCCTGCGACATTGCGTGTTTCGTGCATCGGGGAACAAAGGTGGCCCTCCGTGACAAGATAAATCTGAGTCTTTCTTGCGAGACGCGAAAGTTTCGTGAAAATACGTTGTGAAACATCCTGGGCAAGTCACTCTGCCAAAACGATGGCCCACAGCGTACACATTTCTGCTCCGCGAAGTTTTCCGCAGCCACGTAGGTTAGTGATGTGTCATGGTCTGTTCATTTCTTTTCTGTCGAAACTCACGGCGTTTTACTTGTACAGAGCGTCCGTCTGTGTTTTTGTAGCACATGAGACGCATAACATTGTGCGTGGGGAGTCGCGTGAATTGGCAACGTCCTCTTTTATGAATGATCCATAACAAAGCCTTCGTAACATACAGGTAGTACTTTAAAATAAGACGCTTCGACTTTTGTCAGAAAAACGGTGTTATGAATCGTGTGAGCGACCATGCAGTCATTCTGGGCTGCACTCATTCCACTGCTATCGTGAACTACGACCAGGCCTCGTCGCGGGGTCAATGCTGTCCTCTGCAGCCGCATTCGAATGAAGATTAAGCTTGATTGACCAATTGAATCCATTCATGTTGTTACAGGTAGGAGTCGGAAGACAAATATATTTACAATATAATATACACGAGCACGGTGATCGAACGTGCAACCTTCCGAAGGTTGCAGGTTTGGTCCCCGCAGGCGGCAAGTTGTCTTTTCGTCTACTTTGCTTTCTTCACAGATCGTTTAGGGGTCCCTTAAGAATTGAAGGCAAACGGCATATCTTTCTTTACAATCAGGGATACAGCATAGAGCTCAGTATTCATTTCAATAAAGAAAACCACAAAACAATCATCAAAACCACATGACGGAGGACAAGGCACCTGTGAACAATGGGAACACCCTCCCACGCGTCCCCGTAAAGATCAGATTGCAGCTGCTTTGCACTTCACACGAAGGCTCCAAATGACGTCAAACGGCCCTACCTTATTCAGTTTATTCTAAGACTCCCAGGGGTAGACAGCGTGAAGAATAACGTGAATAGAACGCTCGACGAAAAGAACAAATTCGTCTTGCTGAAAATGGTCGCCGAACCAATCACGGTCTACCACAGCGACCACGAAGTGATTGTCACTATACCATTACTCTAATGTAATAATAAAACATACCCCCCGCCCCCTTCAGCATGTATGGTGTTTCATACACGTTTGCTTGACATTCATGTTCGCAGGGCGGGAGGGCGGCCAATTTGAACACGAAAATGTTTTATCCTGGGGTCTACCAAGACTTTCATGACGCATTTCCGTCACGGAAATACGTCAGCAAAATATACGCCATCAGATGGCAAAGAAAAAAAAACTGAGAAAACGTTTCGTTGACCGGCGTCGTACCCACGACCGCTCGGTCCGCGACGATGGCTCGCGGGCGTTTAGACTACTAAGCTACCGCCAGACACGTACATAACGGAGGCTACATGAACGCGCTTTTTTTTCACACTTTCCTCTCACAGTGCTCTTGGATGGATGCTATGAGCATCCCCTTTATAACGGGGCGGTGACATGCGTAAAAAACTTTGTTGCCTCCGCCATTAGCTGCTACAATGCGCCGTTGCTACGACCATCCCATTCGGCGCACTTCCAATAGGAGAAGTGTAATGTCGTCAACGCTTTAAACACAGTGGGGTGGCGGCTTTAGCCCAAGCCTGGCTCATAGCATCCCTCCATATCGAAAAAATAGCTCTCCGACGCTCGCCTGCCTGTCGCACCGCGTTCCCCTCTCGCCCTGTGAGAATTAACGGCCAGGCTAGAGGGAAGACACGACGCTCGTCACGTTTGTTTGGCGTTTCGCGACGCTTTGAAGGAGTGCATATCGAGTATCAGTGTGTACTATGTGCTTGTTGATGCCAGCTTTGCGCGCGATTCACCATATGTGATGCTTAGGTATTACTTCACAACTGCAGCTACCGCAAGGGTTACATCATGATCATGGGCTTTAGTCGTCGGGACGAAGATGTGCCACTTGGCGTCAACGTAGGTGCGTCCATCAACAAGCGGTGCTATATCTGCCAAACAACAATATACATTGTACAAGCTCTGATATAGCAATGCACTATCACGGCCGCTATACATAAAAATATGTAGCGGCCGTGGCACTATAAACAATCTACTGCTGTGACGAGACGTTTCACTTTCGTGTTATGACTGAGAGATCAGCCATCTTTTTTGGTTGAACCGGCCCCTTCATTGGTGAGGAACTCATAGTCACAGCACCATTCGCAGTATTTTAATTATCTTGCAGTAGTTTGGTTAAAAATGAAAGGGAAACTTAATTTCTTCTTTTGCAGTAATTTTTACTGTATAAATAATGAGTAAGCTATTTCGAAAGGTAGTAGAACTTTTGCTATTTGCCCAGATCAAGCACGGAGGCTTTTAAGAGTAACTTACGCTAGGCGCGCCTTTGTGACTTTGTTACATTGACCGCTATGTATCCAGGTCAACTATCTCTGAATGAAGGACAGCGAACTTAAGAACTCTCCAAATAGCGTCTACATTGCACCGAACAACAGTACTATTAATCGTCTCTATTGTAATGCGAGAGCATTATTTCGCTCATTGTGCGACCCCACTGTCGCGAGTAAGCAGACTTGGCAGTAATGTAAAATGACGTCTCTTTGTAATGAGTAATATAATGTATTACTTTCGTGGGCTGGTAAGTTAGTAATGAATTCAAGAGAGTAATTTACGGAAGATTATTTATTGCTCTCGCAATTACTTTTTAAGAAGGCATGTGAGGGGCTGCGCTATCGGTGCAAAACCTTTAACAAAGCGACCAAAGGACGAGCAGAAGCAGAACAATTAGCGGACGTCCTTAATTGGAAGAACGCGGCGTTGGGAAATTCGTAAGAGCGCGTATTTTGGCAGGATCAGGACGTATGCGTACCCGCACCTCCACCGAAGGTGTTACGGGGAAACGTCTGAACACAGATGTATTTACAACATACTGACGAGCACGGTGATCGGGTCCCAATAATTAAGATGGCGAAAGAAGAATCAACCCGTTCTCCACTTTTTCGTCCCCCAGGTAAGTGGCGCATAAATTTATTCAATGTAATGGACTTCAGCTGTCCAAATTTGATCGTTTGCCCCGCTCTCTACGTTGTCCTTCATTACCTACATGTGTTGCTTTCGCATGCAGCACAGCGCGGGCCTCCTCGAAATCGCTCGTTTTTTGTACATTGTTGATACGTGGCAGCAGTGCAAGCGGTTTTCTTGATGTTTGGCCTTGTTGAAACCAGATGAAGGTATTTGCCCACAGTTTTGAGCGCGAAATGCTCTCCGAGCCCAGACGCGTTTCTCTTATTGTAAACACGGCGACATGATGAAGTCGAGAGCTCTCACAGGACGAAATTCTTCACATTACTTTTAACAGTGACATTGAAAGCAACCACTTGGACGACGAGGATTTTTCACTGGAACGGAGAAGGCGGTGAAAGCACCTACAGTGACAACGACGATGAAGATGATGCTGCTAACCAATGAAGAGCGAATTCCACTTCATATCCTCTTTAAGGTTTTATGACTTGTAGGTCACTTCGAGTGAATTTAATGTACAATAGTATGAGAGCAAAATAAAAGCATAATTTTGCAGCGTTAGCTACACTGGCCTAGCCGAGCCAATTTCGCGTGGATTCTCAAGAGCCGTGCTGCGCATGCGCAAGGATCAGTGATGTCACGCACAGGAGCCGGCATCTCCCGCGCACTCCGCCGCCGCCGGTCTGCGCTTTCCAGAGGAGTGACGTCGTATCCTTGGCAGACGTATTGGCGCCGGCGCGCGCGCAGCTATTCGCCTTCGCTGTGCAGTCGCCATCTGACACTGTGCTGGAGGCGGTTGATAGCGCCTCTGACTGGCGTTTGCCAGTGTGGTATAGCCATGGAGAAGGAGAGCGCAAATGCTGCTTAACGGCGCAGAAGAGCAAAGAAGCTTAACTCATCACTAGCCATATTGTTAAAATATACATGTGCCACATAATACGTATACAGTGTGTGTCTCATTGGAGCAGCAGTAAGCATGATAATCATGCTAATCCTCGACAATCAGGAAAGCTAAGAATAATTAGCTGAACCTTTGCTAACACTACGTTATTCTGGCATTGCCGAGCTAAGCAACTGCAACGTTTTTTTCTGATGCTATGCATGTAGCGCAGTTTATGGATTTCATGGAACGCCGCATGCCGCCAACAGGCTCGACTAGCGGAAGTGAAAGGGTTTAAGCGTTATAAAGACGAAATGTGAAGTCGGGGCCACAATCCGCACCGCTATGTTGTCAAATGAACTTCACCTGTACCGTCCGAACGGCGTTGTTGCTCAACGCATTTTCGCAACATCAAATTATTTGTCATTGCCAAAAGCTTGCGCGTGCATTCTTTTCGAGGTTCGAGGGTCTTACTGAACCGGCAACATACGAGAGAAGTGCATTGCACACGGCTAAAGCCTGAACAGGACTGTTGATTGAATGGCTGTGACACAAGCACTACTGAACGTCAACGACATGCTTGCGTTCCGTTGTAGAATGGACTCCGCCTTCCTAAACGCGCAAGTAATGATGACGGCGTAACATGTTTAGAAACCGTCGTCACATGGTGCAACGATGGCGTTACTCGCTAGCGGCCTATCACTTCAGCAAATCCGTCGGGCAGGCTCGGTTCATACGTCGGAGTGCCGTTCATTTCATACGTCAATTCTAGTTCATGCAGTTGATGCACGGAAATATAACCTTTCCCACAGCGCCCCCCCCCCCCCAAAAAAAAAAAGAGGTGGCCAGCATTTGACACTTCTTATGATTTGGATAAGTATTTGGGTCTGATATACAATGCAGCTTATTTCGTTTGCTCTGGTGAAAGCGGCACGGGGCGTGCGTCCGCACGTCCTATCTTTTGCTATGCTAGCAGGCGGGTTGAAGATCTTCCGGCAGCCACCTTGAATCGCACAGCGCGCCACCTATTCGCCGCGAGATCGGGCTACAGGTTGCAGCACCGTCGCCGCGCTAGTGTGTGTACCGGTAGGGGGCCGGCACCCAGGTGGTCTGGCAACACAGGCTCGGGATTGGTCTTCAACGGGTTGGCTCAATAAACGAGCAGTTCGACTACAGTTGCAACGCTATGTGCTTGTCATTCTTTACATGGTGTCAGAAGTCTAACTCGTCCGCTAAACATGGATGGCCTCCCCCCTCCTGAACGCTTGGTGCTCTCTGATAATGCTGCAGAGAACTGGAAACGCTTCCGTCAGCGCATTGAACTTTTCTTCAAAGCAACAGTCCCGGACAAAGCGTTCGTCAGCGCAAAAAGCTGCTATCTTCTTGCACGTCGTGGGACCTGAAGCCATCGAGGTGTTTAACACTTTTACACTATCGGAAGCGCAACGTGAAGATTATAACGCCATCATTCAAGCTTTCGAGGAATATTGCATTCCGAAGACGAACAAACTTTCGAACGCTACGTGTTTCGTTCCCGCCATCAACAAGAAGGGGAGCCATTCGAGCAGTTCTTGCGAGATGTGCAACTCAAGTCAAAGACCTGCAACTTTGGTGACTTAAGATATTCTTTAGTACGTGATCAGCTTGTGTGCGGCATTCATGATAAAAAGCTCCGTGAGCGTCTATTGCGCGAGAAGAATCTCACGTTAGAAGCCACAATACAGTTTTGCAAAGCGGCGGAGGTGGCAGCGTTGCAAAACCGGACTCTCGAGAACGCTGCCAGTAGCGAAGTGAACGTGCACCGTGTCACTGGATCATCGGCAACGCCGGAGAGAAACTCAACTCGCGGTCGGTGCGGCTACTGCGGAAGGGTCCATGAACCAAGAAGATGTCCAGCGTGGGGCAAGGCTTGTGCATTATGCAAGAGGAAAAATCACTTCGCGTCATGCTGCAGAAGTGCCAGGGTTCATGAAGTTAGCACTCCAAGGTCCGGCGATGGACAGCAAGGAGCATACGAGTCGGAAGAAGACTGATATTTTAACAGTGTGCGTCGATAGCGTCTCGGGGCAGCGAGATTGGATCGTGAACGCGTTCGTGGCTGGACACCCGACGCGGCTCAAGGTGGACACAGGGGCACAGGCCAACATACTACCGTATGCTCACTTTCGCAAGCTGCGGTCTGGAAACGCAATGCTCCGCCCATGCAGCACGGTGTTGACGAATTACGACGGAAACGTCATTCAGCACCTGGGACAAGCGACGCTCTCGCTTCAGCTTCAAGGCAAGCAAGAAAACGTACCATTCTTTGTTGTCAAGCGAGGCAGCCAACCGTTGCTTGGCCTGAAGTCATGCGAGAAATTCGGATTAGTCTCGCCTGTGTATGACATCAGCAGGGCCGAGTCAGACTGGCAGGAGGAGTTCCCTTCACTGTTTCAAGGCTTAGGATGTACCCGGCGTCCGTACCATCTACAGCTGAGCGGTGAGGCACGCCCTACTGCTATGCCTCCTCGACGAGTGCCTCATGCTCTCAAGGAACCGCTACGAAAGGAACTGAGTCGCATGGAAGCTGCAGGCATTATCGCCAATATCACCGAGCCCACTGACTGGGTAAGCCCGCTTGTCATTGTTCGTAAAAAAGATGGCCGACTGAGACTTTGCATGGACCCCCGTCAGATAAACCGGAACCTAAAGCGTGAACACTACCAACTCCCGCGTCGGGAAGATATTGAATCGGAATTAGCTGGTGCGACTTTTTTCAGCAAACTTGACGCTAACTGCGGTTTCCACCAGATCCCTCTGGATGAAAGCTCCTCTAGAATTTGTACGTTCGGCACCCCATTCGGACGGTACCGGTTCCTACGCTTGCCATTCGGCATTGCATCTGCCCCCGAAGTGTTCCCAAAAACGATGAGTGAGATATTAGAGGGTCTGCCTGGAACTGCAGTGTACATTGACGATATTCTTGTTTGGGGAGCGACGAAGGAGGAGCATGACAAGCGTCTTCGGGGAGTGCTAGCGGCAAGAAGGGCAGGACTAACTTTAAACGGGGACAAATGTATATTTGCTACTCAGGAAGTGAAATTTCTGGGTGACCGCATAAGCAAAGCTGGGATTAGACCGGACCCTGAACTTACCAGCTGTATTACCAACATGCCTCGTCCTTCCTGCAAGCAAGAAGTACAAAGGTTTCTGGGAGCAGTAAACTATTTTGGGAAATTTCTTCCGAATCTCTCTAAGAAAGCAGAGGCACTGAGGTCCCTGATAAAGCAGGAAGCGGCGTTTGTATGGGAGGCTCAACATAATGGTGAGTGGAAGAATTTATTGAAGATGCTCACATCATCGCCAATTCTAGCGGTTTTTGACCCTGAGAAACCATCGAAGGTCTCTGCCGAGGCGTCAAGCTTTGCTATAGGCGCGGCACTGTTCCAACAGCATGACCAAGACTGGCGCCCGGTGGCTTATGCGTCGCGAGTCTTGTCTAGCTCCGAGGCCAAGTATGCCCAGATTGAGAAGGAGACGCTTGCTGCGACTTTTGCTTGTGAACGCTTTAAGGACTTCTTACTGGGCTACAAGGTCTTAGTCGAGACGGACCATAGGCCACTCCTTTCAATAGCGAAGCAAAACTTGTGCGAAATGCCCCCACGTCTGCAGCGATATTTTTTGAGACATGCAATTTGATGTCGTGTTCCAGTCCGTGCCGGGGAAGCAGTTGGTCTTGGCCGACACCCTATCCAGGATACAAGGCGCAGCATCTCACAGCCCTGACTCCGACCAAGATGATGTTACCGTCCACGCTACCCACGTTCTCTCCGACCTTGTGAGTGACAACATGAAAGCCCGCCTTGCTGCAGCAACATACGAAGATGCTAAGCTAAGGCATGTCATGGAGTCTTTACAACAGCAGAGACCTGTCAATGGAGAGCTGGCTGCATTTTCCTCTGAGTTGACATGCATAGATGGAATTCTTCTGCGGGGCAGTAGAGTGGTGATACCCAGAAGTCTACGTCACGAGATGCTGCAGCGCCTGCATGAGGGCCACTTGGGAGTTAACAAGTGCAAGGCCCGCGCCAGAATGTTGATGTTCTGGCGAGGAATGAATGCGGACATAGCGGCACTGGTTAGCCGTTGCGAAAAATGTCGTCAGTTTGCGTACCGCCCCAGCAGAGCCGCTGATACTGAGGCAAGTCCCAGAGCAACCATGGCAGCGGATTGGCGTAGACCTTTGCGAGTACGGTGGCCGGAGCTATCTGGTAGCTTACTGCGCTTGCTCAAACTATCCCGAAGTAGAGTACTTATCTCAGACAACCAGCAAGGCGGTAGTATCAAAACTTTCAATGATGTTTGCCCTCCACGGAATACCGCTCGAAGTGTGTACAGATGGAGGTGCTCAATTTACCTGGCGAGAGTTCAGGGCGTTCAGAGACAAGTGTGATTTTCTCCACACTACATCCAGCCCGCGATTTTCCAGGTCCAACGGCTTGGCTGAAAAGGGAGTCCAAGTTGTGAAACGACTGTTGAAGAAGAGTGAGGGTGTAGAAGATGATTTCTGGGTGGGACTGCTGAATTACCGGACATGCCCGCTAGAGGATGGGCGAACACCCAGCGAGCTACTAATGGGAAGACGGCTTCGTGGAAGGCTGTCGGACTTTGCAGTGCCTAGCGCGAGTCCAGTACACAAGCCCCCTCAGAACTTAACACAGGGTAGACCCCTCCCGATACTACATGAAGGAGATATTGCGAGGATACGCCATGACGGGTGTTGGGGTCCTAAGGCTCAAGTGCAGTGCTCAGTGGCTTCAAGGTCCTACACTGTTCGCACGGAAGGGGGCCAACAGTTTAGAAGAAATCGGCATCATCTTCTAAAGACGGACGAGCCCTTCGGGCCAGAGGCTGTCCTGGATGAGGACCTCGCGCCAAATGAAGGGCCTCCGGAGGTTACCCCATGCCCAACAATGCCACAAACACCAGAGTGCCCCCAACCTGCAGCGACATCCCAGGAGCCAACTGTCGATGAGCCCAACCCTGCCTCTGCAGTGTCGTCAAGTCCCAGTCCAACGTCACCACCTTTACGACGTTCTACTCGAGTGCGGAGGCCTCCAGGCTACCTACGGGACTACGAGGCCCTTCCCTTCTCCAGAGAAGGGAAGATGTACCGGTAGGGGGCCGGCACCCAGGTGGTCTGGCAACACAGGCTCGGGATTGGTCTTCAACGGGTCGGCTCAATAAACGAGCAGTTCTACTACAGTTGCAACGTTATGTGCTTGTCATTCTTTACAGTGTGGATAGGCGGTCGTCGGCGCGTATACAAACGCACACAACAGCGCTTCATTGTGAGCGATTTGATCCGATTTCAGGCAAACAAAATGTGTTGACTGCAGCTTTCTGGCAATATGTGCACTCTTCATTCCCGAAATAATGCACGAAGCACGCCGAACGATGCTATTACTTGTGAGAGAAGCGCATCCTGCCAACAAACGGGTTGCTCGCCTTCAGCAACAGTCGGCGTTTTCGCAATGGATGACATTTTCTTGTTGTTTTATTTGTGCATGTTTAGCTTGTGTTCCACCTACTACGCACTGCTGTAGCGCGACTGATTTAGGTATTTACTTCTTGTTCATCTGGATACCCCGCAACAAAAAGAATGCACGTATTCCTGCACGATGAGTTCAAATAGCACTTTGTGCACTGTGTGCTGAAATGTTCATCCGCATTTCTTATTAGGTTCTCCATGAAATGTAGGACAATTGATAGGTTTACTGAGGAAAGCTACGTGGCTGACGGCGCTTTAGAGCTACGGAGTCGTTTAACAAGCACACGCTTGTTTTTATTGCAGTAAGAGTACACAAAGGTAACTGTACATCAGGGAACTTTCTTCGATTGATTGCTTGCACGACAGCAATGTAATAAAGTCCCGGTTATTTCACGGGACCAAAGTATGTTTTTTCATGCGAATAATGTCCGCTGCCTTCCTTCAATCGATAACAACGGAACACGAACGCTCAAGGTAATGTAAAGAAAAAAAGATGTGGCTTCGCGTGAAATTACTATGACATAAATGTAAACAAGGTTTGTGATCGGTCTAGTTGGTATTCCATGGCGGCGTGAACAGCGCGTGAAACACACAAGGACAAGGTCAGCGCTAGTCCTCGTCGGTTACTCGTCCTTGTGTGTTTCACGCGCTGTTCACGTCGCCATAAATGTAAAGTACGCCGTTTGGATTCATTTTGACCATCAGGGCACTTTCACGCGTACCTTAATCTAGGTAAACGGGTGTTTTTGTATAAATTTCGCCACAAGATAAATTTCCGCAAGGCCACCCAGTTTTGCGATTTCCATGTCATTACATTTTCTCTTCTTTTAGGGGACAACTTAAGTACCGAAGTGTCAGACGTGACTTGACAGAAATATTTCTCTGTAGTGGGACCAGGACCGTACACAACCAAAGCTCCTCGCGTAACCTATAAACGACAGTGCCGAAGTTATACACCTAACCACAACGCGCAAGTGCATGAGAGCCTCTTTTTTTACCACCGAGCCGCTAAAAGGCTATATTCACGGAAGATTTAATACTTCTAATCTTTAGGACAACGCCAAGTGCACTTTGCAATGCGCTTGAACCAAAGAGCGGCACCTACACCAGGGGCGTAGCCAGAAATGTTTTTCGGGGGGGGGGGGGGGTTTCAACCATGCTTATGTATGTTCGTGCGTGCGTGTGTATGTGTGCGTGTATATATGAGCAAGCAAAATTGAAAAATTTCGGGGGGGGGGAGGGTTTGAACCCCCCAACCCCCCCCCCCCCCTTGGCTACGCCCCTGACCTACACTAACATGACTCTCGTGAACGGAGGGTAAAACGACCACACACAGCACTCTCGACAAGTGCACTCACTTATCTTATTACAGTACATATACAGCCGATCAAGGCCAAATGCTCCATTACATCGTGTTAGACATACGTACGAGCGGTTAAAGTTGCACTAACGCAACGGGACAAACCGCCTTTTGAGGATCTGCATGGCGTACGCGCACATGCAAACACAACGTGGCTAGCAGACGACGCATGGAGCAATCCATACTAGGCGCGGTTCAGTCAGAAGCCGCCAGGCGGCGACTCCGCTCGATCTCGCGGCCAATAGTCCGTGAGCATTGCGAATAGCGGGAGCGAGAACGTTATGCAATCTGAGTATGGCAACAAACGAAAATGCAAGAAAATACTGCTAGTTTAGGTAAAGATACACACACAAAAATAACAATGACTAACTTACGTGTCATTAGGGTGTTCACCAGTGGACACTAAAAAACATGGCTGATCCCTTCGTCACATGAATCGAAATAACACGACAGTGAAACGTGTCTTCACACAAGTAGTTGATTGTTTATTGTGCATTGATATATGAGAGTTTCACAATGTGTAAAGAAGAAGACTCGCCGCCGGTCAGCAGCATCGCCAACGCTCGGCGTGCTGGGTTTTGCTCGCCTCGCGCTGCTGGTCGCTGGCATCTTTCTGGACGGTGATTTGCCCTTACTCGCTGTGTTTGTTCATAGAGTCACCACAGCAACGCACCGTCCAGAATGATGCAACAAATGTTTATTGGTGTTTGACAGCTATAGCACCGTTTGACGTGGATGCACCCGCGTTGACCCCTAGTGGCACATCATTGCGACGACTGACGCCCATGATCATGATTTCACCATTTTGGTAGCTGAAGTTGTTAACATATACCTCGACACAGTATATCGTGAATACCGCGCAAATATGGCATCAACAAGCACATAATAAACACTAGTACTCGATATGCACTTCTTCGAAGCGCCCTTAATTGAAAAGGACACGGCACGATGTGCGTTCCCGAGTAATAGGGTAACCTACACCTGTGCTCATGCATACACTACCACACTGCGCTTCAGCAACACGGGAGGGAGAAACTCGTAGCTTAAGCCGCGAACGCAACAAGGCGTTCCACGTCCCCATGACCTCTGTCTCGCTCCACGAAGGCACAATATTCGCCCGTCGACATCGTTGACTTTCTGCGGCGCTTATTGCAGCAGCTTTATTAGTCGGTGCTATCACACTCGAAGCAGTAGTGGCGGAACAAGACTGTCGGTGCATGTGGAAGCTGCACTACTCCGACAACGAGCCGTCACACGCAAACACGAAGCGAAAGGCAAAGAACGCAGCTGTACTCGGGGACAACCTTCTGTGGCAATGAAGGGAAAACTACGGGGGCGGAGCGTCTGCACATGTACTGCTACGCGAAGTAGTCCGGTTTGGCGCGCGTCTCGTAACGCCGTGGAAAGTGATGGCTAGCGTGGTACACATCCGCTTCTTCGCAGCCATTTTGTTTTGCTAACTGTTGCCTTCTTCATTTTTAGTGAAGCAGTGGTGAGTAGAAGGGTTTACCCAATTTTTGTAGCACATACCCGTTTCTTCGCAGCCCTTTGTTGGGATTACTGTTGCTTTCTCTTTTAGTAAACCAATGGTGTGTAGTGGGGTTTACCCAATTTCGCTGGCACATACCCGTTTCTTCGCAGCCATTTGTTTGCCTAACTGTTGCTTTCTTCCTTTTAGCGGACCAGTGGTGAGTAATGGGGTTTACCCAATTTCAGTGGCACACACCCGTTTCTTCGCAGGCATTTGTTTGGCTAACTGTTGCCTTCTTCATTTTTAGTGAAGCAGTGGTGAGTAAAAGGGTTTACCCAATTTCTATGGCACATACCCGTTTCTTCGCAGCCTTTTGTCGGGCTAACTGTTGCCTTCTTTTATAGTGGACCAGTGGTGAGTAGTGTGGTTTACCCAATTTCACTGGCACATACCCGTTTCTTCGCAGCCATTTGTTTGGCTAACTGTTACCTTCTTCTTTTTAGCGGACCAGTGGTGAGTAGTGGGGTTTACCCAATTTCAGTGGCACATACCCGTTTCTTCGCTACCAGTTCTTTGGCAACTGTTGCCTTCTTCTTTTTTAGTGGACCAGGGGTGAGTAGTGGGGTTTACCCAATTTCAGTGGCACACACCCATTTCTTTGCAGCCCTTTGTTGGGCTAACTGTTGCCTTCTTTTTTAGTGGGCCAGTGGTGAGTAGTGGGGTTTACCCAATTTCAGTGGCACACACCCGTTTCTTCGCAGCCATTTGTTTGGCTAACTGTTGCCTTCTTCATTTTTAGTGAAGCAGTGGTTAGTAGTGGGGTTTACCCAATTTCTGTGGCACATACCCGTTTCTTCGCAGCCCTTTGTTGGGATTACTGTTGCCTTCTTCATTTTTAGTGAAGCAGTGGTGAGTAAAAGGGTTTACCCAATTGCTCTGGCACATACCCGTTTCTTCGCAGCCATTTGTTTGGCTAAATGTTGCCTTCTTCTTTTTAGTGGACCAGTGGTGAGTAGTGCGGTTTACCCAATTTCAGTGGCACACACCCGTTTCTTCGCAGCCATTTGCTTAGCTAACTCTTGTCTTCTTTATTTTTAGTGAGGCAGTGGTGAGTAGAAGGGTTTACCCAATTTCGCTGGCACATACCCGTTTCTTCGCAGCCATTTGTTAGGCTAACTGTTGCCTTCTTCTTTTTAGCGGACCAGTGGTTAGTGGGGCTTACCCAATTACACTGGCACATACCAGTTTCTTCGCAGTCATTTGTTTGGCTAACTGTTGCCTTCTTCCTTTTTAGTGGACCAGCAATCTATGTGGCACATACCCGTTTACGATGATGATAGCTTTCTGGATCGACTCACAAAGAACGATTTGCTAAACAGCTTCGCTGTTATAAGCTTTGGCTCGAGTGGTGACCGAACCCAGGACTCCTGCGTGGAGAGTAGGTGTTCAACCACAGAGCCAAGCCCGTGGTCGTAATTTCTTCGAAAAAAAAAACACTATATGAATGCTATGTAGGGCGAGGAGTGTAATTACCACATGTAATATTGCGTGGCAGTAGCGTAGAATCGCACTAGGCAAGAAAACACGTGAATTGCGCAGGAGTGGTTGGTTTCAAGGCCAATCAATTACAAAGCACACAGGCATAACTAATTATCATCATCAACAACAGTATCAACAACGTGTGCAGCTGCGCAAGTGCACGTGTTTTCTTATGGACACGTTTTGGGTAACCTATGTGTGGGTACCTCGCCAACTCGCAAAGAGAAGAATTATGTCGTAGTGGGGTGGGCACTTCTCAACTGTACTTGCAGTAGGCATTATAGGAGAGTTTGAAAAGGTCGATTTACAGGCTCACAGACGTTCCTTTCCTTGCGGCACAGTTTAGGTGTCCGCCGACAAGCGAAGCCGGCTAGCAATTGAGAAGGCGATGCGAACAGGATCCGATTACGCTATTGCGGTCTACGCTTGAAGGCGAAGCTCAAGCGTCCTCCAAGTTTTTTTGTGTGGTGGTGGTAGGCAGGGTGTCGGAACGAAATTTTTCGTTTTGGTTTTAATTTCGTTCCACCGCAAAAAGTTCCGTTCCGTTTCTGTTCCGGATCGAAAATAAAATGTTCCGTAATGGTTCCTAACAGTTTCTTTTGCATGCAAAATTTGAAGTAAAGGTAATCATAAAAAAAAACCATTATATTTGTGATGCAGTTACTTGCCCTCCTCTTAAGAAAGTGGGACAAGGGTAAAACACGATCTTCAGAGGAGCGGAATTCCTACCAACTACCACAAACCAGTACTAATTTCAGTCATAGTATTTATTTTCTCAAAAGACAAATACGAATGTTTTAGTGGGCTCAATGCTTTGTGTCAAGGAAGTGAGCACGATCTCAGAAGCAGCACGTCATTGAGTGTAACCTCTGATGTGCAAGACCGCTGTTCTGATAAAAAGATAGCCAGGCCTGCGCGGAACACGCAGCACAGTCACAGCGAAAGCTGGAAGAGCGGACTTTGTAGAGCGCGTTGTAGAGTCTCTTGGGACAACTAATACAAGTACACATGCAAGGTACCGACTACGCCAAAGTCATGGCAATTTTTCTGAAGTAGCGAAGTTCGCACTATGCCATTTTTCGTCATTCTTCGGAGAATCGTGATACCCGCTACTCATCTGTAGGTCATTATGTGCACTTTGTGCTGTGGATGATGATGATGAAGTATTATGGCTGTGCGCTTTGCAGTGGGTGAGAAGCAGTGTTGCGGAATGGGCGCCTCCATTCCATTCCAATTCTAATCCAGTGCCACTCCGGGGAATTAGAAATTGCCGCAATTCCATTCCTGCAATTCTTCAACGTAGGAAAGGCATCTTGATAGTTTTATCGAGCTAAGAATCAACGCCCCATAAAGCTGATGTCATCAGATTGATTGCTTTATTTGCTTCGTCAAAGTACAGTGTAACAGGAGGCGGACGGAAAAGCCGTAATGACGGCTTGAGGGATCCTCCGCCCCCTTTGTGAACAATGGCAGCAGCTGAAGGACATAACAATATCATACACTTTTTAAACTGTCACATTGTTTTACGTAAAGATCATGCCATAAAGGAAGACTGAAAAGGTGGTTTATACATAGATTATACAACAAAGAAACCTGCTGCAATCTTCTGCACCTAAATAAATTGCTACATAATTTGTACATCAAGAAGAGCCGCTAATTCTGCGACACTTAAACGAGACACATCTATATCTTTCCTAATGTAATTATTTAGAATTCGCGGAAAGAGTACATCGAAGCATCTGACAACCATAACTAGTACGAAAGTAAGGAACGTTCCACATTTCTGTATTTCTAGATGCATTAAGAACTGCAAAAGTACGTAAAACACGTTGCCAAGGACGAGGGATAGTAGCTCGGTGAAATATCTCGTGCAGTACAACCACCCTACTAACTCCCATAGGGGCAGTTCTCCCGCTACCTATAGTATTTGCATGGTCAGTGTGTTTGAACGAATAGTGGTGTTTCAATATTGTTTAAGCTTAAATATGTTAATGCTAAAATGATGACAGCTTATTTTTGTGCTGACAAAAGTAGTGTTCAAGAAGACTAAGCATTGCCCTGCGTCTGGAGCGGTCGCGAATATGGAGAAAACTAAGATTTCGTTATTGGGGAAGAAAATTCTCTAGATCTGCTGGTATTAGTTGGAACAGTGTACCGCTCGGGCACCTTGTGCCTTTGCATCGAATACGGAACACTGGGCCGCACTTCTCGTCAGCACTCACGCTTGTCAAGCGCGCCTCGAAAGCACGGATGGGGTGAGGAGAACTTTCTGTGTTCACCTGTGCGCAGGTATGCAATGTCTTTCTTGTCGCAAAGGTTATTTTACGTGTGTCAGGTACTAAACTGCTTGTGAGATAAAGATCAGGCTGTGCATAGAGTACTCGCCACTTTCGTGTGGGGGTTGTTGTTGTTGTTGTCCTCTGTGCATGGCTCATACCCAATGCATCAATGGGAACCAACGCGCAGAAATAATTTGTTTTCTACCTTCTCTACCTGCTGGGATATTGCATTTGTTTGTGTACTAACTTATGCCTCAGTTTGTAGTAGGCGCGTTGCTTATAAATGTACCGTACTTGTAATTAGGCAAGCCATTGTAAAAACACTGCTTTGTTGTTAACTTCGAGGCTGTGACTTACTAACGTTTGAAGTTTGAAAAACAAAACGTAGGACGAAAACGTGCTCTATTTTCGAAAAATGACGTAATTCTATTCCCATTCCTTTCCGTGCAAAAGGCGCTTGATTCCATTCTCATTCCTTTCCTCCAAGCGTTGTCCCCATTTCATTCCGGGGTCGCAAAAATAAGGAATGATTCCGGAGTCAGTCCAATTCTGGTGGCGCAACTCCGCAACTCTGGTGGGAAGCATTACAGCACACACTTTTTGCGCTGTTATCATTGCCTGATGACTGGATGTTGTTTTCCTCTTCTGCCACGTTATATTACATATGTTAACACGATTCCTTGCCAGACATGACGCCTGTATACAGTATTTTTCCGAAGGAGTTACAAGCACCCGAGTGGGACTGTGATGGAAGACCCGACTGCCACGCGGAGGGTGTCGGTTAAAATGCCATCCGATACTAGAAATTTGTATCTCATTTATTTTTTATAACATCACGCGATAGCGGTCACGGAAACCGGCGGCGGCGGACAACTATGGTGCCAAAGTCAGCTGTCCAAGAAAGGAGGAGGTCGCGCCATCTCTCGACAAGCGACCACAACTCTAGGCAGGGTGGCTACAATCGGTTAGCGAGCGACGCCGCAGGCATCTTTCCAGAGGACGTTGGGTTAACGCAGTGACTATTCTGTGGTCCAGACCACAGAATAAAGTGCAGCTTTATTCTGTGGACCAGAACACAGAATAGAGTGCAGCTTTATTCTGTGGACCACACAATAAACTTGCGCACTGTGGTCTGTGCAGAAATGCTCTGTAGCCCAAGCAGCCCACCTCTCTTGACGACGGTTTCTGCGCACCAGACCACAGAACAGAGTCCCAATCTATTCTGTGGACCACACCAAAGGGTAAACTGCAGCTTTGTTCTGTGAAATAGACCTGTGGACCACACCAAAGAGACGTGCTGTGGACCGTGCGCACCAGACATCGCTGTAGCCCAAACAGCCCACTTCTCTTGACGACGGGTTTCTCTCACAAATTGGTAGAGAGAGAAATAGATGAAAAGGAAACGCAGGGAGGTTAACCTGGCGCGAGTGACCGGTTTGCTACCCTGCATAGGAGTGGGGAAATAGGGGTAAGAAAGTGGACAGAGAGAGAGAGAGATAAAATGAAAACGAAAAAGTCACAGTTTCGCCGCAAGGGCGAAGCAATGAATGCGATAGCAAGAAAATTACACCATTTCCCGCTAAAGGGAAGCATGAGGCGATGCGAAGCCGGAGCACTTGCACGATCGCGTTCCGTTGGCGTTCTTTGGGCATGCTACCGACCTGGCGTCGTGGAAACCGAAGAGGAACGCTACGCGCGTCTTGTCTTCCCTCTAGCCTCGCTGTTAATTCTCACAGGGCGAGCGGGGAACGCAGTTGGCAGGCATGCGAGAGGGGGGCAGCGTAGGAGAGGAGAGAGAGGGGTAGGGGACGGGAATGCGCTGGTGCTCATCGCGACGTTGCGCAGGAGGAAGGCCTGGGTATTTGAAGGCTGAGAGTTGGGTCCAGGGAATATAGTCGCGCATGCTTGAAGTGCGGCTCGTTCCACTGCGACGTGGTGCATTGACGAGCAAGCACGCGGAGCTTCCATGCAGCGTCAGTTCTAGAGAGCGGTATTATTATTTGACTGCTTTCTGTATGGGCTGAACGGGCAGCTTGATCGGCCCGTTTATTGCCGATAATCCCACAGTGACTTCGAAGCCATTGAAATGTTATTTCATGGCCTTTCTCAATTAAATGGTGAGTCTGTTCTGCAATCTGGAATACCAGTTGCTCGTGCGGGCCGCGGCGTAAAGGTGACAGAAGGGATTGCAGTGCCGCCTTTGAGTCTCTGAAGATCGTCCATTTTTGTGCCCGTTCATCAGTAATGAAACGTAATCCGGCAAGAAGCGCTGCGAGCTTTGCTGCTGTCGATGTCGTAAGGTGAGAGGTCTGAAATTTGATCATTGTGGCTTTCATAGGTATCACGACAGCTGCGGTTGAGCTGTTCGCCATAACGGAGCCGTTGGTGTATACGTGCATTGAGCCTCGGTACTTCTCATATAACAGGAGCAAAGCGAGCTGTTTAAGAGCCGGTGACGACATATCTGCCTTTGTACGGATGCCAGGTATCGCCAGGATGATGATAGGCTGAGTCAGGCAGCATGGAGGAATTGAAGGTCTCGCAGCGGGCGAAGCTTGTTGGCAAAGACTCGCGATACGCGGCTACCATTCGGCAAAAAGAGGTGCGCGGTCGGTCTACTGGTAAAGAGGCTAGGTGGTGGCGGGGAGTCCGAGCAAGATGTCTTATATGTGTCCTGAGTGCTTCGATGTCAATGTGTGTCTTGATGGGGTGGTCTCTGGCGATCGCTATAGAAGCAGGCGTCGATGCGCTAACAGGCAAGCCTAGGCAAATTCGGAGCGCCCCGCCACGGTGGTCTAGTGGTTATGGCGCTCGACTGCTGACCCGAAGGTCGCGGGATCGAATCCCGGCCGCGGCGGCTGCATTTTCGATGGAGGCGAAAATGTTTGAGGCCCGTGTACTTAGATTTAGGTGCACGTTAAAGAACCCCAGATGGTCGAAATTTCCGGAGCCCTCCACTACGGCGTCTCTCATAATCATATCGTGGTTTTGGGACGTTAAACCCCAGATATTATTATTAGGCAAATTCGGAGCGCTTGGGCCTGAACACTTTGTAGTATTCGTAGGCTTGTTTTGCTTGCGTTGGTTAGCACGGGCAAGCTGTAGCTCAGGAAGCCGAGGAACAGTACCCTGTAGAGCTGTAGCATAGCACTTGGTGACATTCCCCAAGTCTTCCCTGCGAAGAACTTCAATAGATGACAGATGCCGATCAACCGTTTTTTTATGTACAATACGTGATGGCTCCATGAGAGATCCCTGTCGATTATGACACCCAGAAACTTGTATGACCGAATATACGGTATAGTTCGGCCATTGATGATTACGCCGTAATTATTCATAGGTTTGCGCGTAAAAGCCACGAGGGCGCATTTCTCGGAAGAAATCTCCAAGCATCGATTATGGAGGTAACGGGCAGTTTGACCGGCAGCTCTTTGAATTCTCGCTCGCGAATGCAGGCGTGTTAACTTTGCCTACGCAACTGGCCGATGCAATCGGGTGGTAGGATGAGAGCTCCAACGGTGACTTGCCAGGCTTCAATAGTGGAACTAGGCGACTGGTCTTCCAGCTTGTTGGGAGCGAGCTATCTCTCCAAGATTCGTTGTACATATTTAGGAGAAACATTCTCGCATGCTCACGCAGATGACGCAGGGCTCTGTAAGAAATTCCGTCGGGCCCTGGTGCCGACGTGTGTACAGACAAAGCTAGTGCTGCCTTGAGTTAGTGGATGGACAATGGCAAATCCATGCGGGGATCACGTGGTTGCGGTCAACTGCTCGAGAGTAGTAAGCTGCTTGCTGCTGTTATTTGGCCAGATAATCTGGCACAGAATTCTTCGGCCACGTCTATATCTGGTCTTTTTTGGGAGAGGGCTAGAGCCTTGAATGGGGACAGCTGAATAGGTTTTGTGCGCAGACCTGGTACCGTCCTCAACAAGTGCGATAGAGGTTTACGAGGGTCAAGCGACTCACAGAAAGCAGTCCAACGTTGCGATTCAAGCTTATCTATCCGGCGCTGGATCTTCTTCTGTAGACGTCGAGCGGCCCGCAAGTCTTCTACTGCCCCCGTGCGTCGGTGTCTTCGTTCAGCACGTCGGCGAATTGCTCGAAGTCGCTCTAACTCTATGTCGAATTCCGTTAATTTCGAAGAGCACGTGAGAGTACGCGTCTTGTCGTGTATCGTGCTCTTGATTGTCTCCTCTAAGTCGAGTGACCTATTCGTTTGACACTGCTCTTCCATGCGAGATTGAAATTTTGTCCAATCCACTCTTTGAATGCTATCCCGTATTAGGATTGATAAGCGGGCGAGTTGGAACTTATCCATCTTTGCGAAGCGCACGAAATTGACAAGGACACAAGAGAAGAGGACGGGACAAGCGCTTGTCCTGTCCTCTTCTCTTGTGTCCTTGTTAATTTCGTGCGCTGCGCAAAGATGGATATCCCGTATCTTGGAAGGGGATAAACCTTCAATCTTGACATATGTGGGAATGTGGTCACTCCCGTGTGTTTCAATGTCCGGGAACCACCCAGCATGCCTGACGAGGCTTCGTGAGACAAACGCCAAGTCAAGACAGCTTCTATACGTTGAACCACGGAGAAACGTTGGAGTGCCGTCATTTAACAAGAAAAGTTCATTGTCGGAGGCGAAGGACACCAAATTTCTGCTTTTAGCATTGATCTTCCTACTTCCCCAAAGTGTATGATGAGCATTGAAGTCCCCGATGATAACGCACGGGTGGGGAGTTGATGACAGGATGCTTTGTAGTCTTTTATGGTCAAATCGACTTGATGGAGATAGGTAGGCGCCCACAACAGTGACGGTAAGTCTCTTCTTCACTGTTAGACATATATATTGATTGTCGTCGTGATGGGACACAGGCTGATGAATGTAGGTGAGGTCACGGCGAATAAACATCAGAACCTTGCTGTTTTCAGCAGTTGTAGAAGACATAAATAATTCATATCCGGAGAGTCTGATTGCGTTCGGTAAGTTCGGCTCGCAGATGACGATGATGGGAAACATATTGGTGTACAAGAACCGACGGAAATCAGCAATGCGTGATCTCAGTCCCCGGGCATTCCACTGGAAAATCGCTGCCTTTCGGACCTCTTCCCCGAATGACAGTGGCTGGTGAGCCATTATCTACTCAAGGGTTGCCAGTACTTGACTCAGAGCGTCCAGTACTTGGAGTGCACTTCTGGCGGTCGTTGTGTGCATGTTGTTTAACAACACGCGAATGGCATTTATTAAGGGTCGCAGAAGAGCTATCACTTGCTGATCTGTATTCCTAGACCTGATCTGTAGCAGCTTGCTCTGATGAGGGCGGCTTCTGCTGTGGTTCTTCCTCAAGTCGCCTACGTGTAAGTGGCGGCTATTCCTTGGTAGAGAGAGATCTGCCCGTTTTCTGTTTTCCAACATCTGCGTTTGCCATGCTAGAAACTGCAGCTGGCGATGTTCCCTGATGAGTCGGCTTACTTCCTGAAGTTGACGTTGTCCGTTGTGAAGACCTTCGACGGCGACGTCGTCTTCGCCGGACTTTTTCAGCGGCTTCTTTGTGGGTTGAGCTGTCTCGTACCATTTGCTTAATAATAGATATCTCTTTCCTTATACGCGGACACTCTTTGGAAGAAGCACTGCGAGCACCTTGACAGTTAGGACATTTCAATATTGTAGCGTTACAGTTGTCTTCCGAGTGCGGTTCTGCGCATCGGGGGCACACTGCAGAGTTCGTGCAAACGCCCTTCACGTGGCCGATTTTGTGGCAGTTGAAGCATTGCACAGGTCTCGAGATAAATGGTCGAACCTGGTGACGAAAGTGGCCAACCTTCACATAGGAGGGGAGACAGTCACCTTTGAATGTTATTCTCACACACGTGTGTTACCAAGGCGGCCGACGTTCACAATGACGTTGTCTACACTCGCTGGTTTTATGAGCACAGGAAGGTCTGCGTTAGGGATTTCAGTGTCAATGTCGTAAATTAATGACTCCTGCTACGGTGGCACCATCGGATGGTATGATGGACCTGACTGTGATGTTTCCCAGCTTCGTTACTTGCTGCAGAGTGCTCAGCGCGCTCGGGTTCATCACATCAATTGCCAGGATGTTTCTCTTGTATTTATCCGCACATCTTTGACCTCGTTCGGCACAGTGTTCTCAAGATACAAGGAGAGCGCTTGCCTATTCAGCACACGTAGACTGTCGGTGGCACTCAGCGCCACAAACAGGATGGAGTGAGGCTATCGCTGAGGCGCTGTTTTCACGGTAGCCGTACTTGACGCTGAAGATGCGTTGATGATCCGTCGTTTGGCCTTGCGGTACAGGACGGGCTGAAAGCCGTCTTCCGAGGACTCATCGCCCGATGCGGAGTACAGCTCAGTGTCCTCGCTCTCGCTGGATGTGTTCCCTCGCTTCCTCGAAGCGATGCCGGCGGTTGAACTGGAACCAGACGGCGGCTCGTGAGGTTGTACATCCATCACCGCAATGTACGGGGTAATCGACCCCACAAGTGCAGCGAAAAGTACAGAAAATCACAGAGACGAGCAAGATGTGTTCCGCAAGAGAATCACTTCGTCTTCACCACACACACTACATTGGTAGGGTTTATTCTGTGGTCTAATTCACAGAATAAGCACTGCGCCCTCCTCTCTTGACGACAGCTTCTCTCGCGAATCGCAATATTCGCTCGCAGCTTTGTGAATAAGTCCGGACCAAGGAGGCCATTTCCGGGCATAGTACGCGAGATGGGAAACGCTTATGCGTGAAAGGTTCGAAATACGAAGGCGAAGCCCACCTTTCGTATGCTTGCTACCAGTCTGACATGCCAAAGCAGATAAACGTGTCGTGAATTGAAGCAGCAACAAGAAGGCGTATAATAACAAATGACAGCGGTTCTAAAAATTTCTGGACCTGATCTATCGAGTGCGGAACACTTAAGTCACTTTCACCACAGTACGTTTGTATCATGCAAAAAGAAAATGTGCACTAAGATCTGCTCGGGAGACTGAAATTTTGAGCGATCTCCCCGAATGTGCGAACACAGCCACAGATCTTCTTAAGAACATCGTCGACGCCACCGCGAGAAGGGAATCATAACGACAAAGGGCGACACTACTAAAATACTCTGGCCCTGATCTCTCGCGTCAGGACACACTTCTGTCATTTTCACCGCAGTGCATTAGTGTCGTGCAAAAAAAGTGCACTGAGATTGGCAAGGGGCTACTTTAGCTGTTTCTATAAAGTTTTCAGACGTGGACGATCATACAAGTACTCGTAATTATACTGCGCGTGCAAGTGTATCTAAATAAGTGACAAAGTGTGCTGTGTCCAGTGACAACTAGTAGGTTCTCGCCAATCTTATCGCGCTTTTTTTTTTTGCTTGACACAGGTGTACTGCGGCGAAAGTGGCTTAAGCGTTGCGTACTCGATAGATCAAGGCCAGAAAATTTTATACACGCTGTCATTTGTTATTACAGTTTTCTGTTCGCGGTGGCGTTAGCGTTCTTTTATGGGTGATTTATGGCCGCGCCCATTCAGAAGGATTGCTCAAAATTCGATTCTCCCGTGCAAATGTTAGTGCACTTTTTCACATGACACAGCCGTACTGTGGTGAAAGTGACTTTAGTGTTCCGCACGCGATAGATCAGGTTCACGAAATTTTAGAACCGCTGTCATTTGTTATCATCATACGCCTTCGTTTTGCTGCTTCCGTTCACAATAACAAGTTTATCTGCGGCTGATGTCAATATTGGCATATGTCAAAACATTGGAATCTTTCACGCATACGCGTCTTCAATAGCGATTCACAAAACGGCGAGCACATATTGAGATTCTCGAGAGAAGCTTCGTTATGGAGCTCGAGCGTTGGCAAATCGAAGTCTTCATGGGGTGGGTTCAGTTCCTTCGGAGGGCATTAACAGTGCCTGTTCTGTGGACCAGCCCACCTAATGAACCCTCGCAATTTGTGACAGAAAACCGTCGTCAAGAGAGGTGGGCTGCTTGGGTTACAGAACATTTCTGCACAGCCCACAGCGTGCAAGTTTATTGTGTGGTCCACAGAATGAAGTTGCACTCTATTCTGTGGTCTGGCCCACAGAATAAAGCTGCACTCTATTCTGTGGTGTGGACCACAGAATAGTCACTGCGTTGGGCTAAATTGACATCTTTGACACCAGCTGGCGCTGGCCCTCCGTAGTCGACGCTGTCGGACGCGGTTCAAAACAGATGTTCCTGTAGTAAACGCCGCACGTCGACAGCTGGACGAAAGGTATGTTCATGTATGTGTTTGTCAGACGATGCACTGTGTAAAAATGACCTATTTTCGTCGGTATGTGTGCTTAATGATGCTGCAAGTTTTGGGAACTTGTGCACGAGAGTTGCACTGCGTGAAAACGGGCTTCTTCAGGGGCGTTACCAGTGTTTTGTTTCGGAGGTGAGGGGTGCTACCGGTCCTACTTCCAGTGTCGTAGCAATAAATTTTTTCGGAGGGGGTGGGGTGTTTCTGCCATGCTTTACGTATGCTCCTGCGTGCGTTTGTATGTGTGCGTGTACAACACACACCTTTAATTGGCACAAGTGACTGAGGCAATAGGCAATTCGAGGCGGTTATACCTCAATGAGACCACACATTAACTCTGTTTTTCTGATGAGCAAGGAGGAATGAGTTAGGCAGATTCTGTGGAGCAAAGGTAACAGTAATTATAAAATTTTATTAACGAGTTTCTGTATTCTACTTGTTGTATGGAATGTTGAAATTTCAGAACAATAAAACCAGCGAGTGCGCATAGCATACCCTTTTGCTTTCTTTATGCTTCGAGAAATACGTTCTCAACACGTGTCAATTGGCAAATGTATTGCTGTTCTAACTGATAGGTTCATGGAAGTGGATCGAGGCACGTATTATATCGAAGAGCTATGCAGTGTAACCGGCATATATCGAGCTCGCTAAAAAACTGGACTTAGGTCGATGTATTCTTGAGTTTCCTTATAAACTTTTAAACAGTTTACCGTATTTTCGGTGTGAATTTCGGAACACAAGTTGGCTTTACGGCACTGCATCGCGATACCGCAAGGAAAGCGGCTTCCGGCAATACAATTTTTTTTTGTAGTTAATATTTTTCCGTGGTTTGTAGTTGGGAGGGCGGGCTGTATGTAGGCACGGGTTGTAGACGAGAAAATACGGTATCGATTCAACATCTTCATATGCAGTTGTGCGTGCACGTCGGGCGCCGGGAGCTTCTAGTCTGCCGTGGCTATTATATTGGCGTTGTTTTTCAGCATCATAATCAGCGTGCTTCTTGGGTTGTTGTACGTATATAGCGGCGGCGTCAGACTTCTTTTCTTCACGTTAGACTGTGCTGATTATTGCCAGCTTTGCGGAGAACAGCTATAGTTTGTTCCGTTTTACGGCAGGCGTTGCGTTAAAAGCCAAAGCCCACATGCGCGCAAATCCATGCGACGGCGACGAGCGACGCGAAAAGCGACAAAGTGGCTGTCGCGCGACAGATCACTTGGTCGATCGCTCGGTTTTGCGATTCTAGAAACTGTCGCTCGTAGCCCGGAAGCCGCATGAACGACTAGCCAATAGCAAGAGGCCAGAACAGGACGTATTTGAGTGACGCACTGCCGGCACTGTACAGAAAATGCAAATAACCAAACGTTCACCCACGTCACAAGAAAAAAAAAAACAGCTAATGCAAGATATTTAGAAGTGTATTATGTTGTTTTGTACAAGAAAACATATCTTTATATTAGATACCGCTTGCATTACGCCACGTTCAGTACAGAGTAGCCGCTTTCGTACCAGCAACAACTAATTCGCCGCCGAAGCCGTTGCGTGAATGGGGTTTGGTTTGATACACTGAGGTCCACTAGGACAGCTGGACGGTGCATCGCCGCTACGCGAGGCGCGAGCTTGTGAAGCCACCGGCAGTTCTCCGGCTTGTCCCGGAAGCTGTCGTATGCTGCGCTGTTCTATGCCCGCTAAGCGGTGTTTGTGATCGTATTCCTTGGTGGTTTTTGAATATCACTTTTTGTGGACACTAGCGCAAGACAATGGAGCTTGCGGCAGCCACAGATGCAAACAAATTTTGGTTGAATGAAGTTTTTAAGAGGAAAACATAAATCTGACGTCTTTCTCGAAGTGCGCCTTTCTGTCAGAGACATTTACCCCCGTATTCTCAAACAAGCCTCGACTCGAACTTCACCCTTCACTTGAACGAGTCGAGCAAAGCGCCGCCGCTCGACTGAAAATGACTCAGCGATTCTCAAGAAATGATGCCGGCTATCGCTCATATGCAGTGAACATTCATGCCAAAAGGTGGATCTGCCATCGACATTCTCGAGTCAAGGTGAAGTGCCGAGTGAAGGGACGTTCTAGAATACGGGGGTTACACTTGACATGATGGTTTTGCGCTGTGACTTCGTTTCCTTCTTTCCAATATGCGCAATCATCGGACGAGTCAAGCCGCCTGTCGGCAGCTTTTTACAGCGAAAGCTGTTATGAGATCATTTCACCGGCCGTGTTTGGCGCCGTTGTTGTCCGCTGCCGCCGCCGGTGTCCGCAACCAGTATCGCTCGAAATAAGAAAAAAAAAACGAAATAAGAAAGAAATTCCAGGATGGAACGAGGTTCGAACCTGGGCCCTCTGCGTGGGAGCCCAGTATTCAACCTCTGAGCCATGCCGGCGCTTGAAACTGCTTTGCAAAAAGGTCCTATACAGGCTTCATGTCGGGAAGGAACCACATTAGCATATGTAATATAGCGTGGTAGAAGAGTAGAATAAGCACCAAGCGTCGCACAACGCGAATTATGTAACCAGACGTCACACAATGCGAATTGCGCAACGAGTACGTTGTTGAATGCTTCCAACCCATTACATAGGGCTCTGCCATAATTCTTCATCGTCATCAGGCACAGCATCAACAAAGTGCGCATAATGCCTTACATGCGTTTAGAAGGTACCAACGCTCTCCGTAGAATGACGAAAAATGGCACAGTGCCTGCTGCCCTACATCTCAAAAATTACAATGATTTATAGCGTAGTGGGTTCCTCGCAAGTGCACTTGTATTGGTTGCCAAGGAAGCCCATAAGCGCATGATCCATTTCCTCGGGGTCTCAGTAAAGTTCTTCGCCCCCTCCCCCCCTCTCTCTCCCACGTCAACGTATGTTATACAGCATGACGGGAAAGGGAAATAGCGACCGGGCTTCACCCAATGCAAATACATAACAGGTGGGCTGTTTAAAGATTCTAACCCATTACAAAGGGCTGAGCCATAATTCTTCATCGTCATCAGTCGTCGCGTCAACAAAGTCCACATAATGCCTTACAGACGTGTAGCTGGTGCCTCGCTTCTCCGCATAATGACGAATAATGGCTTATTAGGTGCTTCCCAACTTCACAAAAATTGTGATTTATAGCGTAGTGGGTACCTTTCTAGTGTACTTGTATTGTAGCCCCAAGAGAGCTTAACGGGCTCTAGAAACGCCGCTCTTCCAGCTTTCGCTGTGACTGTGCTGCGGTTTCAGCGCAGACCTGGCGTTTTTTTTTTTTTTTTTTGACCGTTCTGCTCCATCTGCAAAATTGTACACGGGGGAAATAAAGGTTTGAATCACATGTTTGCGACGCCATGATTCGCTTATCACTTTGTATTTCGCTTGTGGTGCACTGTGTGCCGTTTCATTATTGCCTACGGTGGAAAGGTTCCAGAAATGCCACCCTGTCTGTCTCTAAGCGCACACGCCTGTGTAAAGTAAAAAAAAAAAGAAATATTAGATGCATTTCCGGCAGTTGAGTGAAATAGGAAAAAGGCGTAGACCTAGGCAAACAAAAGGACAATAAGAACAGTATTTATTAGCGTGCTTTTACCATTTCTTCTAAGCGCTGGAGATGCATCAAGCTTTAATATTCCAACTAGTCAGCAAACCACCTCAAGAAATATTAAGAGAAGAGTCGCTTTATTAGTTGTACCGAGCCAAAAAGCGCTTCCATTTTCGGGATCCTTTCGAGCCACAGCGCATGAAATTGATAATTGACGGGGGAGCGCGCTCCCAGTGAATTATGAATTCATATCAACCAGCCCAGCTTTCCGCTTTGTTGCATGCAATCAGCTATCTTCTTCTGCGAAAGTAAGATACTTCTAAGTGGTTACGTTTTGTTTGTTCAAAGCCAAAAGCGTCTAATTAAGCGTGCTGGGAACTGCATTTAAAAGAACAATAGCGTTGTAGTTGCTGGAACTGCACACTTGTCTTTATAGGCGTGCGCACGGGGGGGGGGGGGGGCAGGGGGGGCGCCTCCCCCCTCTAGTCACCTAAGAGGCGGGGGGTCAAAGTCTGCCCTATACATTAACTTAGTAAGGTGGGGGGTGCGCTGCGATGAAGCTTTGCCTCCCCCCCTCCCCCGCCTGATGGGAATCCTGCGCATGCCTATATGCTTTGTCTTAATGAATATTAGTGGCACTGGCAGTGCGTCTTATCAAAGATGCAAAGTGCATTATGCTTAGGGTAAGAAGCTTGACAACTACAATCTGCAGTAAACTAAACAATGCAGAAGTTCAAGGGAAGATGGCGGATTGAATTGATGAGATGCTTGAACAGGTAATGTTACTGGAGCCAGAAAGTTGATGGCTTTTGAAACGTAATTGGCTGCAGCGACAGTCCCTGTTAAACGATTTTTCATGACTACTGTAAACTAAGAACTATTAGAAACAACCAATCTTCGGGTTTTCATTTATGACTGATAAAAATATCCAGGTTTGTGGTAGCCTTCCGGGTTGACCAGAAGTGAATGGAAAAAAGTAGGTTATTGGATTAATGATGTTTAATAATATCTAAATTAACACACCAGCGCCAACCTCAGAACAATTTCCTGATGTGCCTGATAACTACAGACCGGATTTAAGGCAAATGCTTATTTTGTTCCTTGCACCCCTATCGCGCCACTGATACAGGAAGGTTAAGAAGGGCTTTGTTAGTGTTTTTATAGTGCCTATAAATGCCCATTTTCGGCGTTTGCGCCTAAATGCTTACATATGCCTATAAATGCCTGCCTTCAAAATTGGTACGACAGCACACGACCCAGCCCGGGTCCCCAAGTGCTCCGCACTTAAAATACGGCATGGGCTCCTCCTAGCTGAGTGCTTCGCATGAAATCGATTCCCTTAATGCGTAGGATCTGCGGCATTTTTGAAATCTATGACACATATTGGACATTCAGACTTATTTCTCTGGCGGCATATCTGCGAACATTGTTTGCTGGTTATTTATGTGGAAATGGCACATAAATTTGGCACCTATAGTCGGATACAACTTTAGAAGGCAGCGGCACTTCCTACTCGAAGGCGGATGACACACCAATGCACCAATGGGCGCGCGCTTGAGACTGACGTCATGTGCGGACGGCCGGTGGCTCCGCTTTCGGAGAACATCGGCGCGTGCATGAGCGGGGCCATTTCTCTAGTCGCGGGGGAAGGTTAACTACACTAACAAGTCAACCACAGAATATGTAAGCGCCGCACCATTCTCTCACACTTTCAACCACTAGATATCAGTAATGTAATAAAAAAATGAAAAACAAGAATTCAAGAATAATTCAACTTAGATATATTCTCCGCATCTACTACTGACACGTAATGCAAGTCACGTTCTACCGTGCTGGGGGGTGGGGGGGGGGGGGTCAGTAATAAAAATTTCATTATTTTACAGAGCACTTAATCAGTAGGAGAAGCTAAACCAAAAATCAACAGCCTGCCCCCATAGGAAACAAGACAAGGAAGATTCCACGAAGACAAGACTGAAGAACTACCACTTTCAAGATTCAGCACCGAAGATTAAACTCTGAGACATGTTAGCAGCAAGAAAGCAATGTAAACATGAACAGTAGTTTTTTTTTTTTTTTGTCCGCTATTCTGGGTTGGGGTCCCGTTCTTCTTCCCCTTCAAAATTTAACTTGGCTCTGCCCTGTTCATTTTTCTTTTCTCATTGGCATTGCCTGCTATATTATTGTGGTGCGGGCCGCGGTTTTATTCTTTTTTCTTTTTTCATACCTCACAATAAAGAAAGTGAAAGTCGCGGAGGCGATCGGCTGCCGCGCTTCGGTCGTCTGGGCGGGCCCTCTCCTGCCTTCTAAAGTTGTATCCGACTTTACTTTAAAGTGGAGTTGGGCGAAAATAAATGAAATATAAATTAAAAAAAACTATGCCCTGCCTGCACCACCTAAGTATCGCAGGCCAAAATCGATAAATTAGATAAAAGAACAAAATGTACTAAAATTTCTATTAAAAGAAAAAATAGAAAATAAAAAGTAACAGTTTGATCCCACCACCCAGCGAAGCCACCTCCAAGGGCATAATTCTCTAGATTACATACTACGGTTTCTCTTCATCTTGACTTACAACTGTTTTGACACAATGGATCTCCGATGAGCTCGTCTTGACTAACAAGTCTTCCATTCTTTTCTTTTACTCTTGTCTCTCTTGTGTAGGCTTTCCATTCCTCTCTTTGTTGGGTCACTCTGCTGGAGAGATGGGTCCGTGTTGAGCTTGTCCTCCAGTATGTCCTTTATAGATGTGGTTATTTATGTGGCAGTTTGCCTGTTAAGCATTCAAGTTATTTCGGGGAGTTTCTCGAAGTCTGTTTGCAGAAATCGTCCAGGACTTTTTTGAAGAAAATATAGTGGACAGAACGTGTGAGTGTGGAGTTCTCTAATTATGCATTTATCTCTTTGCACACTCCGATGCTTTTACGTGTTTGCCGTCATTTTAATATTTTCCTACTCGTTCCCGATGCGCTCTAAAGTTCGATGCCAAGTATACGGGTCATCTTCAACATCTTGCACACCGTTTTCGAACCTACTTTTCGGAAGTTTTTACCGTGTGAGGTGGCTAATGATAGTGGACAGTTGGCAATGGATAGTTAGATCACCTGGGATGGCAGAAGCGTTATCCGCTGTTACGAATTCTTTATTGCAAGTCCTCCCCTTTAATGTATTAGGGTGTATAATAAATAAATAAATAAATAAATAAATAAATAAATAAATAAATAAATAAATAAATAAATAAATAAATAAATAACATGAGCGGCCCTAATGAAAGACTTAGGGGTATGATATGGGCACTTGCACTGACTGTATTTATAAATTTGTAATTAACTGCGGACCATCTTCCTTCATCTCATTTAGGCGCCGTGTGTACTACCCATAAACTTCGGAGGCGCGTCACGCACCGCGTGTTTCTTAAAATGGATCGAAACGCAGTGTGCACATTCGTGCAGGCTTCCTGAATGGACAAGTAATGGTCATTTAACCTCATTGTGCTGCGTATTGCTGTAGAGAATCATTGTGCTGTAGATTCTACCATGTTCGAGGATTGTTCGACGTGCCCCTTTCCAGGACCAACGTCAAAAGTATTTTTTTTTCTTTGCTCGAAATGAGTACGACCAAAAAACAAACTGTGCATGCAGTTCGGGCCTAATATTTCATTCTTTTTATGCAAGAATTGAAGCTTACTGATTGCAGGATAATTAGATATTTAATTACACACTAATTACATTAGTCACTGACGCTCGCACATGTCAACACACTCCTTCATTTTCTTTCTTGGAATGTAATACTGAGCGCCTTGGAATTATACCACGCGTAATTCGCGCCTGAAGGGGTTATTTTAAGTCGATGTATTCATAATTGCCCCCACCTCCCCGAAAGCTTTCTGCACCTCCCCTGGCATTGCACTGCCTCCGGCATCGGCACACCTTTGACATGCGATGATTTCGTGGCATGACGTCACCACGCGATGCCATCTCATGTGCCGTCATAGAAACGTCGCGATAACATCAGAAATTTTGGTGATCTGTGACGTCATGATGGAGTCACATCATGACGACATCAAGCCGTAATCTTTAGTCACGTGACTGTTTGCACCATTCGTGAGAGTGGTAAGCTGGGCTAGTCGGTATGTATTCATAGTAATAAACAGCACCATTCATGTTAGCGCCGCCGCTGCCACCGTTACCCTTCTCGTTTCATCAGGTATCCATCGCTTTTGCCTTCGAAAATACTGAGGTACCGGTGCTTGGGGCTGTACAGGTACCTCTTTATGAGTCGCCATGCAGTGATTACGTAGCCTTACCGAGCTTTGTACGAACACCCGGTCGCATATACGGCGCCGTGTCAGAAACGGGTTACCTTCCCTGCTGGGTAACTCATTGCTGGGTAACTTGCAGCACTGCTGGGTAACTCTCGCTTGCAAAACAAATGTTAAAAAGTCGAAACGGTTTTCGTAGGCTGTTTTGACGGCGCAGTAAACGACGTGGCTCGCTTATCAAACGTTCTCCGCCTCAACGAGGCACCGCTTAGTCTTGCACGCCTTGTCCACATACCGGTTGATGCTGCTCAGTGGTAAACTGCCAGGAAAAAAGGACTTACGGGTACGTTATGTCAACTGGTACATGCGAGTCTGACAGCACCGCTGCTATATACTACGACGCTTCACGAAGACGCAAGCTGACAGCAACGAAGCTCAACACTTAACATCATATAGTTTTTGTAACGGAGAGAAGCACTAAATCTACTGCAAGAAAAAACGTGAAACTTAACAGGTTGAATGATGCGCCCCGCCACGGTGGTCTAGTGGTTATGGCGCTCGACTGCTGACCCGAAGGCCGCGGGATCGAATCCCGGCCGCGGCGGCTGCATTTTCGATGGAGGCGAAAATGTATGAGGCCCGTGTACTTACATTTAGGTGCACGTTAAAGAACCCTAGGTGGTCGAAATTTCCGGAGCCCTCCACTACGGCGTCCCTCATAATCATATCGTGGTTTTGGGACGTTAAACCCGAGATATTATTAACAGGTTGAATGACCGAGCACACAATAAAAAATAGTACACAACAGCTGGGGCATTATTATCGAATAAGTGCTTTCGCGATATTTGGCGATACAGGACATTGCATACACTTTTGCAAACTGCGTGATAAAGGGCTTGGCCCAGCGCCAGATACGCTGTTTGCAGATACGTGGGCGTGCCCGATGCAAAGATAACTTATGTAGTCAAAATCATCGCATCTCCTAAAGGGATCGTCCGAGAAAAATGCTACCCAATAACGTAACTTAGGGTTATGACGTACCAGAACGACGATACAATTATGAGGCTCGTGGTAGTGGGGCACTCCGAATAAAATTTGACCACATGGGCTCCCTAAACGTGTTCCTAAAACCACGCACATGGGTGTCCTTGCATTTCATCTCGACCAAAATGCGGACGCCGTGGCTGGGGATCGAACGCGCATCCTCGAACTTAGCAGCGCGACATAATAACGCAAGTCGTCGTTCTGTCGAAGTATGCACGACGTTTCGATGCACGACAATGACGATTGTATGCATAAATATAAAACACCTGCTTTTTTTTTGCTTGAAACATGATCGCTGCTTTCTTTCGTCGAATGAAAGACAAGGACGCCGACCACAAGACAAAAAAAAAAAAAAACAATGTATTGACGTTTCGGCACCCAGAACGGGAGCCTTGTACACAATAAAACCGAAGTAAGGAGAGCTAAGCGTTTAAATAGGCTAAAGCACGTGGCCTAAACATCTTGCCTATATGGGGGGCAGATTACCACCCATGTGGTTGGGCATACTTTTCCTTGTATGTATTATCAGATATTCCAGGTACAATCTGGAGGTCAGGTCCTTCTCGGTAGCGACGACACGTGCCTTACCCCAGTATATCTCATGATTTGAGGCTTGCGCATGTTCGGCGAGGGCGTTCGATGATACTTTCTCATTCTTCACATCGTTACAGGGCTGTTTCAGCAGTCGCTCGAAATTTCCGGATTCACCGATGTACACAAAATCGCATTTTGCGCACGGGAAAGCACACCGGGAAAGCACTCTTTTCGTAATCTGCCTTTCACATTGACAAGGGCGTGTTTCAGCTTGCGCATCTCGGTACATGACCCACGTGTACGTCGTACTTGCGTATAACACATGCCAAAGTCTCACTAACACCAGGCATGTATAGTATTCTGGATCGTTTCGAACACTGTGGTAGGTCTGCTGAAGGGCGTTCCAACTTGCGTTCCATAATCGTCACGAAACAATCCGGGTAGCGAGTTCACGACATGTCGCGGCGCACATGTTGAACGTCAGATGAACGTTCAACAGATTTGGTACAAATGCTGTGAGCGCCCTGAATTAAAGACGACACCACGGACCTCTTCCGTGCTGCAGGGTGTACCGATTTAAAGTGGAAATACCGGTCGATGTGCGTGCTCTTTCTAAATACGGCGAAAGAAAGCCCAACAGCATCACCTTTCGCCAGTACGTCCAGGAAGGGCAACTCTCCATTATTTTATTGTACTGTATATAGTAAATTCAATCGTTTTTCAATGCACTTTAGGTGGCACGCAAACGGATCCAAATGTTCTTTCTTATTATATAAGAACAGTCATCGGCGTAACGAAGGAAAATCTTTGGGGCTGAAGTGAAGGACGAGAGCGCTCGGTGTTGCGCAGAATTCATTGTCAAATTGAAGAAAGTGACCCGAGAGTGAAGCCCCTATGGCTGTGGCGCAGTGGACTTGTCTGTAAAATTCTCCCTTAAAAACAAAGTGCGTGTTGGACAGACAGAAGCGTAGAAGCCTCACCAGGTCTGGCACGTCGATAGGCATGCTTTCAGGAAGAGTGGGATAAGATTTCAGGACCTCCTTGATTACGTCCGCTGCCAAATCAGTGGGCACACTGGTGAAAAGTGACACCACGTCAAACGACATCATGATTTCACCGTCGTCTAAAGATAAGCCCACAATGAAGTGACTTAAGCTCTGGACGTGAGTGTGACTCTGGCCTAACAGAGGAGACGTCAGACTATGCAAGTAGCCAGAAGAGAGAGAGAGAAAGCGAGAAGAGGAAAGGCAGGGAGGTTAACCAGACGAAAGTCTGGTTTGCTACCCTGCGCTGGGGATAAGGGAATAGGGAATAGAAAGAGGAAGAGAGAGAGAAGGAGAGCACTGCACGTGCAAAGGAGTACAATCAGTCACTGAGGCTGGAGCTTCTCTGACCTATACGTGACATCAGCGCTCTGACATTCCATTGGGGAATCGCAGCATTTGAAAGTAGCCAGAAAGCCTGCATAGTGGCGACCGGGTGAAATCTACGATGGGTCGTAACGGGACACCAGGCTCATGGAACTTAGGAACGCCGTAGAGTGCTGGGGCAGAACCGTTGTGCCATAGTAGCTTGTAGCAGAGCGACTTGTGTTGGGCTGGAATAACCCGGAAGAGATCGGAAGTAGCTTCTGCAAATCTTTCTGCGGTCTTTACGTTGGGTCTTTCTCAAGAGGAGTGTACGTGTCTTCGTCAGAAAGCAGCACGAGCACATTTAAGTGGTAGCACTTTTGGGGCTCGGCTTGTCATCCATCCATAGATCTCATGTGGCGTGATCACGCTCAAAATTAAGTGATCAATACAGGCCTAAAACAAGGCTATCAATGCTCAAAACTTGGTTAAAATAAACGAGCAAGCTCTCAAATAATTTAATTAACAGAAATAACCAAGAAGTAATTATACAAATTAAAATCGGTAAAAACGCTTCGGAAACATGCGGCTCACACCCGTGCCGCGCAAGAGAGGGCGCCACCGTCTCGCAAAGCGCGCGCGCTTGCTCCTCCCACCGGCGCTTCTTCGGCGCCAGTGTTACAAACTCCTGAGAGATATCGTTCATAGATAAGAGACTGATAGACAAGAGACGCATAGATAAGAGACTCATAGATAAGAGACTCATAGATAAGATAAGGGTGCCCGTGCTACCCACTTTCTCAGGCTTCACAGTAGTCGAGCTGCATTTAGTGCAGAATTTAGAACTACACCAATCGCTGCACAAGAACATTAGCGCTGGATCTGAACATTTTTTTGTCGTAATCGCTCCTGTTTATCATGACTGTCGAATTGCCCTTATCTGCAGAAAGCAGCGCGATGTTCTTATTATTACGGAAGCTCTTGATGGCAGCACGTTGATCTGGTGTAAGCGGGGACTAATGTGCGCGTGGGCGGAGGTTTATTCGATGGTTCTTTCCGACCAGACGGGTGCTCATCGAAGCCTTCATTTATGCTTTCTTTCGTCATTCATCTAAATCTTGACTCAAGCAAAAATTGAACACAAATGCCACACTGCGCAGCGTGGCGAAGCGAGCGCATGTTATTCAGGCGGAGCGCATGTTTAGACTTATTCGAATAAGTCGAAACTTACCAGTCTTTGCCGTGACGTCATCCAGACCTCCCACCAATCGGCACCACCCCTACTTCTCTAACTCGGCGCTGAGCAGGAGATCTGAGGTGCAATAGAGACCGGAGACAAATCAGAGGGCAATTAAGAGGCTGACGCTGGGAAATCATGAAAAATCACAAACGAAGCGGTTTAGGATACATGGGCTGGACATCCTTCGAAACGCGCGATGCTCAGAGCAAAATCTGCTTCGAAAAATGTCTAAGCAAAACTGATAAGAGGTGGCCAGATAGAATAGTAAAGTACTTGTATAGAAAAATTGCGGACACACAATGGAGGAAAAGAACGAGAACCGAGAACCGGTATTTAATACAAGTTCGTCGACAGCGGTAAGACAAAGGCATTAAGCGTGAAGCCCAAGTTACCTAAACGGCGTAGTGCGTAGAAGCAATCAGGAAAAAACGAGCAATAGAGGTATATCAGAAGCAAAGGGCGACACAAAAAAAGTTTATGACATATCAGGAGGACGTTACCTGCTCTTTGAGGCCAGACCAGGGTATCTAAGAACGCGAAGCTATAGAAAATATTTTTAAAGAAAGACAATTTGTGCCTAACATGCGGGAAAGGTGCAGAAACCACGGAGTACGTACACTCTAGTCGAATGTCAAGGTCTCCCTCCAATAATCAAGGAAGGAGTAAACCTTCCCATGATATTAAGTTTCAGAGGCAGTTTGGGGCACATAAATGAATCTGCGGTGGAGTCCAGTAAGAGAGGGCGGAGTAAGATTGGTGGCGGAAAGCTATGGAACTCACGGAATGAAAAGAATGAAAAGATAACGAGTACAGTAACAGTAAAAATTTGGAGGGGAAAGCTCGGAAGTGACAACTTGTTAGCACAAAGTACAGAGCATAGAGAGCACTCGTAAGGAGTTTGATGGCACTAGCCGTCACCTGGTTCAAAGGAGACACTCCTAACATTCATCCATACATCGGGTCTAATAGAAGCATTGTAATGAGCCGGTCTCCAAACACAGTGTACGCATTGTACGTCCTTGACCGTCTGCTGTGGCTTACACAGGAAAGTAACAACCCCCTAAACGTCCGCAGTGAGATAGCGTGAAGGGACACGGTTGTATGGGCCGGCGTTTCTTTGCATTACCGTCTTTCCTGTCAGTCCTCTGTTGCTTTCGTCGCTGTAGTTATTCATTGGTAATTCTCCTCTTTTTATCCTAGAAATCTCCGTGCAGTGGCTACCATCTTAGGAAGTTGTCGAGAGCTGCTACTAGAGCTGGCCGTATACTTGTGGTGGACTGTGACCCGGCTAGTATTTGCCCTGTGGTGGTTCTGGAAAAAGCCTCGTCCACTGCCACCTGTCACCGACAAGCTTCTGCTGCGTTCCGCTACATCTCTTGCTGCCGACATCAGAAATGGCAAGGTAACGCCGCTCTTCGACACGATTTGCCTCAAAAATTGTTCTTAGCCGAAAATTCACGTGGTCAGTATAGATGATTAATTCGGGAATTCTTAGCTTAAAGAATGACACGTGTGGCTGAGACTGCTTTTTCTCTCTCGTAGTCAGACGCTGAAATATGAAGAAATAGATACACGATGACGATAATTGAAAAATAAAACTGCGCCAAGGCAATATAAAGTACTCTGCGAGCGCAGAGGTGACCACAAAGCTGTTCCGTTAGTTCGCGGCGTTTAAATGGGCTTATACCTCGGAGATGGCCTCTGCCCTATCCAACAGTCCTCGCCTAAATGTCATCAAGGGCATTGTTGTCGTTTCGTATGCGTCATCGGATCTTCGTCACCAGTATTCACTACCAAAAAAAAAAAAAACGATATTCACTCTACCCGGCAATGAAAGTCGAAGTCACGCCTAGGCAGGAAAATTGCGCTGTTGCTTTCGTACGAAGTAACCGCTGCTCCGTTGTGGAGCTTTTGCACATGAAACTGTGCTCCGTGGTTTGATGCGGCATGCGGGGCGCGAAGAGCGCGCTGTCTCTGAAATTCTCGAAAGCAGCAGCATGTGCAACATTTTGCTGCCGAAAGCTGCATTGGCAGTGCACAAAATGAGCCATCACCTTGCGAATTTTTATTAAATGTGGTTTCCTACTTCTTGCGGGACAGGGGTGTAACTGCTGCGTTATGGGTGAAACACGAATATTAGATTATCACACCTGTTACACTTGCATATGTACGAGCATATACTGGTAAGGTAGTAGTTATTTCAGATACACTGAACTTCATTCACACCACAGCCACAAGCTGCCGCTAAGTTATAATAATTATTAAGTAGGTGTAGTGTCTTCTACACCGATAACACCGCAGCCTATCTAAGGACTTCGCGTGACACATCAAAAAGTAAGAAAAAGCGCCATGGATCAGTATTGATTGGCAATCGTGCGGGCATCGTGCGCACACAGCAAATGATTTACCGAATGCAGTGGCACAGCAGTTTAATGCGGAAAGTCACAACTTTGATGAAATCAAGCTTCATATACTTCAGTGAAGATTCCCGTCTCCGAGAGACAGAAAATATAGAGTCGTGTCTCATTCACAAGTTTAATATACTCTAGCTAATAGGACGAGCGTTTCAAAGGGCGTTCATGAGTGGGTCCGATGTAGAATGACAGAAAGTTGAGTTAGCTGGTGCGGATTCACGATAAAAGGAGTTGGCGTGCGCACAAGGAAACAAAAGCGCAGTGTTGTTGTGATGCCTTCTCTTGTGTCCACGTCTGCACGCGAACTTCTTTTATCTGCCCGATATAGCAGGTATACATCGACAACCAGTCATACATAAGCGTCTTATCTAAGCTTCTCAACCGTTCTGACCACGTAATTCTCATGCTGACTTGCTGCTTACATGTGATGTATGTTTTGGTGAAATGCAAAGGCGCGATTTCCTCGTCTCTCAGCTCAATGCAAAGAGTCCCCCCCCCCCCCCCCACTTTACACCGTGCAAGTGAACAAAAGCTGTATACATTCCTGGTACGTCTATTCCCCCCCCCCTCTGTTTGCATCCTTTTATTTAGGATTTCTCGCCCTTACTCTCACAATTTGAACGCACTCTGAATAGCCTCATGCCGCACATCAATAAATGTAAGAATAGCGCAACAGACAAGGACTGAAGAAGAAAACACACGTCGCACCTCATGTCCTTATCTGTTGCACTGTTCTTACATTCATTATGTGCTACCGACATGCCCAAGTTTCCACCCTTGATGCCACACTTTCTTTGCCTTTCCCCCTATTTTTCGAACTTGTTTTTTACTCCTCCTCCTCTTGTGTAATTCGGGGAGATGGATCAAGGCGTGCGCATACAAGGTGCTGAGAAAAGCAGCAACTGCCTTCCGTGACGGAGACAAGTCCGCTAGTCGAAACGTTGGCTCCAGCGACGCCACATCTACAAAAATGTTTCGTCCTTCACTCTTGCATCGAATCCCGAGCGTCTGGCGTTGTGGAAACAAAGAAAGAGGTGATGCAATCGTCATCTTTCTTTTTTCTCATCCTTGCAGGTCAAAAGTGTCGACGTTGTCTCTGCCTACATCAGACGCATACGGGAGGTGCAGCCAATCATCAATGCTGTCGTCGAGGAGAGGTTTGAAGAAGCACTTAAAGATGCCGAGGAGGTCGACAAACTGGTGGCATCGGGAACCATGAGCGCAAGTCAAATGAGCAAAGAAAAGCCTCTGCTGGGGCTACCGTTCACTTCCAAGAACAGCATTGCAATCAAAGGTTACTTACTGATTGCTGGCACGCGAGTTTTAAAGCAAGTTTTAAAGAAAGCATAACGACAAACGTGAAGCTCAAGCAAACCGAGAGATGATACGCGGGGAGTTGACTGCGGTGAAAATTGGCTCTCCCTAAAATGCAGAACCCTACGCACACCTATGTCCAAGACTGATATCCCAACGCATCACAGCGAAATGCTCATGTCCTAGGGAAGCAATACTAAGGCAGTTTTAAAGAGACCATAATGAGAAACTTTAAAGTGAAGGAAACTGGTAGATGAGAAACGTGTTATAGCACCACTGGATGCTTCGCACTTGCTAGTAAAGTTGAGCAAATACGGGGTAGTTGACGGAGCAACATCGAAAGGCCTACGCTAGTGTAACGCTAAGGTCTTCATTAACCAGCTAAACCTCCACCTATTTCCCCAAGAGCAATCCCAATATGTTTTCAGGACTACCAGTAGACCATCATTTGCTAGCACTTCCCAGCATCTAGGACTGATGTCCAAAAGTTTCACACCATATGCTTGTGGCCGAGTGGAGCGCTACTGGCGTGGGTCATGTTGACATCCTTCTTTGCTGGAATAACAGAGCTCAGCTAGATGGTACGTATTCATGTTATAAGACGGGGCGTGCAAACACAGAAGTGAAGAAATGCTTAGTCGGCGTTTGTGGTGTCTCCCTTCTCTCTTTCGTCCGTGTTCGCACGCTCTACCTTTTAAGAGGAATTCTTTGCTAAAAACCTAATTCAGTCGCCGCACCATTTTACGGCTTACTTTGCGCGGTGGTTTCAGTTCATACGGTGTAGAGATTGTCCATGCCTGTGAGGTGACAGCAGGAGCGGAGCGCATCGGGCTCACCATTGCTTGTACCGGCGTTGCAGCATCGTCATGCAAGGACGTTCTACTTTACCGCTGCTTTAACGCGTGGTACTTCTGACACTAGAACCTGAACTGTGTTTCTGTCGCAGGTATGCGACAGGACGCGGGCTCGTTATTCTGGTATGGACGGCGTGCCGTGGAAGACGCTCCGGCTGTAGCATTCCTCAGGGCAGCCGGAGCCATCCCGCTGGCGCTGACTAACGTGCCCGAGATGTGCATGTGGGGCGACTCGCACAACTTGGTGGACGGCGCCACACTCAACGCGCACGACACACGTCGAAGTCCTGGAGGAAGCAGCGGTAGGCGATTGATACAAATCTGTTGGGACAAGCATGTGGGGGTTTCGGCTCTTTTATGAAACCCTCAGACTGTTTTAACGTGGCATGCGGTCGCGTGCCACATTAAACGCGACCGCATTTCTCTTTCGTCACCCTGTGCGGCAGCTTAGCAGACTGAAATGCCGCGCTGCTAAGCTCGAGGTCGCGGGTTTGATGCCCAGCCACGGCGGCCACATTTAGATGGCGGCGAAATGCAAGGACACTCGTCTATACTCAGAATCAGGTTTCACGTCAAAGAACGTCGGACGGCCAAGATTAATCTGGGATCCCCCACTTCGGCGTGTCTCACGACCGTATCCAGGTTTTATCACGTCAAAACCCACAAGTCACTCTTTCTTTTTATCTTTCCTTTATCGTATATTTTTAAAACTCGTAAGCATTTGTACACTGTGTGTCCGTCTGTACATCCATCTCTGTATTGCGTAAGACGAATCGCTATGGAGGAGTAAATGTATAAAACAAAATAAATATTCTTGGAGGTGTTGGGTTTTGAATGTAGAGCCCTGAATTCAGAAGCCTATTTCCTTACCAACTCGTCTAAACACTTACCCCTTGCCGAATGTGAATATATCTGAGCAATCATGAATGCTCATTGCTGGCGGTACAAGACAAATGTAAACGAGCACTTTCTACGAAGACTCTTTTGAAAGCTCGAAGGCGTGTGTCAGAATCCAGGCCACGGCGGTTATATTTCGATGGGAATGAAACGCGAGAACTCGCGTGTTCGTAGATTCAGGTGCAATATAAGGAACTCCAGGTGGTTTACAGCGTCTCTCGCAATCGTATCATGGATCTGACCACGGAGAAAGAAGTATTTGAGGAGAAGAATCTCTAGGCCGCGGCAGTGCGCGAGGGCGGCGCGATAGCGTCACGGCGGAATGCGGTTTACGCCGAAGCACGACAGATGACGCTTTCGGCCTGTTGCCATCTTTTACATGCTCTTCTATGGACGTGATGCATAAAAATTGTGATAGCGCCTCGTACAATGTAAAATTTCTAAGATTTCTGTCTGTAACATCAATCGGTAGATATGACACATATTTTAGCTGCAGTTCCTAATCGATACTGCCAGAATTATAGGCCGTACAGCGCTTGAAACGAACTGCTAGTAGTGGCCCCTGTGCAGACGACGCCTGCCGCCGCATGCAAGCGCCCTTCGCTCCTCGCTCGCATGTTGTGAGCGCGCATACGTAGGTGGCCTTGGGAGGGAAAGTTCTCTTCGCGATTTGCTGGTTTTCTTTCTATTTAGCGCTCTCAGTCAGTCTCAGTGGCTTCGACGCGTTGCGCCGGCGGCGCCGACTCCTCGATGTTTGCGCGCGCTTTTCACGCCGCGACAAAGGAGAGTGCTTTGCAGATTTCGACCAGTGATTCTTCAGGATGGGGCGGAAATGTTTCGTGCCGAACTGCAGCGGTGGGTACGCGTCCTGCAAGGAGAAGGTAATTACCTTCAAAGTTCCTAGCGACCCAGTGAGGTTGGAAGCGTGAGCTCGCGCCGTACCAAGAAAAGACCGACAGCTGACGCCTCGTGACTACGTTTGCGAGAAGCACTTCTCGGACAGTGACATAGACAGGCGGCGCTATTATGGCGAGCTTGGTGGCGAAGTTCTCCTTGACAAACCGAAACGGCCAGTGCTGTTACGAGACGCCGTGCCTTCAGTCTTTCCGCGCTGTCCCAGCTACTTGTCTGCTGTTCTCAAAAAAAGACAACGTGAAATTTTGACCATCTGGGGTTTTATAACGTGCACCTAAATGTAAGCACACATGCCTTTAGCATTTCGCCTCCATCGAAATGCGGCTGCCGCAGCCAGCAACCTAAATTTGAATTGATGGCATATAGGGTAAGTCCCATCATTCGTTGAAATAAATGATTCCTAACTCATTGAGTTCACGTTATCAAAAGTTATAGGTTTCGCGTTGTGCAAAATATGTCGCGCAGGTAATTTTCCTGTATGTCACGCCATTTTTCTAGTTAATTTACCAGCATAAGAAACACATAAAATAAGAAACAAGCATCATTGACGTCACCCACACCAGGCACTTGTGGCGCAAGATACCTGTTCAGAAGATTGTAACGCCCTCTCCCTTCGTAGATTGACTGTTGTCCCCTTTCATAGAATTTTCACCCTTCAACGTTCTCTTCAATAAATTCAGTTGATAGTTTGCGCTTGTCGTGTTCATTACGTTCGTCCGTCCTCTTGCTTTGTTAAGTGTCAGTTAACTGTAGCGTAATTCCCCTCCAACATGTACAACCAACTGGCCCAATTTCTAACTTTGCTAACTTTGCTAATTTACCGAAAAAGCTTGGAGTGCGCTCGAGCTTCGCCTTTAAGAGTAGAACGCGATCGTGTAATCGGGCCCCGTGCGCATCGCCTTCTCAGTTGCTAGCCTCACCGACGCCGACACCGGTATTTCGGCGAAACGAGCTGTTTAACGCTGTCGCGTTAAAATTTGGAGCCGGCGAGGACGCACAAAAAGACATCCATTCGGGCGTGAAGCACGAACGGCGAATCGGCGACGAATGGCCTTGAACCGACTAGCTCCGTCGGAGAGCGCGGTGAGAGGGACGCGCGCATTTTTCCTTCTCGGCTAGTTGACTCTCACGACAGAGGGCGCGTGAGCGCTGTGCCCGATTCCGTGACTTTATTAGGACGCCTGAGCGAGCGCAGTTTCACCTCCTTAAGAATTCTTGCTCCGTGGATCTGACACTTAAAAGCTCAGAATTGATTAATTAACATTATCGTATAACTTGTCTGCTAGATTTACATGTGGTAATTGACAGACGACCCCGATTTGTTGACAGACATGCAGCTTTGGCAAGGACGTCAGACCAGCATCGTCAACGTTGGCCACGTGATGGGGAAAAATCATAATTTGATCCTACAAAATATTTGATTCTACAAAATATTTCATTCGCCTATGCGTACCTTCTTATGTATTAATCTTTCTTCGTTGTCCCGACCTCCGCTTATATTCCCCGCCTTAGCGTTCAAGAAAATAATGCGGCCATCCGCGCAACAATTTCGACCAGGTGACATTATTTATTATGCATCTAAATCTAACTACACCAGCATTTCTAAGTTTCGTCCGCATCGAACAGCAACCGACACGGCTGAGACAGAACCCGCGACCTTGAACTCAGAGTGCAATATGATAGTCACAGCTATGCCACCGTTCCGTGTTCATTGAAGAAACATTATTAAGGAAAAAAAAGTAAATTTAAAAAAAGATACACAAGTGCGCTGCGGATACCGGCTGGTCGCAACGACTGCTGAAAAGTAACCTGCAGCGGCCTGGTACATACTAAATCGTGGCCCAAAAGTATCATGTTGCGAAATGCTTGCGCTTCTAGGACGCACAGAAGCATTGAAGTTTAATGCGAATGTCACAAGTATCTGTTTTGCAATTGTAACATCGAAAAAAAAAAAGAAATACTGTGCTCGGCCAATCAGCCTGATGCACGATAGTTCGGCATATTTCTCAGGCGGATGCTATTTTTTTTTTCACCAGCACCTTTATATACGTCGCTATTTCTGTCGCGATGAGGACAACTGAACCGCGTTGCGTGCTGCGAGACAATAAATTCACAATGTAGGCGGTTGGAGACGTTGCACAAATATTGTCCAGGCGTTCACAATTTGTACAATCGACAGAAAAGAGCGGAATGTCTGTAACACTTGAGCCCGACAGCTCACACATTGCTCAAAAGACTATATGGGAAAGCTATATGGAGAACAACGAGTGCTGAAAGTTTTTTTTGTTTGAACACAGATAGCGCGGATAGACGAGAGAACTCGCCCAACCGCAAAGCCCTATTGTTTACTTTATCTTGCTTTCCTTTGATGTGGAAGCATTGCCCGCCGAAGATAACTAAACAATTAGAGTGGGCGTCATGCGCTGAGCATGCATTAAAGTAGCCCGTGATATGCTAACATATAGATATCAGGGATAGGGCAGTTTCAAAAGCTCAGCGCGTTGCTTTCGGACACTATTGTTCTCGTAAACGTGTGCTTCGCCTGCTCGAGAGTACGAAGTAAACATAGCCGGGCACAGTAAGGGTCATAGTGGGAGATGGTATATCGATTAAAGCATAGCTGCCTAGGCCTTTCTATGAGCTTTCACGTTTTGATGCCGTTTTAAGAACGTATGGTATATTGGCGGATATTGGCTCCTGAGTACCCCTGTACATTATATTGCGCAAACTGTTCGACACATCTCAAAAGTAAGGAAGAAACGATCACATAATGTATCCACTTCGTATTTGACGTCAGCGAGAACAGTATGAAAGCATTCTAATTATTTTGTTGGCAGCCAGCTGCTTTTGATAAAAACGAAGCTAATATGATACAATCCGTTGCCTTGTGACGGAGGACGAAAATAACCCGTAAAAATTTATGTAGAGCAACGTCAAAACAGCGTAAAAAAAGCCACAATTTTGCTGCGCGGGAAGTGATTGCGATAGCAACAAATAGAAATGTTGTACGAGGCAAGCCTAGCAGCTAACTCATTTATCATGCGAACTGGCGTAAGAAAAGCCGGCAGATCCCACGCATTGTGGGAATCGATGTAATGCAAAGCAGCCAGCAAAGAGCTGCATACATCGTCTTGTATGTCATTGAGGAAAATGCGTGTCATGGTTTTCATGTTAACTCGTGTGTTATTTATGTTCGTCACACAGTCACGCCACGCAATACCAATTTCGGGGTAGATCAAGCTGGCGAAACGGCCGCCAGCGCACCATGAGCGTGTCATGTAAATCGTGCTGTACATGACATGCGTGTCATGATTTTCATGTTATGACTTGTCATTGATGTTCGTCATACAGTCATGTTACGCCATACTAGTTTTGGTGTAGTACATTCGATTAACCAAGCGACCAGGAGAGCACAAAGTCGTAGGCGGCTAGATAGATAGATAGATAGATAGATAGATAGATAGATAGATAGATAGATAGATAGATAGATAGATAGATAGATAGATAGATAGATAGATAAATAGATAGATAGATAGATAGATAGATAGATAGATAGATAGATAGATAGATAGATAGATAGATAGATAGATAGATAGATAGATAGATAGATAGATAGATAGATAGATAGATAGATAGATAGATAGATAGATAGATAGATAGATACGCTCAAAGTCGCAGAAGTTCGCTAAGAAATGCTTCGCATTTAAAAAAACGCTGTCGTAAAGAACCGTGGCCACTGCAGCGAGCGAAACTACCTCTGTGCTGTCTATCGCTTCAACGCAAACTAAGCGACGAGCGCACTGCACGTAGAAAGGTATGCGCCGTCTGCTTAACCCTGTCAAGATAAAGCTTGCGCAACCGCTCCCTCTCGTTAAAATTATTCAAAATCTGCCGGAGCCACCCAAGACCACTCCCTCCAGGAGCCCTTATGGCCCTTTGCCCGAAGGAAGACGGCCGGCGCACTTCCTTTCTACTTAAGCCGTGATCGTCGGCTGCCCTTGCACACTTTCACTCGCACGTAGAACACATGACGCGCGGGGCGATGTTATTGCCCTTAGACTTTATACGGAAGCTCACGGCGACGGCGACTACAAGAATACGACTGGAGGTTCCATATAACTGATACTGAAGTAATTACGAACGCAGAGTAAACATGGTGACTCAACGCACATTGATTATTGCATCTTAATTTCTATGTTCAAGCAAGGGAAACTTGTTTCTGTCCCAAGGAGCACGAGCAGGAAGGCTTTTTATACACACTCGTTATACGTGTAGGTCATGGAGGAAGGAAACAGCTAGGAGGGAGTATTGCGCAATGCGAAAGAAGGAAAGAAACAATGAAAGAAAGAGAAAAGTAGTACTTCAGGCACGCACACGCCAAACTTCGTTTGCCCCCGTTTTCCCGATAGAGCAATGGCTCCTGTTTCTTTCTGTTTTGTCATGTTTGCAACGTACTTCAACAAAGTTGGATGACTTCACTGAGTAGTCGGTGTGACTGAACGATTACAGAGCCGCTGGCCTCAGGTGGTACCGAATTTTATCGTCTTGTATGCACCACTTCTTGACCATTTCCCTAAAGTGTATGCCCCACTGTGACGTAAGGGGTATGAATGTTTATTGCGTTTAGAAATACACCTCGTGTTAACTGTGTTTGCTCTGAAATCGCCGTGCATCGACTTGGGCCGGTTGGTACATGTCCGAAGAATTCGAGTAAGGGCGCGAACAACGGGTGAACACACGGACGGACAGTGATTGCTTCGTCCTTATTCCATGCCTTTGCCTGTTATTCGCGCGGTTATTCGTTTTCTTTGAACTAAGAGGAGGCGAGGCTGTGCTCGTGCCATCCGTCACGGCTGCAACCTCCCTAAAAGCAAGCTTCGAATCAATGGGTTTCGAACAATGCGTTAAATCATCACACTGGAGGCAAAGGAGGAAAAGTCAGTCGTTGCTTGTTTTTCATGCCGAGGGCAAGAGCGTAGCAATTGACCAGTTTTGCGCAGCTTGTGCTGTATGTCAGGCACCGCTACCTCGCAATGATGGCTTGATGGTTTGTCCACATCCACGGCTCTAACTGCAAGGTTATCCTAGCATACTTATATAATATCACAACAGAAGCACTCCGCCAGCACCAAACAAAGCAACTTTGTTTCGAAATACGAACTATTTAGATTTAAAACAGAAGAAAAAACAATCATAGCTAAAAGAAAACATTATTGAACTAACGATAATTTAGATAAACTGGTTTTATATATGCCTCTACACGAACTTCGGGCGCTTCTTCTAAATTTCTGTGGCTAATTAGTCACCAGACAAGTAAGTAACCAAGAGTTGTTAACATTGACAACCTCCGCTTGCAGGGTGGTTTTTTAATATGCAATGCAGGTTATCAATGATAACGTTATGATGTACCCGCCTCGGCCGTCTAGTGGTTATATTGCTCGACTGCTGACCCGAAGGTCGCAGGAATTGAATCTCGACAGCGGCGGCCGCATTTCGATAGAGGCGAAATGCTAGACGCCGTCTGCTGATATTCAGGTGGATGTTAAAGAACACCAGATGGTCAAAATTTCCGGAGCCTTCCACTGCGACGTCCCTCGCCATATCGTAGTTTTGGGATGTAAAACCTTAACAACTATATGTTAAACTGTTATGATAATTGGGCACCCCTGGCCTCCGCAGACAAACTCTACGTCGAGGCAGACGTCCTCTGCCACTGCTATTGCGCATTTGAAATACTAATTAACGGGTACTTGTCAATTGGCATTCTTAATTGTCAACTAGAGGGCAGTTGTTTATATGGGAAGGTATAGGGCGTCATGACTTATGACATACGCGTTTATTCGAACCCCCTCCCCCCCAATATTGCACGTTATGTGTGATATTTATAATCTAATTTCATGGCACCGTGCGCAAAGGGAGCGATGAAATGGCGGCCGTTCTGCTACGTCTGACGGAAACACCGCATGACGGAAACGCTCTCTGGCGAAGAAGTGACAAAATTTGAATGAAGGCGCAATGCAGCACAGTCATGTCCGAGAAAACAGCAAGTGGTGCGAAACACTAGAAGTGAACCACTGATATCTCGCGCCTGATGTGTGGTCCTAATCTATTTTGCTTAATAAATTACCAAAAGCCGCAACTTGCTATACTCCTCTCGCACTTTCTGCAACAAGAGGCGCCGCAATGACTGCCACTGAGTTCGCTACACAGTGAAAAAAAAAAGTGGAAATTGCAATGTTGTTGGACGCAACTCGAAGGAAACCGATCATCACTAGGCATCATACGCATAGATATCACGATCTGCTGGCGCAAGTGAGATGACTTGCCGCTTTTGCTGACACGATACCGCCGTGACGCCCCTTCATTCAAATTTTATCACTTATCGTCATGTGGTGCTCCAGTCTGACATAACACAGCGTCAGCCTTTTGTGCACTCCCGGAGTGCGCGGAGAATTGGAATTTGTTGAGGAGTATCTCAAACTGCATACGACACACTTGATGTTTAAAAAAAATGGGCATGGGCACGATATAAATTAGGACACCCTGCAACTTTTCCGTGTGATGTACTGTCCTCAAGTTGGCAATTAAAAAGTGAATTAAGGAGCCTTTGTTTATTAGACTTTTCTATGTGGCTTCAGCAGCGGCAAAGTATTTTCTCCTCGACGTAGACTTCGCTTGAGAAGACGACGGGTGCTTTGTGCCGCGTAGCATATCTATAAAATTTTGTATTTTCTAAAAAAAACACCATGTGTGCCAGGAAACGTAACGGAACTTGCAATCAAAGAGCACAGTTTGGTATTGCAGCTCTATTTCTTGCCACTAACTTCAGGCGGAGAGGGAACCCTGCTGGCAGCGGCTGGCTCTCTGATTGGTGTAGGCACAGACATCGGCGGAGGCGTGCGAATACCAGCTGCCTACTGCGGGATCTTCGCCCACAAGCCGACAGCAGGTGATGAATTCAAATAAAACTTTCTTTGTTAATATATTTACTTAATTATCCCTATATTCATCAACTCGCAGTGTTTCAGTAGAGCAATGTTGTGGTCGTTAGCCGTAGGTAGCATGTCATGTACGAGGCCTCACCTATACCGTTTTTTGAAACGACCTCTAGGCATGAACATCAGCCTGCCGGAAAGTCAAGATTGCAATGGTGGTTTCCAATAACATGCTTGTGAGCCAAGTACTTTGTCATGAGGGTCATAAATCACTATCGATATACAGCTTCTTTTGTGTCCTCTCTTTCCTGGCTCATATCCTGTCTCGTAGCAATAGAGCGATGAGCTAGAGCACTCATGCTTTCACTGTTAGAGCACGAACATTACATTTTCGAAAACGTTGTTTGAATGGAGGCAGTTATCAGGCTGCCGTTATCGTGCTGACTTTCCGTTTTTTATGCCGTGTACCCTCAGGAGTGGTGCCCAACACTGGGCTGCTCCCAGATGTCGGAGGAAAACTCGGACAGTTCAACTGCGTGGGACCCTCGACCAGGTTTGCGGAAGACTTACCGCTGATGCTCAACGTTTTGGCGGGAAGTCCGACCAACACGTTTAGACTAAATGAAAAGGTGCGTGCAACTTCGTAGGCCTCTGTACTAGTGTTGGTGAATGAATCACTTTAACTGTGCCCTTAGGTGGCACATTGGAGAGCGAATTCGAGAAACACAGAAGGTTCACACATGAGCGAAATGCACGTTGTTGCAGTGTGTTCTGAGAAATCAGAGCTGTCTGTGTAGCCGGTCTACCGTCTGAGAAAGTGTTGATAGAACTCGGAAATGAATGAAAAGTAAGCAAACATTTGTACCTGTACTTATTGTTTTTTCTTAACTGAAGGCAGAAAATTAAGAAGCTGAAGTTGCACATAGAAGAAGTTGGGCTACAATCCACGTTGTGTAGGTGCATGCGCAGCGAAGCTATGATATCTTAGAGGCCAATGTGGCGTATCCTTGAACGACTGAGCAATCGCTACACGAAGTAACTCACAGCAAAACAGTTCAACGTACTCTACCTCTTTGTTCACGCTGCTCTTCGGCAGTCCAATTTTGCGTAGGCATCCTACGCAAAGAGGTGCTTGAATCCTTGGAATGAGTAAGGGGTCCCAACAAGTATAGAGGCACATGGTAAAAACGGCTATTAGGTGGTTGGAAGTTCTGCGCTGCTGTGCGTGTGTGCCGGGACATTTTCGTGGCGTGTCATGCTTGGCCAGTTGTGTCCCATCTTAGAACATGCTTGTTACTGGCGAAACAAAGCAACCCTGGATACGTTTCTACTATGTTCGGATGCCACGATAGCTTAGCTCGCGCAGATAATTAAATATTGGCTGCCGAAATTTTGGGAACGAATGGCGAAGAGCTGGCCACAGTGTGTTGCACGTCAACGATGTTTCTGCATTGGGAAGTGGTGATTCAGTAAGATGGAGCGACGAGCGTCTTTGCTACATTTCGCACTACTCAGGCTGGTTTTGTTGGGTGGCGGCTGGGGCTTCGAAATCCAAGGAGTGAGCAGGATCTCCGCTTATCAGACACAGTGCGTCAGCTACCTCATTCTTGGTCCCAGATGTCGCAGATGTCCTTAATAAATTCGGAAATAAAGAAAAAGTGGCCGACACTCTTGTTCCGAGTGATATGGACTGTTGTTTTCGAGGTCGAAAGCAAGGCGATCGAGGTCAGTAAGATTACAGCGTTCAAGGTTCAGCATTGAAGGAAGAACCCAAGGTGGGCAAGTATTGTCAAGATAAAGCGGAAATGTTTGACAGAGCAATAGATGACCAACATCTATCTTCTGAAGGTGCTGTAGCGACTCTTCGCATCTTTCAGGCGCCTTGAGAAGAAGCGGAGTGACATACAGTATGTGCCCTTGTGCTGCTGGAGCACTGCAGCCACTACCATGGTCAACGCTTCTAACAAAGTCGTGTTGGCGCTTTTGGCAGCAGACGAATCCGCAGCGCTGCAGTCGCGAACCGCCTTCTAGCTTCCTGAAAGGAGCGTTGGTGTTCACTGGTTTAGTGGAAAGTAGGTGGTTTCTATATCACAACAGAGCAGGTTGGTATGCGGCTGAAGGACTTCCGCACAGGGTGGTATCAAGCAGGTATGAAAAATTATAACCCCAAAAACTCGCGCAACTTTCAGAAAAAGGTTCAGAAGGGCCTCATGTCCCGGACCAGTGATGTCGCGGACAACTCTAGTGGGTCGTCATCCCGAACGCTTGGCTCGGAATGGCCACTCATGTTCAGAGCCTGTGCCCTGCCCTGCTCTGACGGGCGGCGCTAGTGCCGCTGAAAAATAAACAGTTTTACAACTGACGGAGTGTATTGCGCCCTGAAATCTCCTACCTGCAACTTCCATCCCGCGCCCTACAGTCGACAATGCCTGAAGACGTATCCGAGAGCTGCCTTCGAAAGCAAAGCAACAAACATCACCTCCTGCTGTGCTGTGTTATTCTCAACAGGAAGCTTGCTATCTTGAGCAGCACGTGTTGCAACGACGTGGAGAACTGGCTCTCGACGTACTACAGGACCAGAGCACACGACAAAAGGGACGATGCTCCAAAACTGGCTGATGCGATCTTCCACCTTGCACATGGGGCCAATCTCTGGTACTGCAACCATGACACAGAAGAGGTCGGCGTTGAAGAAATCTGTAGCAGCTGTGTTTGCTCGCCCTTCCGTATGTAAGCTGAGAGTAGAATCCAGTATGCGAGCATAAGGACAGCAGCGAGATGAATCAATAACCAGTTACATTGATGACACTCTGGACTTGTGCAAGAGAGGCAACACAACAATACCTAATGCGACTACATGATAAACGCGATAAAATGGATAGAGAACGATGTCTTTAATCTGATGCTTGCAAAATCGCCTATCAGTGGGAGATGTCGTTGCATTGTGTCCAGGTAAGAACTATGCAGGCAGCGTTCGTCGCTCTTCATCGCGCAACAAGCATCTTGCTGGTTAGGCTGCCAGTTCAGACCAGTCAGCATTGCTCGCAGACATGAAGGCTGTTACGGTTCACTTTAGGCGGTCATGCCTAAAACGAATGCAAAACACATGTTGTAACCAGCGTCCAGAGCCAGTGCGCCAACGTGAACGTGCGTCTCGAAGATGGCCTGGTACGCTAGTTGGCATTATATTGCCGCGTGTCTTATGTTTCATGAGTGGAAGCTACACCCCCCAGGACTGTCAGCAACGCTCAGCGCAAACCGCGCCACATTGTTCGCGAAGCTTCCCGATCATTGTAGATCGTTTTGTTAAGATTGCGCGCCGCACGCGAATGTTCCAGCTTTGTCGAGAGATAACGCCGCCACCAGCGATATCGCTGGAAAGTTCGATAGCGCCTGTATAAAAGCCGACACGCTTGACCGCTTGTGAGTTGATCGACGGTCGACGCTCTGTTCGACGCTATCAGGGTATTGCTGTAGTTTGACCTTCAGTTTCCCGGCCACAAGTTCGGCCAAATAAACAGTTTCATCTCGGACGTGCTGACTGCTGTCTTCGTCGACGTCACGACCACATGACATCTGGTGGAGGTGCTGCTTCATGATCCGGACGCCACCGCGGAGCGCTGACCCAAGCCCAAGCCGCGAAGAAGACGACTCTAAGGTCAATCCGGATCCTCGAACCAGCCGCCGGCAGAAAGGACTACAACCAGAGTACGGGCTCCTTCCCGAAAACGCCAGGCAGCCGAAGACCGTCACATCTACCGCCGAGACGATGACAGACCCCCTGCCACCTACAACGGTAGTGATGCAACAGCCAAGGGAGCCACCAACTTTCCGTGGATCGTCGTTTGAAGACCCGGAGAGCTGGCTGGAGACGTACGAGCGAGTCGCCGCCTTAAACCACTGGGACACTGAAGAGAAGCTGCGCCACGTCTACTTCTACTTAGAAGACGCCGCGAAGACGTGGTTCGAAAACCATGGATCGAGCTTTCAATCCTGGGACCTCTTTCGGACGTCGTTCCTCAATACCTTCGCGAGCATCGTCCGCAAGGAAAAGGCCGCTGCTTTGCTGGAGACCCGGGTGCAGCTGCCAAACGAAAACGTCACCATCTTCACGGAAGAGATGACTCGACTTTTCCGTCAGGCCGACGCTGCGATGGCGGAAGACAAAAAAGTTCGCCTGCTCATGCGGGGTGTCAAACAAGAACTTTTCGCAGGACTTGTCCGCAACCCGCCCACGACGGTCGCCGAATTCCTCACCTAGGCTACGACTATTGAAAAGACACTGGACATGCGGACGAAACAGTACAACCGCTCGCCGCTGTCTGCAACCTATTCCGAAGTGCACTCACTAGCCACCGACGACTTGCGCGAAACCATCCGAGCGATCGTGCGGGAGGAGCTGCGCAAGCTGTTACCTTCGCCGCAGCCTCAAGTGGATTCAATCGCAGACATTGTCCGCGAGGAAATCAAAGAGTCACTGGGTGTTCCTCAGCCGGCACCGCCGCAGCTTCAAGCAATGAGTTATGCTGCTGCAGCCCGACGCAACGCCCCCCCTCCTCGCCCGCGTCAAGACGCCGCGCCGCCCCAGCAGTTCCGCCGCCAGGCGCCACCGCCGCCACCACCGACGCCATACCGCCCGCCAACCGGCCAGCGATACACGCCGAGGAAGACCGACGTTTGGCGCGCCCCCGACCATCGTCCTCTCTGCTACCACTGCGGAGAAGCCGGCCACACCTACCGCCGCTGCCAGTATCGACGGATGGGACTGCGCGGGTTCGCCATCGACGCGCCGCGTCCACAGCAGGGTGAACGACCACGTGACATCGCCGACTATCTGGCAGGAGCGCAGTGGACCCCCCGAGGACCTTCCCGATCGCCGTCGCCAGGCCGCTACGCCTCTCCCCAACGCCGCCAGTACACTGGCCCATTCCGGGGCCGGTCGCCTAGCCCGTATCCGGAAAACTAAGAGCAGCAACCGATGGAGGTGCGGTTGCTGTACGACGAAACATCGAAGATCCTCCGCCGACGACGACGACGCCACGACGAAACCTTGAAGACCCGACGCGAACCAGACAGAGCCCTGACGACGAAGCTTCGCGGACCGAAGTGGACCTGACAACGCAACGGGGAAGCAGCGGAACAAACCGACGTAGCCGTGACCCGACACCACGACCTAACTGCAATGCAAGACGAACTAGCGACCTCGACGTCCTTATCGACGGCCACAGCGTCACAGCTCTCGTCGACACCGGAGCCGACTATTCTGTAATCAGTGGACCGTTCGCCGCGAAGCTGAAGAAAGTTAGGACAGCCTGGGAAGGCCCCGAAATCCGGACAGCTGGAGGTCATCTAGTAACACCGGAGGGAATCTGCACAGTGAGACTCACCATTCACAACCGGATTTATCCCGCGAACTTCGTAGTCCTGCAGCGTTGCTCGAGAGAGGTCATTCTTGGTATGGACTTCTTAAGCCTTCATGGTGGAGTCATCGACCTGAGATCTAAGTCGATAACACTATCCACAGAAAAAGCACTACCACCGTACACGCCGCCAGAAAAACACGCCTTGAATGTGCTGGAAGACCAGGTCACCATTCCCCCTCGCTCCAGCGTCATCATTTCCCTCGGCACTCAGAAATCAGCAGACCTGGAAGGCGTCGTCGAGGGCGATCAGCACCTGCTTCTGAACAGTCAGATTTGCGTCGCAAGAGGCATAGCCGAGCTGCGCGATGGCAAAGGAAAGGTAGTGCTGACAAACTTCAGCCACGAATATAGGCACCTAAACATTGGTACGACGGTCGCCTACATCGACGAATTCGTGGACGCCAGCAATGCTTTCGCCTTCTTCGATGCTACCGAACCTGCTTCGAAGGATCGAGATCCCCAAACAGATTTCGACGTCAACCCGAGCCTCCCGAAGCACAAGCAAGACCAGCTTCAAGCCCTGCTCCTGCAATTCAAGGACTGCTTTTCGTCGTCGTCAAGAATTCGACAGACCCCAGTCGCGAAACATCGCATCATAACAGAAGAAGGTGCCCGACCAATCCGTCAGAGCCCGTACCGAGTTTCGACGCGAGAACGCGAGGCTGTTAAGAAACAGGTCGACGAAGTGCTACGCGACGACATCATCCAGCCGTCGAAGAGTCCGTGGGCATCCCCCGTGGTGCTAGTGAAGAAGAAGGATGGAACTCTACGTTTTTGCGTCGATTATCGTCGCCTGAACAAAGTGACGAAGAAGGACGTGTATCCCCTTCCCCGGATAGACGATGCCCTGGATCGATTACACAACGCAAAGTACTTTTCGTCGATGGACCTGAAGACCGGTTACTGGCAAATCGAAGTCGACGAGAGAGACCGAGAAAAGACTGCCTTTATAACACCAGACGGCCTGTTCGAATTCAAGGTCATGCCCTTTGGTCTTTGCTCGGCACCTGCGACATTTCAACGCGTTATGGATACAGTACTGGCCGGCTTGAAGTGGCAGACGTGCCTCGTGTACTTGGACGACGTCGTTGTGTTTTCCTCAAACTTCGACGAACACCTTCGGCGCCTTGAAGCTGTACTTCAAGCAGTCAGGACCTCCGGACTCACCCTGAAGCCTGAAAAGTGCCGCTTCGCGTACGAGGAGCTCTTGTTTTTGAGCCACGTGATCTGCAAAGATGGTGTTCGCCCGGACCCGCGCAAAACAGCTGCCATCGCTGCCTCCCCGCCACCCACCGATAAGAAGGCCGTACGCCGTTTTCTCGGCTTGTGCGCCTACTACAGACGCTTCGTCAAGGAATTTTCACGAATAGCCGAGCCACTAACGCACCTCACGAAGACCGACGTGCCATTCAAGTGGGAAACGGCGCAAGTCGAAGCATTTCAAGAACTTAAACGACGCCTTCAGATGCCTCCGATACTAGCGCATTTCGACGAAGACGCCGATACGGAAATCCACACCGACGCAAGCTGCGTAGGACTCGGCGCCGTCCTCATGCAGAAGACTGACGGGCTGGAAAGGGTCATCAGTTATGCTAGCCGGTCGCTATCAAAGGCAGAAATCAACTATTCCACAACAGAAAAGGAGTGCCTGGCCATCATCTGGGCTACATCGAAGTTTCGCCCCTATCTCTACGGCCGGCCTTTCAAAGTTGTGAGCGACCACCACGCCTTGTGTTGGCTAGCTAACTTGAAGGACCCTTCAGGTCGCCTCGCACGGTGGAGCCTACGACTGCAAGAATTCGACATTACCGTCGTGTACAAGTCCGGACGAAAACACTCTGACGCCGACTGCCTGTCTCGTGCCCCCGTCGACGCGCCGCCGCAAGACGACGACGATGACTGCTTCCTCGGAACTATAAGTGCCGATGACTTCGCCGAAAGGCAACGAGCCGACGCGGAACTTGGGGGCCTTATGGAGTACCTCGAGTGCAAGACCGCGGATGTTCCGAAGGTATTCAAGCGAGGACTGCCGTCGTTTTTCTTGCGGAACGGCGTTCTCCTGAAGAACTTCTCGCCACTTCGAGCCGACTACCTTCTTGTCGTGCCCTCATCATTGCGACCAGAAGTCCTCCAGGCCCTACACGACGACCCGACGGCTGGACACCTCGGTGTTTCCCGCACACTCGCCAGAATACAGGAAAAATACTACTGGACACGCCTTGCTGCCGACGTCACCCACTACGTTAAGACTTGCCGAGATTGCCAGCGACGGAAGACACCGCCGACTAGGCCAGCGGGACTTCTGCAGCCAATCGAACCACCTTACCGGCCGTTCCAGCTCATCAGGATGGACCTACTGGGGCCGTTCCCGACGTCGACTTCCGGCAACAAGTGGATCGTCGTAGCAACTGACTACCTCACCCGCTACGCCGAGACAAAGGCCTTGCCCAAAGGCAGTGCGGCCGAGGTAGCCAAGTTCTTCGTTGAGAACATCGTATTGCGTCATGGCGCCCCAGAGGTCCTCATCACAGACAGAGGTACCGCCTTTACTGCGGACCTCACTCAGGCGATCTTCAAATACAGCGAGACGAGCCACCGTCGCACCACCGCCTACCACCCGCAGACCAATGGCCTCACCGAGCGTCTAAATAAGACCATCGCCGACATGCTGGCCATGTACGTCGACGTTGAGCACAAGACGTGGGACGCCGTCCTTCCGTACGTGACCTTCGCTTACAACACGGCCGTCCAAGAAACGACGCAGATGACGCCGTACAAGTTGGTCTACGGAAGGAGCCCGGCGACGACGCTCGACGCCATGCTACCGAACGCCACCGACGAAGACAATCTCGACACCGCCGCTTACTTACAACGTGCCGAAGAAGCTCGACAGCTCGCCCGCCTGCGCATCAAGACCCAGCAGAACACCGACAGCCGTCGCTACAATCTTCGACGATGCTTCGTGGAGTACCAGCCCGGCGACCGTGTCTGGGTCTGGACACCAATACGACGACGCGGACTGAGCGAGAAGCTTCTGCGTCGATACTTCGGACCGTATAGGGTACTTCGACGTCTCGGCGCACTCGACTACGAGGTTGTCCCCGACAGCATCACGAACTCTCAGAGGCGCCGAGCTCGACCCGAGGTCGTGCATGTGGTGCGCCTTAAACCGTACTATGCACGTTAACGCACCAGAGGACTCTAATGTTTCCTTTCTTTATTAGTTTGCTTTAGTATTGCATGCATTCATGTTCTGTTTTTAAGCATCGAGACGATGCTTTTTCAGAGGGGGGCATTGCCGCGTGTCTTATGTTTCATGAGTGGAAGCTACACCCCCCAGGACTGTCAGCAACGCTCAGCGCAAACCGCGCCACATTGTTCGCGAAGCTTCCCGATCATTGTAGATCGTTTTGTTAAGATTGCGCGCCGCACGCGAATGTTCCAGCTTTGTCGAGAGATAACGCCGCCACCAGCGATATCGCTGGAAAGTTCGATAGCGCCTGTATAAAAGCCGACACGCTTGACCGCTTGTGAGTTGATCGACGGTCGACGCTCTGTTCGACGCTATCAGCGTATTGCTGTAGTTTGACCTTCAGTTTCCCGGCCACAAGTTCGGCCAAATAAACAGTTTCATCTCGGACGTGCTGACTGCTGTCTTCGTCGACGTCACGACCACGTGACAATATCTCAGTAACGTTCGAGCGCACATAGAAGGGGACAAAAGCAGAAAACATGACACAACACGCTGATCGGTCGCACGTTCCGTACTCTCAGTCGGACATCTCGGTCGCACGCGCCGATTGCGCTTGTGTTAGGAGTCTTTGTGGATGTGCGGAGCTCTCGTGTGACGGCGAGCTCTCAAGGCGCGCCTCCGGTGGGATTTTTTCGACAAGTACGAGCGAGCGTCGCAGCTGAGGCAGAGAGTGCGGCGAATGCCACGGATGGAGAGCATATAGAAAAGTAGACGGGCAAACCCCAGCTCTAAAGTCTCTCTCATCCCCTAGGCTTGCAGCAGTACGCAATGTTGTACATTCTCGTAGGGCTTTTTCGGAGCGCGCCGCTCACCGGAAAAGCTGTATTAAACTTCTGCTATTGAGGCGAAAGCTTTAGATGCCCGCCTCATCAAACACTAAAATTAACAATCGGTGTACGTCGGCGTCAATACGAGTGGTGCAAAAAGTGATCACGTGTTGTCGTCACCATTGACGTCACAAGTCGGGAACATTAGTAGCATCATCATAAGGCCACTGTGACGTCACGTGATGAAGTCATCTCATGGTGTTGTCGCTTGGTCATGGGCCGATCACGGAGGCAGTGCTAATCCATATTAGGTGCAGAAACCTTACGGGAGGGGGGATCAGTACATCAACTGAGAAGAAAAAGTAGAAGGTGCCTTTCGCCTTCGAGTCGTGTTAGTCGAATGCATAAGGAACCCTTGTCAGTTTTTGTTTTTTCGTCGGCTCGTCTTTGCTGAAACTCTCCGATTATCAACCTGGTTCGAGCGGTAAGCAGATGCGGCTTAAGTTCACCACTCTCCATAAACGTAAAAAAAGCTTATGCATGTCAGGAAGTTGCCCGCCAGAGCTCCTTGGTGGCCTTCGCTCATCCGTGGGATACGCAACAGCCTCCGTGAAATATCGTGCTCTAATCAACCTTGCGATTGAGCAAGAAATCGCCGAAGGCTTGCCTGAGCACCAGCGGCACTTCCATACGGCTGCACCAGTGATCTACGCTCAAGTCGTTGCCAGGCTAAATAAATCCCTGCGGCTGTGCTACGCGGAAGTCGTCGATAGGCCCCAACAACTCTCTCCTGGTGCGCCTCACCTACGCCGACGCCGTGGCTGGCCCTGACTGCAATCCACTGTAATGTCATTGCACCAGCTGCCCCTCACAACGCGTCTTGTGACATCTAAGACCTGCCTCAGCGATGATCGGCCAATATGCTTTTCGTGCGGCTGCGTCTGTCACGCCGCACACTGTCGCACTATTGAAATTGTGTGCAATCGGCTAGCGCCGCATTATTCGTGACTTGCAAATCCGCCGTCGATATTACGGTACAGCTTCGGCTATGTCACTGACGCTGCACCCGACATCCATCACCTGCCGCTCACCGTCTCCACAGTATCGCTCGCTATTCGATGGAGCCTCTTCCCGTAGCTCTGGAAGAGCAAAACAAGCTGTCGCCGTCCACGAGAAAATGGCTGCGATACCGCCGCAGTGTTAAAGCCCACAACGTAATCCGTCGAACGTGATAGAAATATTTTTTGACGGTGTTTTCCCACACCGTTTGTTGACGGTGTTTTCACCTGACCGTTTTTCACTTGGAAGGATCCACTGTTACCTTACGCAACCGTCTACGTCACTAAGGGCTCCAGCACAACTTGCTTTTCTACACTTTCCCGTCCCCTGCGGTGTTGCTCCGAAGGGAATTAACTTGAAAATGTGGAAGCCGTCGATGACTTGCATGTTATGGACGTACCTGGTGTCACATATTGTGCCAGCTCCAGTACGCTTGGTGCTGTTTCTACATCAGACTTATTGTCCAGGCTTGTGTTCGGTTCCTTGTGTGCTGATAACCCGATACCGGACCAGCCTTCTGAGGTTCTGTTCCTCTTAGAAGAATGTTGTTCTCTTGATGTCGGGCCACTTTTCCTGACCCGGACGTCAACTTCTACGCATCACATGGACACTGGCTCCGAACCACCATTGCCGGAATGCCCATATCGTGCATCTCCCGCAGAATTTTATGTAATTAACGAAGCAGTCGACGATATGCTTTGCCACGAAGTGAATCGACCTTCCCGCAGTCCGTGGGCATCTCATGTTGCCTTTGTTACGAACAAAGATAGTTCCGTGCTGTTGTGTGTGCACTGTTGCGTGTTCTGTTGCGTCTGCACGTCACATCCGAGGATGGCATTCGCCCCATTCAAGGCAAACTATGGGCCGTTGCCGAATTATCTAAACAAACGTATGACTAACAATTATTCAGTTTGTCTGTGTTCATACTTCAGACGCTTGATTCGGAATTTTGCCGCCATCATATCGCCTTTGACGCAACTTCTTGCGAAGTTCATCTTCGGGTTATTAACAAAATAAGTGTATACCGTGTACGAAGACTTGCTTAATGAGTCACGGTGCGGCTATTGATTTTGTAGCGCTAGCTACACTTGCCTAGCCGGAGCCGATTTCGCGTGGATCCTCATGAGCCGTGCTGCGCATGCGCGAGGATCAGTGATCTCACACAGCTGGCTCACCGGAGCCGGCATCTCACGCCATGTCTCACGCGCTCTCCGCCACCAACGCGCGCGGCTCGCCGCTGCTTGTCTGCGAGTTCGGGAGGAGTGGTGTCGTAGCCGCGGCAGACAAACTGGCGCCGGCGCGCGCGCCGACTCCGCCACCGTCGCGCGCGACTCGCCGTTGCCGGTCTGCGCTTTCGAGAGGAGTGAGGTCGTAGCCTTGGCAGACATATTGGCGCCAGCGCGCGCGCAGCTATTCGCCTTCGCTGTGCAGTCGCCGTCTGACACTGTGCTGGAGACGCTCGATAGCGCCTCTGACGCGTTTGCAGGTGGGTAACTCCATGGAGAAGGAGAAAGCAAATGCTGATCAACAGCGCAGAAGAGCCGAGAAGCTCATTGGATCCCGAAGTAGTTGCCTGGCAATTAGCGGTTCAGCGTACGAAGAATGAACAGAAGGAGGCTAATAATCCTAGACAATCTGGACAGCTAAGAATGATCAGCTGAACCTTTGCTAACACTACGTATATCCTGGCATAGCCGAGCTAAGCCACTGCAAATTTTTTAGTGTTGAAATAAAGACACGTATCAGTTTCCATATACGAATGGAATGTCGTCTTACCTATATATACAAGGCACGGTTTACGATAATTTAAAAGTGTCTGATTTGACAAATGTAAACGATGTTCTTTTCTTTTTCAGGTAAATCTGAACATGTTGAAACTTTATTACATGGACACAGAAGGAAGCCTATATATCAGCCGGATGACAAGTGATATTCGCCAAGTCGTTGGGAAGGTTAGTAATAAAACACCCACAGAGACACTCAGCATTTCATGAAAAAAAAATTGCGGACCATGTATCGCATTGTTGAGCGTATAGAGAGTAGTATACGAATTATTGCACACGACGACGAATCACATACCCCGTCTTGTTGCTGAAAGATTATACTCTTGTCTTAGCCTTTTCTTCTCATCAGTGCTTTCTTTCCTCGTGCTGCAATGCAAACCAGCTGAGAGAACAGTTAGCCTGGTTAATTGCTTAATAGCGCTGCTTGTCATCGCTTGTCGTCGATTCCCTTATCAATCTTCTCATTATTTCTTGTCCTGTGTGCATCGCCATAACCCACATGGTACACACCTCTTGACGCAAGGCTTGCTTCGGCAGACTACGCAGTCACTTCAACGGACCAGCGCAATTAAAACAAGATATAAATCACGAGCAAACTGCTTTTAATTAAGCGGGCTGGCGTCTGATAAGGTGACCTTGATTTTGTGATTTAATGAATGAATCAATTTTTTGAAAGCCGGTGGCCGGGGTTGATTAACATTTCGAACATACATGGTGTTTTATCTAACCGGGGTTAAGTTCTTCAATATTCTAGTGAACCTTCGGGCTGGGAAACCCACGCGACCTATTGATTCTCAATAAAGTTCTTCCGTCCATCCATTACGGGAATGAAGGAATTGGCGTCCTTCACTGTCATATAGGAACTCATGACATCGTTTAATATGAGATGAGGTAATGTATTATTCGGTAATAGTTAATAAGTTTTGCTGGGGTCCCTGCAACCCTTTTTCGAGTATTCATCGAATGACTTCATTAAAGGAGTTTATTGCCTCACGAATCTAGCTGTCGCAAAGATTTTGAGAATGCTTCAAGTGCGAGCGGAGTTACAGAGATTTGTCGCACGCTTTAAGCGCTTTCTCTCCCTTTTCGTTCCAGCAAGCGCGCTGAAAGCTAAGGAAGGGGGGGCGATGACAAGGGGGCAAGAAGCTACGTCCGTACGTCAGTGTGCTTCATGGCCTTGAACACATTTTTAACACGAAAGTGTTTTATGCCGGGGTCCACCAAGATTTCAGTGACGTATTTCCGTCACGGAAATGACGTCGAAAAAAGTTACACGATCAGATAGCAAAGAAAAAAAGTTCCGTCAAAGGCGTCGAACCCACGACCGCTCGGTCCGCAACAACAGATGCCGGGCACGCTATCCACTGCGCCACGGTCACAGACTCTTGCGACTTTACAAGCGCGCCTTTTAGATCTACCACTCTCCCGGTCGGCGGGGTGGTGTTGCCCTCTGGAAGCGGTAAAGTATTTCGTCATTACTGTGGCCTCCGCGATTAGCACTTGCAACGCGTTACACGTCCGTCACATTCGGCGCGTTTTCAATACAAGTTCAATTTTGTCAATGCCTTAACACACCGCGAGGTGGCGACCTTAGTCCAAGCGTCGTAGAAGCGTCGGCCTCGCTCATAGCATCAAGCTAATCCAAACCAAAAATAGCTCTGCGACGCGCGCCTGCCTCAACTGGCTGTAACACCGCGTTCCCCGCTCACGCGCTCGCCCCGAGAAAAATCGCGGCCGGGCTACCGGGGCGGCACAACGCGCGTTGCGTTTCCCTCTGTTCCAGCCGTGGTGTTCAATCTCATTTTAACACGCCGCGGGATGGCGATCAAGTTCTGCGTCCAATATGCGACGCTCTTCTGGCTATCACACCTCGTTCCCCGCAGACGCTTTCACCGTTAACTACTACCACAAGGGTTTGTTTAATCATTTAACATGGACATTAGTCGTCGGGATGTAGATGTACCACCAATCATCAAAGTGGGTACATCCACGTTAAACGGTGCTATAATTGCCAGACATCAATATACATTGTGCAAGCTCTCTTATATCAATGTACAGTAAACATTCAGTTTCTTCTGCAAGGACACGCTTTACTTTCGTGTTATTCCGATTCCTATGACGGAGTGATCAACCATCTTTTTTTTCTTTGAATCAGTGTAACGGCGACCGGGCTGGTGTAATTGTATACTGCGCGTAATTCTAGCTCTATACAGAATGAAGGAAGGGAATTTTCGAGGGCTCGTTTCTTTGTTTGACACGGCTTTAATGAAAACCAGCAGATAATGAAGCCAAGGAAGCTTGTATAGACGTCAGACTCTGCCCAGGCGGCGCTGCGAAAAACACCGCCACCAGCGCCCTCATCGCAGCCCTGGCACTAACTGGGTAGTGCAAAGAGAGCCGTCCGCAAGCGAATGTGCATAGGCCACAATATATCCCTCCTCTTTCGTTGGTGTCGAGGCGCCGTCTCCTGAAAATGAAGGACCTGGAAAGCTTCTTCCGCCAATCCACGCTTCAGAAACAAAGGAAACTGATCAAAGCGAACTGCGAGTACAATACAAAATAAGTTTTAGTTATTCCCGCGCGCTGCACCTCGCAAGTACAAGCGAGCATCATACGACATAGAATTCGAGGCAAGCCCTCCGACATCCGTTCTCTAGCGCCTAAATGCGTTAAAATCGGGTATATACGTAATGCCACAGCGATAAAGTACATACACGATCAATTTACTTAGCTATGCATCTTACGATCAGTGGTACAAAACTCCGTTCATCAGGGACGAATGGGCCCGGCGATTTTCGCTTTTGCAGTTGCATTCTCCGTAAATTCATCTCTCGCTTCCTGTGCATTGGACTGTTTTATTACGCATCCTCAAATGGTCTCTTGATGGTCGTCTTCCGTTTGTGTGTACTGCAAATGGGGATACGTGCGTCCAATTTCGCGGGGTACAACCAAAGGCAAAACCGTGGCCTCCGAGATAGCTACGGCAACCGCGGAGGACACGGGCGAAACAAACCTGAAGGTGGTCACGACCAACATTCTGCGATTTACTTGTATGGCGCACGTGTTAGCCAGTTAGAACCAGAACTCTGAGCTTTCAAAACGTACGTCCGCGATGATGTGTTGTGACGACCAACTCGTCGTGGTGTGCGTATCACGCGTCTTCAGACTGCCTCTAGCTGCTCACTTCGTGTTACACGACAAGCACCGCGGTCAGAGCCTCTGCTGAGCTTCTTAGTCAAGGTTACCACGGTTCTCCATCAGGGCTACGCAAAACAACAGCAGAGCAACATTATCACACTTTCTCATGCGATCGGCTGTGGAGAACGCGGGTACTTACTTCGCTTACCGAACACGCTCGCAACATCCCATATCCAGCGCTCTCGCCTTTCTTCTTCGTACGACAACTATGGAAATCGGTAAAACTGAACGTTGTTATTCAGTCTTTTACGTCCGTGGCAATTCACAGCGCAACAGTGCGCCTTTTGCGGCGTTTCTTCGTAGCGTGCGGAGGGGTCTCGTCTGCTGCTGTTTTCGCCGTCGTTCTGGCGAGTGATCCAGCAAGCACTTCACGACGGTACGGTGGCGCGTCCGACTAGCGGAGAGCAATTCACAGCTTTCGTTCTGTGTACTCTAGTAACTAGTACTCGGTATCTTTATCGATTTCAGCAAGGCCTTCGACTCTCTGAATAGACAGTTACTTTTACGTAAGCTAGATTTATACGGTGTACGAGGTGTTGCCTTAGACTTGTTTGACTCATATCTAAGTGAAAGGAAACAATACGTGTGTATAAACAATTTTTCTTCGACGACTAAACCAAACTATCTCGGAGTGCCTCAGGGCAGTATATTAGGTCCGTTTTTGTTTAATTTATACATAAATGACATTGTAAATATAGATCCTTCAGCAAAATTTGTTATTTATGCTGACGATACAAGCGTATTTTTTTGCACATGATGATACTGACCAGTTGATTAAAAGAGGAAATAATATACTAGAGAAGATATATAAGTGGGCATGTTCCAATGGGCTATTAATAAACGCAGAAAAAACCAAAGCGGTTATGTTTCGAGCAAAAGGCAAGCAGGTACAAGTAACTTCTCCGCTCTATCTTAATAACAATCTGATTCAAATGGTGGATAATGTGAAAACATTAGGTGTCGCATTTTCAAACAGCATGCTATGGGACGCACAAGTAGAGCAAGTAGCGACAAAAACGGCACGTGTACTTGGTATAATTTATCGCAACAATTATCTACTTCCGTTAAAAACAATACTTATTATTTATCATTCTTTGTTTATGTCCTATGTTAACTATTGCTTTATGGTGTGGGGTGACACAACACAAACAAATATTGATAAGCTCAGTAGACTTCAAAATAGATTCCTAAAAATTATCGCTAAGAAAGAACCTTATCACTCAGTTATATACATGCAACAAAAATATAAACTAATCAGTTTTCAAAATCTTTACAATTACAACATTTGTAGGAGTATAAAAAAAGAGCTGAAGCAAAAAACTGTACTATCTGATTTAGCCAACCTACAGCCTTCGGAGAATAAATATGATACCCGTAAGCATAACCTCTGGTTCACGCACAAAATATGGTGACCAAATGGTACGCAATGCTATTCCCAGAATGCTGAATTATTTAAGCAGCATTGATGTAAATATAGAAAACATGACCACAAACAATGTTGCATCATTGTTCTTATAAATTGTATCATGATGTCGTTTACCCTTTTGTATCAGTTTGTCCTCTTATGCATTTTGTAACACATGTATACATAGCCTTTTTAAGCTTCTAATGTTTTGTTTTCTCTTCATGGAAACTGTTGTATCCTGTTTACGTATCGATTGACATTACCTTATTTCTGTATAGTATGCTTTTGTTACCTTATTTGTATGCCAGTGCTTCTGACCCATTCATTTTTAGGTAGCGGGAGCTAGTCAAGCTGCTTTAGTGCAGCTTTTACTCCCGCCATCCTTCATGTAGTATGAAACATGAAAATAAAGATTCAATTCAATTCAATTCAAATGCGCAAACACACGCGATATTAAGCTCAAACGTTGTTTCGCACTCGCTATTTGCACCTGGTCCCATAGCAAACTGTGCGAGGGAGTCGGTCTATGCACTACTCAATACTTCTCCGACAGGTGGCGCCACACGTCTTGGAAACTCCAGAGTCTGACGTCTATAGGGAACGTTAATTGAACTGTTTTAAGAGTATGGTAGTAATTGTGATATAGATGTGAAGAAAGTAAAGTGGACGAAAAGGCAACTTGCCCCCGGCAGGGACCGAACCTGCGACCTTCGGATTAGGCGCCCGATGCTCTTACCAACCGAGCTACAGCGGCGGTCGTCCCCTCGTCCACTTATCGGGTATTGTTTTCACCGCGAGGAACGAAAAAAAAGAAAGCTGTTTTACGTCCTCCGCGTGGTGAGGCAACCGAAGGCACAGGATCGAGCCCGGCATACTAGCACGTCATGCTCCGAGCATTCAATAAAAACACAATTCCTGCGTCCACTAAAGCATCAGATGCATAGGCACTTCTAGTTTGCAACAACAATGCGACAGAGGTGCGTGAAGTACCCTCTGCTTGCTAAAATGGTCCAACTCCACGCTTGAAAACACGGACATTCGTACCTCCCGCCGGCGCTGCGCTACCGCCACTGGGCCCTTTGGGCAGGACGCGGAGGCGAAAAGGTCACGTGTCGCCAACCGGCCTATCGCAGGGCGCGGCAGCTGGATCAAAACATTTGGCGTCTTTTGAAAGTTAGCTCTCTAGGGGTTTTGCGCAGCACGGGCACGTCGCGGCAGCCCGCGGTGGCCGCAGTAAATATGCGGCTCACGATGCGCACATCAGCCAATGGCGCTATAGTCTTTGTGTTTATGGCGCGGTGATCTTTGAGTACGACACCATTTGTCGAGAGAAGAGCGGGAAATTTCTAGCTGACTGAAAATTAATTGTAAATTCCAGGCCGCGTGCTGCGCTATAATGTTTGGCTCACATGTTCTCAGGAGCCTCGACTACCAGTCGGCCGCGTTTTCAGACCATGCGCAAGAAGTGTTGTAGGGACTCTTTAAACGATTCATGAGAAATCATTCATGGTATCGAGAAATATCTAACTGAGCAAATTTGAATGTTCCGAGATGTAAAGCTGGTGCGGTGCATTTCAAAAAGTACGGCGAGGTTAGGGGAGTGCGCGCCGCTTCAATAGTGTCTGAAAGCATGTTGCTAACGAGTAATGCATGCTGCATGTAGTCGAAATATACTGGCCCGGTTGAGTGGGACACCAGAAACACCTCTCGTCTGCGAAACATCGCCGTCGACTGCTAAAACTTAATCGCCCCTTACCCTGCCTCTAAACAGCCAAATGCAGCCTAAATGCCTCTAAGGTATGGCCCCACGTTATTTACCTCATAACCGATGGATCCATTTACCTTATTTCATTGCAACGGCAACCACGGTGTTATGGCAAATGTGCAGGTCGAACATCCGCTGCTTAAATGCGCGAAGCATGCCCGGGCCGCCGGCATTGTAGTATATGTCGATGTAACCTTCCCTCGCATGATTTACAACCTTCTATACGGTAGATGTATTCGCTGAACAGTTAGCAACGCTACTCATGGTCACTTGCCAGCATAGATCGGCGAATTCACTCATGAGTCGACTCACTCAGATCGGACCGTGAGTCTGAGTGAGTCCAGGTGAGTAATATTTTGGTGAGCTTGAGTCCGAGTGAGTCCAGTACAGAAAAATTTTAGTGAGTCCGAGCGAGTGCGGTTGAGGAAAATATTGGCGAGCCTGAGTACGAGGGCGAAATATATTTCTTGAGTGAGTCTGAGTGAGTTCCACCTTTTATTGCCGACCTATGGTCCGCTCTACTCATCTTCGGCATAACTATCAGCTTTATTTATCAGCTTACGTTTATACTCAAGTCTATTCGCACATATCTCAACGCGCTAGCGTTCATGCGCCACCTCAATGCTTATTGATCAGAAGAGTGAGTTGGGGGGGTGGGGGTGACATGACCTACCCCGCAAACTCTTGCACAGGAAGTTCTTGATAGAAATATCTTTGTGAGTCACGTATTTGATAAAAATGTCGTGACTGGAGTGAAACCACTGATAACTCATCTTTTAGGCTACAAGATCAAAAGGCGTATCGTAGAGCACCGATTATGTGAGATATTGGCGTTATAGAGCATTTGCACTATGATCGAAAAAGCTAATTTTACGCCAGTGGACTCATGAGTCGACTCACTCAGGCTCACTCAGACTCAGGTCAAGCCGTGAGTCAGTCTGAGTGAGTCCGACTAAGTAGTATGTTGGTGAGTTGAGTCTGAGTGAATACGGTGGAGGAAAATTTCGGTGAGTCTAAGGCAGAGTGAAAAGTATATTTCTTGAGAGAGTCTGAGTGAGCTCCAATTTCTTGCCGACCTATACTTTCCAGTAATATAAATTTTGCTCACAGAAGCGAATGTCCTCATTATATTTGGTTATATCATCTTCTCAACGTTAATCATCTCTGTACGTCACACAGGTCACTCAGTACCTCAAGGAGACGCACGGACTCGAACCGCATCCGCTGCAGATGCCGGAGATGCGATTCGCCGTGTTCACGTGGTTCAAGGTTGCCGCCGTGAAGGAGCCCAAGCCACTGGCCGAGATGTACAGGCCCGGTGGCTTCAACACTTTCGTCGAACTGCTCCGCCTCCTGGTGGGAGCTGGCCGGCACACTCTAGCAACGTTGGCCGCATGCAAAGTGGCGTCGCTTTTCCGGTTCCGTTCTGAGCAGGAGGGTGAAGCGTACATCGCTTCCTTGGAAGATGCTCGCGACCGGTTTGAGGAGACACTGGGAGACAACGGAGTCCTGGTCCTACCCGCGGCCACGAGCGCCGCCCTGTTTCGTAATCAGGACTTGCTGATCTTCGATTCGCCGGACACGGTGACTCTGTTTAATTTGTTCAAGGCCCCAGCCACGGTGTGCCCAGTAATGCGGTCAGCAGAGAACCTGCCCCTGTGCGTCCAGGTTGTTGCCAAGAGGGGAAATGACAGGCTATGCCTTGCCGTAGCCAGGGACATAGAGAAGTGCTTTGGTGGGTGGATTGATCCTTCGGCGAAGCTTTAATGAAGAGTTTGTCGAGCGGCTACAGGACAATTTAATATAGCTCATAATGTTTGTGAAGTTGCCTTAAGTTGTCAAGAATCACAAGAAACCTGTTTCCATGCAGGTGCACCGGCTACAAGTAAAAAAAGCAACTCAACTGCAACAGCTTGTTTTCTGAGTTTTCGAACGTTCTATACGAAAATTGCAAGCAGGCTGGTAATGTGGTCAGGCTGCGAAAATGCGTCGGAAATAAACACTCGCCGTTTTCAGAAAAGGTGTGGTACGCCAGAATGTGCAAACCACTTACAAATTTTGTCCAGAAACCATCGAAAGCGTACACTGGTGGTTCTGGTAGCTTGTTGCGCAACATATCTGAATAAAATAAACTGCCACCCGGATTATATTATGAAATTAACTTATTGACTAATCGATTGTCATTGTGGTAGCCTCGATACTCACCGGAGTCGAAGACCACCGCGGGTTCAGCTACAGGGCCGCGGTCACCGTCGCCTGCTCACGTGTAGCGCACCGCTCCGCGCGCGCTCAGCTAGCAAAGGCGATGAGCGCCGCGCGGCAAAAACACAGTGTTCGATATAACAAAGCACACACAAACACTTTATTTGCCTTTGGCGGCACCCCAACACACAGCACAACGTCCGTTCCCGGGACACGGGGGAGCAAAGGCTTCCCGCGCGGACGGTACAACAAGGGGGAACCGCGAGCACGTCGCAACTGGCAATGGCGAGCTTTGACATGCCACTCGGGAAAAGGTCCCTCGCGGCTATGCTGCGCACTCTCGCGATGACCACGGGGCCTGGTCGCGAGAGCTAGGGCAAATTTCTGCACCCGTAGGCCTCCGGCTAGTGCGGCTCGGCGTGGTACGACCACGCACGAGCACTGGGCACCGCTCTTTAGCTTAACGTACGGAACAGGAGCTTAACACTCAGGTAAACACGCCCGCCGAGGATGCCGAAGCACCCAGGCAGTCTACAGTCTGGCGATTCCCAAAGGAGACTTCGGACCAGAAGGAAGCATGTGCTTACCAAGCGCCGTCCGAGTAGGGAGAGAGTTCGTCCCGGCGCGCACGTGCCTCAGTGACGCCGAATCTCGCGGCTCCGAGACAGCGCGCAGCGCCACCACGAGAACTGGCGCGCAGGGGCGTAGGGAGAAATGTTTTTCGGGGGGGGGGGGGGGCACCGCCTTGATCTGAAGCGGGGGCCGGGCAGGCAGATGTGGTCGAGTGTCATTTTCGGCTCTGTATGCCATGGCAAAAAAAAAAACGGGGGGGGGGGGGGGGCGGCACGGGCCCGGTGTGCCCCCTCCCCCTGGCTACGCCACTGCCGGCGCGTGGCGAAAGATGGCGCCACTTGCGTCACGGAAGAGGGAAGGGATTAGCAGAACGGCAAAATGCCCGCGCAGAGGCTTCGGGCGCGCCTCGGATCCCGACATATTTTAAAGGGACACTAAAGGCAAATAACAATTTATGTCAGAGTGAAAGCTCAACATGTATGACAACGTCTAAAACGGCAGTATTATCAACAGCAGTGCCCTACTTACCGAAAAATTAAGCTAAATGTATCACACGATGACCGCCACGAGCGGGACATTTTGCAAGTGATCCCGATGACGTGGGAGAGTCTGAATACAAGTAATCACTAGTAATCAAACTAGCTACAATAAAAAAAAAAACCTTCCGTGCATCAAGACACGCAATGAAATGCTGCTTGTTGGTTTCTGTTTGATTCATGGAAAAAAGAAACTTTTTGGCGTTGCCATGGGGAACAGCGCGCGTGGTTCAAAAGTTCCGTTTTCGCCGAACTGCGCTTCGCCCGGCGCCCTGCTTCGCTCAGGCGGTCGCGTCTCAGTGGTAGTTTCGGTATCGCGTGCTGCCGCGTGTGTTTTGCACGCTCGTGAAAGTCGCTTTGACAGAAAGTTCGACAAAATACCGCATGCATGTGATGTTGCCGGATGCCCGAATGGTGCGCGCCACCAGTGCACGCTGCCGCGCAGTAAAGGCGGGCAACGTTGGACACGGCAACAGTGACGTGCGAAATACCGCTTTCAGGCGGGGGATTTGATGTGCTCTAACGCGATGCGGACCACTAAAATGTGATTTAATTTCAAAATAAGCACTTCCTTGGCATAAAAGTAGCACTATCAGGTTTCTGGACCGCTATTTCAACAATCAACGTCGACTTAATATTTGCCTTTAGTATCCCTTTAACGGCTTCATACGCAATAGAAATAGGCGGATTGGCGTGCGTCAGTGGTCAGCGCATCCCAGGTGGAAACGCTTGTCTTGGAATATTCAACTTTTAGCACTGTTTAACTCGCAATGAGTGAACATATCTTACATTATTGTATAAGTTGACGTTAAAGTAATTTGCGTTGCAGGATTTCCATTCAACGCTGTATATGCAAACAGGAACATCATGCCTGAAGTATTATTTTATATTGAAGGGTGCGGAAGTAAGAACAAGGACGAAAAAACAATGACCACGGACGTGAGCAAACTGCCCATTAATTTTCGTCAGTGTCACTGATATAAGCACATTGCCACTCACCAAAGATGGGCGGCACACATTCACTATAACTGATGCCGTTGTGACCACTGCTACCCACAGCGGTAGCACCACTGCTACCCACAGAGGCAAAACCTTTTCTTGCTGCCACAAAACGAAATTGATACATATCTTGAGCAATAATTTTTTCGAGGCGATATAAAACGCTTCCGCTAGCTCTCAGGCCGCGGAATCTTTTTCTGTTCGGAATGTACATCCCATGAAGATGCGGATCACTCATATATTTGACAGTGCGTCGGAAAGTTCGAAATACTGTTGCTGTTTTACAGAAAGCTGAAGCTCTCATGCACGATCACCAACGCAGCGTTCATTTTTTTCGACATATCATTTCCTACAGAACAGCGCAAGGTGTGTATACAACACCGATCGCATGTTTATCTAGGCACCTCAGTACTTTGCATCGTGCGCCAACCAACAGATGCTGCGAAGAAGCAATGTTTTCACTGCCATATAGATGGTAGACAAGCTTTAGTTGCGTCGAAAGGTAACACGTGCGAACATTATGAGTCATTTTTTTTTCGTTTGCAAGTATGGAACTGAAAAGTTACTGCTCGGAATTTCCCAGAGATGCTCTTATTTTGGAACAAATTTTTGCCGGTTGTTAGTGTGAATAGCCACTAAAAATAGGGACATGAAACGCGAGATCCCTAATTATAACAAAGGAAAGACTGCGGAAGTAGGAAAGACAACTGGGCAGCAAGAAATCAGTCAGGAAAAAAAATCAGCAGTTGTTCCGTGTACAAATACAACCGATGAGCGAAGCTCCTTTGAAATGGGACGCAAACGACTATGCAGGTTTTGAGACTGTTTAGTGCGCCGCGCGCCTTGTTTTTTGTGCAATGCGCGCCTTTTGTTTTTTGTTATTTTCTGCCGCGCGCGCCGCAAAAAAAAAAAATGTTGCAGTGGCTTAGCTCGGCTATGCCAGGATAACGTAGCGTTAGCAAAGGTTCAGCTAATTATTCTTAGCTTTCCTGATTGTCTAGGATTAGCTTGATTATCATGCTTTCTTTTGCTCCAATGACACACACACGGTATACGTATTATGTGGCACATGTATATTTTTTTTTGCCAGGCAACTACTTCGGGATCCGATGAGGTAAGCTTTCGCTCTTCGCCGTTGAGCAGCATTTGCGCTCTCCTTCTCCATGGCTATACGACACTGACAAACGCCAGTCGGAGACGCTATCAAGTGGCTGCAGCGCAGTGTCAGACGGCGACTGCCCAGCGAAGGCGAATAGCTGCGCGCGCGCCGGCGCTAATACGTCTGCCAAGACTACGACGTCACTCCTCTGGAAAGCGCAGACCGGCGGCGGCGAGTCGCGCCCGGCGGCGGCGGAGTGCGCGGGAGCTACCGGCTCCGGTGCGTGACATCACTGATCCTCGCGCATGCGCAGCACGGCTCATGAGGATCCACGCGATACTGGCTAGGCCAAGCCAGTGTAGCTAACGCTACAAAAACGTTTTAGTTCGGCGTCCGCGACAGCTCGGCGGACGCAGGCTGCCCGCCATTCGCAATGACAGGCTGCGACCGCAGAGCTGTTGCAGGCGCTCAAATAAAACTGCCTATTGTCTCTTTGCGCCGGCGCCGCATCTATGTTGCAGGGAGCTATGTTGCAAGGAAAACCATCGCAAAAACCTTGGAGGGCGCTTGAGCTTCGACATCAAGGGCAGAACGCGATAGCGTAATTGGGCCCCGTTCTCATCGACTTTTAATACCCTATCACACGACCACCACCGAACTCCGTTATGTAAAATTCCATTAGGGAGTTCGACGGAGATGGAGTTGCGGCCATGTCACACAGCAGTTTTACGAGCTTTGGAAAGAAGCCGCAAGGGGCCCATTAGGCGCTGCTGCGCCTCCGTATACATGCACGATAAATGCAAGAGTTATCTTATAATCACGCTGACAACATTCTCAACCGTACGTACGATTATATAAATAATAATTGTCGAAATCGAAATTTAAAATAAATATGTTCCTAGTGGTACCAAGCCTGAAGGAAGTGCAGAGCCGGGAGGCCTTCCTTGTTTATCTTTCTTCTCTTTCTCTCTATTTCTTTTTTCTGGTTTTTTTTTGCGCCTGTTGCTTTCTATTGCTTTCTTTCTCTTTCTCGCTCTTGCTATCTTTACTTTTTTTTCTTCCCTTTCGTTCTGTCTCTTCCTCTCTGCTCCTTTCTCTCTCTTTCTTTGTTTCCCTTTATTTCTCTTTCTGTCTTGCTCTCTGTTTTTTCGGTCTCTTTTTCGTGTCTGTTTCTTTCTTTCTTCTTTCTTTCTTTCTTTCTTTCTTTCTTTCTCTTTTTGTCTTTTTATGTCTTTATTCCTTTTATTTCTCTCTATCATTCATTTTCTTTCTATCCCTTTCTTTCTTTCTTTCTCTCTCTCTCTTCCACGTGCTTCTCGTGCTCCACTCCGCCGAGCAGAGTTTTCGTTTAACGCTCGCACCTGCTGTACTCGGTAGTGGGGCTTGCAAAGTTCCCTGTGGCGCATACCCACCTGTGGTTTTCTGCGGACACCAAAGTTTTTAGGGCCGGCTTAAACAACTCCGCTGTTAAACAAAAAATAGTTTTGGCTTTTAACACACAAACGTGTAGTTGTGAGCATGTAGGCAGTAATGTTGGTACCAGGAGTGCTGGCGACACTGACACTGTGATTGCTTTGGTTCCCGTTTTCTCTACGTGTGCCGTTTGGAAAACACGCTGCAAGTTGTCATCGATTTCTTTGAAGTTGCGCTACCACCTGGATCACGTTGTCCTTTCCAATAATAGATGAGCACAGGTATCACTTTCAGTCCACGAAATCCTTGCTGCGGATGGGGCCCACGACTGTCCGCTTGTGCTGCCGGTTCGACTGCCGGGGTGGACGAAGAAAGAAGAAACCGCGTCACTCATTGATATGACTTTTGGCAATGTTGAAGCAGGATACACTGCGCCGCAATAAGAACGGAACGAGATGCACAGACGTAAATATAGGCGTGCGCACAGGGGGGGGGGGGCAAGTGGGGCGACCGCCCCCCCCCTAATCACCTAAGAGGGCGGCGCAAAATCTGCCCCACACATTGACCCCACCAGTCACCTAAGAGGGGGGGGAAGGACGCAAAATCTGCCTCGTACATTGACTTAGTAGGGGGGGGGGGGCGCTGCGATGAAGATTCCCCCCCCCCCTGATGGGAAACCCTGCGCACCCCTGCGGACGTAAACACAACGGTGCACACGGACTCGGAGGGACTTATTCAAAATGGCGGTACGATGGTTTTTCGCAAGGCATGGTGCGGAGAGTATGTACACTCCCACGCTCATTTCTTAAATGCGAAGCTGCTTTTGCGCTGGACTTTGTCCGTAGTTCCATTGGCGACCGTCCGCTTTCGAGAACATACCATAGCCATCTGTAACATATTGAGCGCGCGCTCGCGCCAAGGAGAAGTCTTCTTCGTTTAGTTCTTCGACCACCTTGATGATGATACGTGCAGAGCGCGCACTCGCGCCAAGGAGAAGTCTTCTTCGTCTTGTTCTTCGACCGCCTTGATGATGATACGTGCAGAACACTTTAGGGGCCCGGGCTGCCTTATGCTTTCCTAGCGTGGCGTAACGCAGACAAAACCGCGTGTGCTGGCACCCGTTAGCGCGTTCGGGCCTGTGTAAGGGCCTGGGTAAGACGCTGTGGCCTCTCCCCCTTACATTCTCTCAGCAATCACGTGATGGCGTCGGGGAACGAGATTCTGCAGACGCGCGATGAACCCGCGTGGCGTGCTCCAACAAGTGTTCGGGACGAGTAACAGCAACAGAAACTACAGTGAATTCATGGTGTGCTCCACATGCAAGGACGCGTTAACAACGGGCAAGGTGCCCGTGATCAAAGGACCTTTAAGTCGACCCATGCGCTCCTTCACATCCCCACATGATTCCCTTTACTGGGAGGTGGTGAAATTTTTTCCCTTAAACGCACGTTATGAATGAATTATGGAAGGAAATAACTTTTAATATTGACGAAATTCACTGTAGGGTTGACTGCGGCTCTTTTGTATTCGCAATTTTTTTTCGTAACAACAAATTAATCGCCGAACTCCCTTAGCGAAACGCTCCGTTTAACTTCTTTGGTGTAAGGGAGATTGTGTGACACGGACCGCATCGCCGTTCACTTAAAGACGAGGGAGTTAAACGGAGTTCGCGGGTGCCCGTGTGGCAGGGGTATCAATCACTAGCCTTGCTTCGCTTATCGGTGGACACCTCAATCATGCCGGAAGGAAAGGAAAGCCTGTGCGCGTAACATTGGCCGTTTCAAAGTATTATAACATGCCTACTGCAAGTACATTTGCTAAGTGCCTACTACGACATATAATTCCTTTTGCGAATTGACGAACTACCCACTGCGCGTCCGAAGGCAACATGCGCACGTGCGCAGCCGCACACGTTGTTGATGTCGTTGCTGGTAATGATGAATAATTATGCTTGTGTGCTTTGTAATTGGTGTGCCTTTAAACCAATCACTCCTTGCGCAATTCGCATGTTTTGACGCCTGGTGTGATGTTACGCTTCTGCCACGCAATATTACATGCGTTAAGGACACTCCTCGCGCTACATGAGATTCATATAGTTTTTTTTTTTTTCGAAGCAACTTCGAGCATGGGCGTGACTCTGTGGTAGAACACCTGCTTGCCACGTAAAAGTCCTGGGTAAGATTCTCACTCGGATAAAAAGATTTGTATAATTTTCCTTATTTGATCTATCTCGAATTTTTGCTCACGGTCAACGCTGATTTCTTGCTCACAGCCAACGACGCCGATGCCGGAATTTCTTCGAAAAGAGCTTTCTAACGCTATCACGTTAATAATACGCTGTATGCGTTCAAAAGACACTGAAGGAAGGCGGGATTACGGAAGGGATATTCAACAAGCTCATGTCATCCTTCAGGTTAGTGCGAGTAGTGGAGTAGAGCCAATATGGCGTCGAGTATTTACGCAAATGCATTTGATCCAGCAGACGGAAGCAGTGGTCGGCGTAGCCATGAGTGCTTCGGGCTTCGAACACATTTCCGCTTCGCCGAAATTTGCCCAGTTGCTATGTGTTGCGATGAACATAATGTACGTTGTCGCGGAGGCAGCACATCATTGAGCGTGCAGCAGAGGCTCGAGCTAGGAAACGGAGCTTTGTGCATTTAACGACCAGTCATGAGCTAAACGTTAAACAAATTTTGGTGGAACCGTACGTGGTAACGATCCCAGCTACCGTCGTCGAAATCTGCTCTCGGATGCTACATTCTGCAGTTGATTACCTCCTGCTGTGATGGCTGCCACGTTATTTCTGTTAGTGCGTTTTTATAGTAATATGTTTGAATAAAGGAAATCGCCATTTCTTTTTTCATTATAGGCGCTCGCTGTGCTCGCAACACTCTAGCAATAACTATTAATAAAAATCGCCTTATATTTTCTCTTTTGACCCAACGAGAGCACCTCCGCAGTGGACTTAGCTCGAGAGCTTAAAGATGCCTCAACAATGCGCGCGATAAGACTGGGAGCTAACACCTCAAACTCTAGTACATCACGAATTCATCTTGCGTGCCCTAATGCTGTTAATAGCGTGCACCGAATCCACCGTCTTGTTTTCGTATACGAGAAGTATTGACACTGTTTGACTGCCGACTGAGCCACAACATTGAGTAATGCATTGCGCCGCTCCACAGATGCGTTTACACTATTTACTAGCTCATGAAACTGCTTCTAACTCACGACGTTGATGTCAGCTATGTAGTATAGCAATCCGAATAGATTCATTGTAAACTTGGAAGCGCAAACAAACGAGACACGGAAGAGCAGGCTTGTTTGCGCTTCCAAGTTTATGATTAATCTTTGCCAACTAGCACGCGTTCTTCATTTCTGCAATTTACGACTCCAAAATAGAAATCCGCTCGTTAGCGTATCTGGAAACTCGTTGCGCGCACTGCGCGGTCCTCGAGGGTCCGCTATTTCCGAGAGCTAGAGAGCGAGCGAGAGAGTGGTTAACAGTAAAGTAAAGACGTGGTCACACGCGAGACGAGCCGGCAATGGCAGCGAATCCCGAACCGAGACCGCGAGAGAAATGATTTCGAGGTGGTTTTTTTACAGCGAAGCCGTGTATGGCTAAGTTCTGGCCGATTGCGTCCGTAGACAACAGATGCTTAGAACAACAATCTTTGGCGCCCCTCACCCCTTGCGCATCGCCCCCTCGCCACAGGTGTCTGTTTCCTAGCCACCGCACAGGCCTTTTTCACAAGTGTGGGTATGGTGGCTAGAGGGGGAAGTGTGACGGGCGAGAGCGGAGGGCTGTACGAATTCCCAATGAAAGATGGCGGTCACACCAGGTGGCGCTACCTGCGCCGTAGGTGCTTGCGGCGGCATTTGACTGCTTTGCGTATGGCTGCTAGACGTTAGTTTCACTTGTTTCTAATAATCGCTTATACCCCGCGCCCGTGCTGTTAAAGGCGCTACGTGTTTGTTTCGCTAAGAAGCATGTGTTGCAAGTTCTTAGCGGTGTTAAGCAAGAGGGAAAAAAAGAAAACCAAGAATGCTTTTAAATCAGACGGAACTGGCGTGCCTCCACGTTTTCATATTTAAATGTTTCTTAATATCGGTTTGCTTTGACATGTTTAATCTGCAACAGTGTGCAAAAACTGGGCTAGTTGGTTGATTTTCATGGTGAAAGCAGCGCAAAAAGATGGCAACACGAGAAGAACGACACAGGATAGGCGCTGAACTGTTCAGCGCTGGTCCTGTGTCGTTCTTATTATCGTGTTCCTTTTGCGCTTCTTTTACCATATTTATAGTCTGCTTCAGTTGAACTAAACCACTTGCTCGGCTGCATAGCTCAGCTGACTTTAAAGTGTTTTTTCCCCTTGGTGAAGTGTAAACTGTTCGTGTTTTTTTTTTTCCGCACCCACTTCCCCCCCTTCATTTCCTCTGTATTGTATGGGGTTCTCTTGAGCGCGAAATGTTCAAAGCGTTTACACTTTCCGGCTCCTTTTCCTTGAAAAAATTGAAGTGGAGATCGGAATGCTGCAGCTGGAGGCTCTTTGAGACTGAACATATTATTTTATTATTTTAGCGATATATCTATGCAAGGATCAATGATTTCTGTTAACTTACGCCTTTAGATGCGTACTAAATACACGCAAGGGAAATGGTAAAACATGTTTATTTATCACACATTTGTCATCCCATAATTATGTCAGACATTTGTTATCACATACTTCCCTATCATGTTAAGAGGTCAAATTACTTGACCCTCCTCAACTTCAAGTTTTTGGCGCTCCCTTTGGACACTCCTGTCTGCTTTTCTTTTTTTTTTTGGTAAAGTACTTCGGTGCGTCCGGAAACACCGTAGGCGCAGCGTCTTCTGACAAACGCGGGGTATCTCAACAACCTCACCGTTTATAATGTGTTGGTATGTGCTTTCGATGACACTCACGTCGAAGTGCCGATCGCAAACAACGCTGTCCCTCGTCAGCTCTTTGTCAGTCCGCTGAATATTTCGACCTCATTGCTCTCGCCTCGAGAGATCCTTCGGGGCTTTAAAGACCGAAAGCTTCTCTGAGCATGATCTATACCCGCCTTTACAGCCAGGGACGAAGCATGTAGTACTTGGCGATTTGACGGCATGGTTCGCAAAACACATGGGTACAGCGGCGGGTAAAAAAACGACGACAGCGAAGGCGAGGCATCTGAACATGGTGACGGCGCAGCACAGAGAGAACGAACGAGCCCAGACGATCCAAAGGAAGCGCGGCGAGCGCGAGCACCTACTACTACACCAGCGCCCCTTGCGGCGGCCAGAACTTTCATTGCGTTCCGCGCATCCCTCTCCCACGGCGGGGATACAGCGCCCGTCACACTTCCCCCTCACCATAGTGTGGGAGAGGAACCCTCGCTCAGCGGTAGACAGCAATTTCCGTCTAGTTTACGAACTCCACCAGGCTCCGGAGCACTGGCAGAAGGGGACGGGACGGGACGGGAACGGGAAGACTTGTAAGGTGGCAGCAGGAAGGCCCTTCTTCCTGTAAGCCGTGGTGATTCTCGAGCGTTCCTGTGTCAGTCCTGGGCAGGTACAGAGGAGGTCCTCGATTTTATCAGGATCGCCGCAGCGGCCGCAGGACGGTGAACCGCAGCGGCCCTTGGTATGCTGTCTGGCTGCGGTCCAGATGTAGCCGGTCCACTGTTGCAGGACGGTGGCCCCGCCCCGCCTGCTGCTGCTGCCGGCCTCCTTCTGCCATCGTGGACGAGCCTCGACGACATCTTTAACCCCTCTATCATCTTTACTCTCTCTCTTCCCCTTCCCCAAGACGCGGCGCCGTGCGCCCACATGGGTTGCAGAAATAAGCGCCTTCTCTTTAGATACGAAGCATCTTATGGCGGAGTTCAATCTGGTGGTGGTGGTGTGCGGCGTGACCACCCTTACTGCGCATGCGCAAGCCCTCTCCACACATCTCCTCTCCACATGCCTCCTCTCCACTCCCCCTTTCCACTCCCCCTGTCGCGTGCCTCATTCTTTCCTGCGACGAGTAGGCGGCAGCGACGCCTCCGGCGTCTTGACGTGGCACGAGTGGCCGACGGCCGCCTCTGCTTCTGTTGCTCTAGACGCGGGGCGCTCGTGCTCTCCTTTTCTCGGTGAAGAATCCCACGACGACGACACCAATGGCATGGACTGCAGAGAGGCAGACACACATGATCTTGCGACTTTGCGGGAGTCGAATACCTCGGACGCCGGCAGTTCCACGCAGCGGGAGCTGGATGGAGACTGGAAGACAGTGCTGATTCTACGCCAGAGGAAGGCACAGGCTAGAGAACGCAAGAAAAAAAATTACACCATATCCCGCTCAAGCTAACCGTCTCCCTGCTGCTTCGCATCCACACATGGTTCCCTTTAGAGGGAGATGGTGTAATTTTTTCTCTACAGCCAACATATATTTCACAAGTGTCGAGATACTCGGCGGCAGCACTTCTCACCAGTCGTTGTGCCATTTTGTGTCGTGACCTAGAGATCGTGCTAGCGCTGTTATCGGTTGTGGCCCTTTGGATTCGCTACGGGACGGACGCGTGTCGTTCGCTAGGAAGAACAAGAGCAGCAGGGGCGTAGCCAGAAATTTTTTTCGGGGGGGGGGGGGGTTCAACCATACTTTATGTATGTTCGTGCGTGCGTTTGTATGTGTGCGTGCCTATATACGCAAGCAAAACTGAAAAATTTCGGGGGGGGTTTGAACCCCCCCAATCCCCCCCCCCCCTTGGCTACGCCCCTGAAGAGCAGGGATTGAAGGAGCGCGAATTGGCGCGAAGCCGCTGCCGCAGAACGTGCAGCCGCAGCCACTGGCATCACTGGCTTCCATGTTCGCTGAAGTGGGAGCGTTCTGAATTCTCTTGTTTTGTTGCTTGTCATGCGCAGCGGACAGAAGAGACTAATCCAAGCGACACCTTGAGTGACGTGCGCGCGAGGGTGTGGTCGTGATGCCCCAACTGAACGACAGATTTCGCACTACTGTTATTCGGATTCTCGTTTCGCACTTGAGCCAGTGCTCACTCCGTTCACATAGTGGTAACCATCATCATTATTCCGTAACATAATTTGAGTTTAGGCCGGGAAACCGACGAATGCATGCAAGCACAGCTACGGTAGCACAGCGCTCATATGTGTGCAATCGAAGGAAGCAGCGCGCGATATCTCGCATCTACGCTCACAATTAGATTACAGAAGATTTGCCTGCCGTCAAGTGGCATCCGCCCCTTAAAAAAAAAGTTTACAGCGCAGCTATTATGCTTTTTGTTATGCCGTTACTCGTTAGAGAAAACTACCGTCCTCATGAATGGCCTCTACCTCTCTAGCGCGTGCAACGCAATAACTCGGGCGGCGCTCGCTCTCTTTATCCTCTTCTTCGTCTTCTGCTTCGCTCCCCAAACCTGTGCGCCCTGAGTGCGCTCTCCCGATGCGCCGGTTTGTCCGGCGAAGGATGCAATAACTCGGATGGGCGAGAGAACTAATACACTGAGAGAGAGAGAGAGAGAGAGAGCGAAAGAAAAAGATAGAAAGAAAGCGAAAGAGAGAAATAGAGAGAGAGAGATAAAAGAAAGAGCAAAAGTAGAATGACAAAAAAAAAGAAATACACAGAGAGCGAAAGAGATGGAAAGAAACAGACACAAGAAAGAGATGGAAAAAACAGACAGCAAGAGAGAGAGAGAGAAAGAGAAAGAAGCAAGACTTAAAGAGAGAAGTTGAGAAAAAAAAAGAATAAAGACTTAAGAAGACAAAAATACAGAAAAACATACAAAGTAAGAGAAAGAGAGAGAAAGAAAGACACAGAGAGAAAGAAACAAAGAGAGATAAAGAGATAGAAAGAAAGAGGAAGCCACAAATAGAGCGAGAAAGAGAGGGGGAAAATGAAAAAGAAATATATAAAGAGCGAGAAGGAGGAAGAAATAGAGTGAGAAAGAAATAAACAGAAAGAGATACAAGAAAAGACATGCAAGAAACATAGAAAAAAAACATGGCTGATCATTCTGTCATAGGAATCGGTATAACACGAAAACAAAACGTGTCTTCACAGACGTAGTTGAGCGTTTGTTGTGCATTCCTTCGCTCCAAGCGCGAACGAGTGAATGCTACAGCAAGAAATTGTAATGTCACGCTAAGAACGACAAGCAGCTCGAAACTTGCAACGCACTGCTCAAGCAGAAAGGACGCACGGAACGTACACAGGATGAGCGCGAACTAACTGTCACAGTTGTAACTTATTTCTGTGTGAGCACCGCGCTCCTTTCGGCCGCTGCAGTGAGCGAGGTGACCTTCGTGCTCTCAACGCACACTTGCGGTGAGAGCACAAGACGTGCACACCACCGCCATCACGAGATAAGCGCGCGTGCGAGGCACTACGCCCTGTAGAGGCGCGCGCTCATCCGCGTGGGGCGACGACTTTTAAAGCGCGCTCTTCGAGCCCTTCACGCCATCTCACTACTAATAACGAAAACACGCTGATGCACCACCTATCTCTGTGTACCGCCACCCGCAAATGGTGTGTATAAATAGCTCGCCGTTAGCATGGCAAGCAACGTGCAGCCTGTGGCCGAATCGTTTCGCGCCGCGAGCTGCGGATCGACGGGGGTTGAGTTCGACTCCCGGTGACAGAACTTTTTAGGGGCGAAGCTCCTTAAGGCGGCACCCGTTCGTCCCTCGTCGTGCTCGTAGTAGTGAGTAACAAGTCTTACCCTTTGACCTCCAAGGTGGTGCCGGTGGGAGATTTCTCCTGTGCGTTGTTGAACAATAAAAAATTCGCAGCGTGCGCGTTAACTAAAAGCCGAATTCTTCTGTCTCTGTAGAAGTGTAAGTGTTAGCTAAAAGCCGACTTCTTCTGTCTCTCATTCCCATTAGCAGCCATTGTTTACCTCCAAGGTAGTGCCTGGTGAGATTTCTCCTGTGCGTGATTAAACAATAAAAATTTTGTTCAAAACGCCGTTGATTGATGAAATAAACCAACGAAAGACGCCAGATGTTTTGTAAAAACAAAACGAAAGAACGCCAGATGTTTCTAAAGCAAAACGAAAAAGACGCCAGCTGCTTAACGAAAGACGCAAGGTGTTTTCTAAAGCAATGGTTCTCTAAACAATGAAAATTCACAGCGTACATGTAAAATTAAAGTGAGCTGCAAGTCGTCATAACTCATCGAACCTTTAGTATAAACGCGCCCGATCTCACGTCGGTGATGATGTACTGGGCAGAATTCACGGAAGATTCACGGTTTACCGATGAACCTCCGCAGCTTCGCCCACTCATCATCATTCACTCCGTGGATATGCTGTTTTTTTTCTTCCAGTTTTTAACGCCATAGCAGAAATGCCGCCGTCGGCGTCGCTTGTGAACGAAAAATCGTCCGTGACCGAAAATCGAGAAAGATGCAAATAAAATAAATAATAAAAATCTTCGGTCCCATTGAGGATTGAACCCGGGCCGTTTGCTTGGCAAGCAGGTGTCCTACCACAAGGCCACAATGTTACTTGCAACTGCTGCGGGGAAAAACAGTACATAAAGGCCATGTAGTGGAAGGAGCCTCCTTCACGCATTTTGTTCGGCAGGTGTCACGACGAAAATGAGCCCATTCGGCGATTTGTAGGCGCAATGGCGAGGCCATCAGACTACGTTTTTTTCGCGACGCTATGCTTCGAAAAAAGCCGGGATAGTGCAGCCATCGCCGCTAAAAACACACACGAACTTTCAAAGAGCTCCAAAAATGGACAACTATGTCCATCTGGCGGAAAGCATATATCAAGCCAACGCCTTCTATGGCCTCAGAGATGGCGGGTGCGCGGCGTTCCCGCCATCTTGGAGGCCATGCTCCTTTCTAGCGGAGGCGTTGATCAAGCAAACAGCAAACATTAAATAATGTGCTGCCATCTATGAGGCATTATGAGAAATATATCTCGACTCTAACACAGGGAAGTGTTTTAGACCGAAAACCTGTACCAGTGCCTGTACCATTACTATAGATACATAACGCGCGCGCGTGTGTGTCTGTGTGCGTGTGTGTGTAACAACACACATTAATAAGTATGCACTTAGTGGTTGAAGTGCGCACTGGGGGCCGTATTTCGTTATCGCGTTGAACTCTAACAGGCGAAGCTTAAGGGCCCCCCAATTTTTTCTTTGCCATCTGTTAGTCTTTATAGTTTACAACGTCATATCCGTGACGGAAATACGTCAGAGGAGCCGTGGTGGACCCCGGCATGAAACACTTTCGTGTTAAAAAGGGAAGGAAAGAGAACATAAAGGGAGGAGAAAAATAAAAAGAAACAAGGGAAGCCCGCTCAGCTGCGCTCTTCCTTTAGGCTTGGCACCACCATAATTTTTAGGCAAGAAAACTAAATAATTTTCTGCAGTTAGGAGAGCCCTTAATTGGCCTCCTCAGAAAATGTTTCTGGAATCAGCGAAGGGCCCACTACGCGGCCGTAATGCCACACGTGAATCGACGCCGTTGCTCACTTTGTTGATGTATTCTTCTGGTGATGATCGATGATTAAATATGTCTGAACGCTTTGTAATGGGCGAGCCTTTAAAACGCCCACTCGTTGCGCAGTTCACATGTTCTGACGCCTGGCGCGATTCTACGTTTTTGCCACGCAATATTTCATGCGTTAAGGAGACTCCTCCCACTACACGACATTTATATAGTGTTTTTTTTTTTCGGACAAATTTTCTAGCCATGGCGTGGCTCTGTGCTAGAACGCGTCGTTGCTACGCAACGGCTACGCAGGCCTGGGTTCAATTCGCACTTGTACCAAAGATTTTTATTATTTATTTTATTTGCATTTTTCTAAAGTTTTTGCTCACGAAAAACGCTGATTTTTCGCTCACAACCAACGACGCCGGCACCGACGTTGACGCTGACGCCGACACCGGGATTTTTGTGAAACGAGCTCTTCAACGTTATCGCGTTAAAACAGACATCAATCGTTGGTTCGCGAGTGCGCTGCGGACGGTTTCTGCTCTCGAAAGTGGAGGCGCCGAGCGCCGCAATATTGACAGCGGGTGGGTGAGCGCAGCCCAAGCTTGGCCCACCTTTTCCCCGGCAAGCACGCCTATGCGCATCACAGAAAGAACTCCTGCGGGAGATTCTGCGTGCAATTCTTTTTAAAGCAGAGCTCTTTAGAGGGGCCCTGCAACACTTTTTCAGCATGGTCAGAAAACGCTGCCGATCGGTAGTGGAGGCTCTCGAAAACACGCGAGCCAAACATTATAGCGCAGCACGCTGCCTGGGATTTACAATAATTTCGTAAAGCAAGCTAAAAAGCGCTTCCTCTTCTCTCTACAAAAAATGATGCCTGCGCCGCCACAGGCAGGTTCCACGCCATTGGCTGATTTGAACATGGCACGCTCGGTAGTTACTGCGGCCGCCGCAAGAGGCCGCCACTCGCCCGCGCACGCGCGCACCCGCGACCGCAGTGCGCCACGCGTTTGAAGAAAAAAAACATAAAATGTGCTCAAGGTCAGGAGGAGCGCGTGACGTACCTTCTTCCCCCGTGCCGACACCCCCCCCCCCCCTGCTTAGCTTCCAGCGCTTTCTAGGGGCGAGAGAAGAGAGGAAGCAATTAGAGTGTATGAGAAATCTTTCTAACTCCGCTCGTACTTGACGGATTCTAAAAATTTTTCGGCGTTCGATTCGTTAGGCAATAAGTTCCTTTAGTGAAGTCATTCCATGGCTACTTGAAAAAGTGTTGCAGGGCCCCTTTAAGCTTTTCGTTACGCCGGGTAGTGCGAACAGTAATCATTATCATCATCATGAACCGAAACGCGCTCGCTTCATCCGTTTCAACTTTTGCTTTGCTCCCAAAACACGTGCGCCGATTTCTCCGGCGTGGCATGTAATAACCCTGATGTGTGACAGGTGAGAACGAGTACAGAGAAAGCGAGAAAGAGAGAAAGCGACAGATCCAGAGACAGAAAGAAATAAATAAAGCGAAAATCATGGCGAACAAAATTTCTGATGAGGCAGCGGGATTTGAACCCGCGTATCCACCATCCGAAGGCGAGCGTCCTAGCCACCCGGCTATCCAGGCACGCTAGTAGAACATAGCATAGACTAGTATAGTACAGTGCAGCAAGGTGGCAAGAAAGGGAAGTGAGGGTGAGGAGGAGGTCAATGAGGAGAGGAGGGAGTAAAGCATGGCATAGAAAGAGAAAAATAGAAAGGAAGAAAGGGAAAAATACAAAGAGAAACTAAGAGATACGCAGAGAAAGTGAGATAGAAATCGATAAGGAAAGAAAACATATAGATAAACATGGACAAAACAGACAGATTAATTAAAGAAAAAGAAAGAAAGAGAGGAAGGAAGAAACACAAAAACAAAGAGAAACATAGAAGGCCGCCTAGCTCCGCACTTCCTTCAGGCTTGGCACCACTAGTGCGAAGCAACCCGTAATAACTAGTCACGTGACAAAAAATCAAGTGATGTCTAGTCACGTGACTAAAGTCACGTAATTAGCCACGTGGCTAGAATCATGTAACTTCCTGTAACTACTCGCGTGAATAAAAATCCCGCAACGCCCCGAAACGTCTAGGCTCGTGACTAAAAATCACGTAACATTTTTTCACGCGACGAAAATCAGGCAACATCGCGTGATAGCTAGTCACGTGACTAAAATCACAACATCACGTAACAGGTAGTCACGTGACATGTGTAGCCAAGTCTAGCCAAGTCTAGGCATACTTAGTACTACTCTAAAAAATTAGCCGTTCAGCAAAAGCTTGGCACTGTACTAGGAAAACTTAGCTAGGTCGAACACTAGCTCCGCTGATGGTTCCAGCCTTGCGCCAAAGTGCAAGCGTCGCATATTTTTGGTGTCGTTCGTTGCCCTGCTCGCCGAAATGTTTTTAACGTGCAAGTACAGTTTCCAACGCAGGTTTATCCCAACTTCCAAGCACAAAGCCAGCTGCCTTTGAAGGAATACCAACTGCGCTAAGGGTGCTAGTTGTGCAAAGCGCAGCTGGCATTGTGAATGAAGAGGCTCTATCAATGCTGTGGACATATTTTCTACACTGCAGCGCAAGCAGCTCGTTAGTTCCTTGTGCAAGCACTGTGTGTGCATTGTATGACCCTGGAGTTTACGCTATCTACGACACAGTGAGTGTCGCTGATAAGAAAGTAACACCCTCCGTGCGCAGCCCAACCGAGATAGCTCAAAGTGGCTTGTGTTTACACAGGCTGGTATTTTCTCGCAGATCGTTCTTCGTGCAATGGCTACCATCTTGGGAAGTTGTCGTGAGCTGTTACATGAGCTGGGAATATACCTGTGGTGCACTGTGGCCAGGCTGGTGTTTGCCTTGTGGTGCTGCTGGAAAAAGCCTCTACAACTCCCACCTGTAACCGACAAGCTTCTTCTCCGTTCTGCTACATCTCTCGCTGCTGACATCAGAAATGGCAAGGTAAAGTGACTTTACAAGTTGGCTTGCATCCGAAAACGTTTCTACTTACAGATCATGCATTTTTTGCATAAACTAGGCACTATGCTTAAGATTTTAAAATTTAACCCGCCGAGTAGACCTTGCTGTTTAGAGTGCTGTTTTGCCTACGCTTTTGCTTCTTGTAATGGTGGGTGCTTCATTATGGAAAAGCGTGACGATAATTGTGGAATGAAAACAACGCCGATGAAATGCAAAGTGTTTTTCGATGCATATATGCGACCGTAGCGCCGTCACAACGGTTCAGTGCTGTTAAATCAGCTCAAAACCTCGCTGCTCGGCTTCACTCTACCCTTAAATTATTCCCAATGCCGTTATCGATACCGCCTTTATTTTCGGTAAATGGTATCTCTGCCGCGTTTGCTATTGGACGCAGGACATTGGGATAACTGCTGCGTTATTCATAAAACACTATTACGCTCCGAACTGCTTGCATACACTATTCCCCGCTAAGACAGAAATTCGTTCAGAAACATCAGTTTTATTACACATTACCCATTACCTGCCCCTAAACTGAAACAAATATAAAGAAGCTACCGTGTATTCTTGACTGGCAAATAGAGAAACCTATCAATGAGCTTCGCATAGCCCATGAACAACGAAAGAAAGATTCAAATAACTGTCTTCAGAATCCATACAATTTAGGCATACAGTACTCGGATTTGCTGTTTCGAATAGTGAAGCAATATATCTTGTTTCCTTGTTTGTCTCCTTGTTTGTATCCAAAAAAGATATTGCAGCGTAAAACACCTGACGATTATACGGACGTACATTCTATGCGTATAACTACTGCAAGGCCGAAAGGTTACCGTAAAGCATTGTAGTTGCTGAAGTATACTAATCTGCAACCATGTTCGACTGAACGGCACCTCGACGACACTCCGTCAGCGCTGCGAAATAAACATTTGCAGTGGCTCAGCTCGGCTATGCCAGGTTATACGTAGCGTTAGCAAAGGTTCAGCTGATTATTCTTAGCTTTCCAGATTGTCTATGATTATTAGCCTTCTTCTGTTCATTCTTCGTACGCTGAACCGCTAATTGCCAGGCAACTACTTCGGGATCCGATGAGATAAGCTTCTTGGCTCTTCTGCGCCATCGAGCAGCATTTGCGCTCTCCTTCACCATGGCGTTACCCACCTGCAAACGCCAGTCAGAGGCGCTATCACGCGGCCCCAGCGCAGTGTCAGACGGCGACTGCACAGCGAAGGCGAATAGCTGTGCGCACGCCGGCGCCACTGTGTCTACGACGTCACTCCTCTCGAATGCGGCGCAGACCAGCAGCGGCGAGCCGCGCGCGGCTGTGGCGGAGTCTGTGCGCGCGCCGGCGCCAGCGTGTCTGCCGCGCCTACGACACCACTCCTCCCGAACGCGCAGACCAGCAGCGGCGAGCCGCGCGCGGCGGTGTCGGAGCGCGTGAGATGCCAGCTACGGTGACCCAGCTGTGTGACATCCCTGATCCTCGCGCATGCGCAGCACGGCTCATGACGCTCCACGCGAAATCGGCTCCGGCTAGGCAAGTGTAGCTAACGCTACAAAAGTGCCCAGCGCCTCAACGCGCTGGCTTGCACGGAGGAAGTTATTACCGCATTTACTCGGAAATATGTCGAGTACTAATATAGGTCAACCCCTATATAATGCCCTCACCAAGAAATAAAAAAATGTGTATATTAGAGTATAGGTTGACCCACATATTTTCAGAAACCCACGACGTTTCAGATTCCCGCGAGCAAACGCATGGCCTCTGAGATGTGTATTTGCTATGTGAAGATACTACAAGAGACGTATTTAACGAACTTAGAAAAAATATAGCCTTCGAGATTTGTGTTTGTTGTCCTTGGAGTGGGTTCATCATCATCGGAGGTGCTTTTACGCTTCGCGCGGTCTGATCGCGTTGTCTCTGCGCTTCTTGTGTTTGTAAGTCATCGCGCAAGTATGCTGGTGTGTTTAGCTATTGAACACACCCAAGTGTTGGCGACAACGAAATAAAATACACTGATTATGGTTCTGTGGATGACGCCGTTCCAGTTTTGACGGTTTTATCCGTCGACAGAAGATCTTGGTGAGTGTGCCGGCGTGTGCTGCTATGATGCATGGTTCAGTCTGAACTGTAGCCAACATTCACGGCGATCTGCAAACGCTTTGATTACAGTTCGCAATGCTATTTTGCTTCTTAATTTACTGGCATATAAATTTACTGCAAATACACATATATGATGCATCATATGATGTAACTGGCGCTGTTTGAAAAATGGCGGGCGCGACATGTGGACCTATATTATCTCAGTACTTCTGCTAATTTTGATCACGAATACAGGTCGAGTTTCTTTAATGACGAATATTGGTCGATAGCTAATTATGGGTAAAATTCCCGAAAAAAAAAGGGTCGACCAATATTCGAATACATACCGTAACCATCCGATGAAACAAGCAACCGTGTAGGGGTGGTTAGAGAATTCGGGAAGGACATATTCCTGCCATGACGTGCGAGAATTTCAGCGCGATTTCTAAAGTGGACTCCATGTAGACTATGTAACAGAGTGACGACTCTCAGCAACACGGCGAAGAGCTTATCAGCCAGCCTGGTAGAGGATAGTCCCAAGAGCGTGTGGCCATGTTCCAATGAAGGTGTCCATAGATTTTCAAAAACCAACGCTTGCCGCAGACATATCAGAGAAAGGTTGCAGGTAGTTCGTAACTTTGCGAATTACACAAGCCAATGAGCGGATCTTTAAGTTAGGTCGCTTTGATTCTAATACCCTTACGTGCGGTGTATTATAAGTGAAACGTTCCACAAGTTACAAATTAACAGTAGCTACATTACTCAGAAAGAAATTCAAATCAGCCTTCTAAATCTTCCTTTGTAAGAGACACCTCTGAAACACGAGCGAAATATGACAAATGTAGGTTACGAACCAACCACTGCATGCAAGGACAATCCTACAAGTAGAAGATTTCTTTGAAATACCACTTTATTGACATGGATACGTTGGAAGAACTATCGCGCTTATTATGTAACGGGAGAAATATAAATGAATATTTTTTTAGATTCCAAAATGAGTTTACTTTTCATATTATCCATTCATTTTTATTCAGAAATATGTTATCATACTGATGTATTTCGCCCATGCAGTACCGAAATAAATCCGAAATCGTTAGTGCCAATATTCATCGCATGCACCTGCGTGCATGCACTTATGAGATATGCGTATATGCGCTCATACATCTTGAATGCTTTCTATACCCAGCTAGTACTTGGGTTTGTAGTCGACTCGTACGGAAATTCATGTTGCCTATCATGGTACTTTTCTAGTCACACCCTAATGAATCCAAATCACACAATTGAGCCAATAAAAGCATAGCGGGCATCATTTGTTATTTTTAACCGTAGTTTAGTAAGTATGACATAAACGGAAATCGATAAAAAATGGAGGAAAAAAACATCTTTGTCGTTGGTGGTACTGGAATCTACGACCTTCGAATCAAGCTTCCGATGCTTTATCAATTGATTCGCGATTGCGGGCATCGTAGCTTAATTGGTAGAGTACCGAACGTGTAATTCGAAGATCGTGGACAGTGTGTCGGAACGGAACGAAAACCGAAAACGAAAAACGAAAAAACGATATTTTTGACCGGTACGAAAACGTAACCGAAACTTTATCTATTATTTCGTTCCGGAGTGAAACCGAAATTTTTGTCAATCGTTTTTCGGTTCACGAGAAAACTTCGCCATCCCGAACAACTGAGCTCATGCAACGTGAGCATACCTCAGGGTACAGTATTAGCGCGTACTTCAGGCAGGAATTCCGAAGCAAATATGTGTTGAAATTGTGCGGAAAACGAAAACAGTGGCAACCAGAGATGTTTATATTAACGCAAGTGGACTTTTGCGCGCCTGTCACGCATGCCAAAGTGGAGAGGGCATCGTCGGCGTAGAAGTTTGTTACAGCGAAAGCTGTTATGAGATCACAACAGCTGAATTTGGCGCCATGGCTGTCCGCCGCCGCCGGTGTCCGTGACCGGTATCGCGTGAAATAAGAAAAAATTAAATGAGAAACAAATTTCTAGGATCGGATGCCCTCAGCGTGGCAGTCGGCTCTTCCACCACAGTTCCACGCTGGAGCTTGTAACTCCTTCGCAAAAATACTCTATACAGCTGTCACACCTGGCATGGAATCCTGTTAACATATGTAATATAGAGTGGCAGAAGAGTAAAATAACAACCAGTCATCACACAATGCTAATCGCGCAAAGAGTGTGTGGTTTAATGCTTCCCACCAGTGTTGCGGTTTGCCACTCCTGAATTGGAATTACTCCGGAATCATTCCACATTTCAGCCACCCCGGGATGGAATGGGAATGGAATGGGGACAACGCTTGGAGGAATGGAATGGGAATGGAATTACGCCTTTTTTCGAATATAGAGCACGATTTCGTCTACCTGCTGTTTTTCAAGCTTGAAACATTAGTAAGTCAGAGCCTCGAATTTAAAAATAAAGCAGTATTTTTAAAATGGTTTGGGTCATTACAAGCACGGTACATTTATAAGCAACGCGCCTACTACGAATCAAGGCATAAGTTAGTGCACAAACAAATGCATTATCCCCGCAGATACTGAAGAGAGAAACAAATTACCCCTGCGCGTTGGTTCCCACTGATACTCCCACACGAAAGTGCCGAATATTCTATGCACAGCGTGATCCTTATATCACGAGCAGTTATGTACCTGACACACGTAAATAACCTTTGCGACGAGGTAGACATTGCATACCTGCTCACAGGTGAACACAGAAATTTCTCCTCACCCCATCCGCGCTTGCGAGGAGCGCTTGACAAGCGTGAGTGCTGGCGAGCAGTGCGGCCCAGTGTTCCGTATTCGATGCAAAGGCACAAGGTGCCCGAGCAGTGCACTGTTCCAACTAATACCAGCAGATCTAGAGGGTTGTTCCCCATTAACCAAATCTTAGTTTTCTCCATATTCACGACCGCTCCAGGCGCGTGGCAAAACTGCTTAGTCTTCTTGAATACAACTTTTGTCAGCATAAAAATACGCTATGTCATCATTTTATTATTAACACATTTAAGCTTAAACAATATTAAAACATCACCATTCGTTCGAACATGCTGACCATGCAAATACTGTAGGTAGCGGGAGGACCGCCCCTATGGGAATTAGTAGGGTGATTGTACTGCCCGAGATATGTAATTAAGCTACTATCCCTCGGCCTTCGTAACCTGTTTTGCGTACTCTTGCAGTTCTTAATGCATCTGATGACATCAGCTTGATGGGGCGTTCATTCTTAACTCAATAAAACTATCAAGATGGCTTTGCGTTGAGGAATTACAGGAATGGAATTGAGTGCCCGGCCATTCCCGGAGTGGGAAGGGGCTAAGTTTTTTTAATTCCGACGAATTGAAAGGAATGGAATTGCGGTAAGTTCTAATTCCCCGGAATGGCATTGGAATAAAATGGAGGCGCCCATTCCGCAACACTGCTTCCCACCCACTGCAACGTGCTCAACCATAATTCTTCATCATCATCAGCCACAGCACAAAGTGCACATAATGCCTTACAGATGTGTAGAGGGTACCACGATTCTCCGAAGATTGACGAAAAATAACGTAGTGGAAGCTTCGCTACTTCAGAAAAGTTACGGTGATTTATGGCGTAGTGGGTACCTTGCATGTGTACTTAGTTTCCCCAAGAGACTCTACAACGGGCTCTACAAAGTGCGCTCTTCCAGCTTTCGCTGTGACTGTGCTGCGTGTTCCGCGCAGGCCTGGCGATCTTTTTATCAGAACAGCGGTCTCGCACATCAGAGAGTACACTCAATGACTTTGAAGGCTACACAGGTTTCTGGTAGTTGTTAGGAATTTGTAGTACAGTTACTTCCACTCCACCGAAGAACGTGTTTTACCCTCTTCCCACTTTGTTAAGAGGAGGTCAAGTAACTACATCACAAATCCAATGTTTTTTATCATTAGCTTTACTTCAAATTTTTGCATGCAGAAAAAAAGAACCGTTACGGAACATTTTTATTTCGTTCCGGAACAGAAACGGAACAGAACTTCTTGCGTCGGAACGAAACTAAAACCGAAACGAAAAACATTTCGGTCCGACACCCTGGTCGTGGGTTCGTGCTCCACCGACTGCGAAGGTGTTTCTTCCTCTATCTCAATTAATTTTCGTTATGCCATAAATACTACATGACAGTTAAAGATAACAAAATAATGCCCACTGTGCTTTCATTGGCTTAATTGCCTGTTGTATTCGTCAGGTTGTATCTAACAAAAGAAACGATGCCCCTTCCCTTGTTCGCACTTTTATCGTCTTTGTCATGTAGGTGAAGTATAGTGTTTGACACCATGACAGAAGTTCGAGGCTTTGTAGCTGCCTAGTGGGCAATACAAATGAATTCGTTGACACACCGACTGTGGAACCAACTAAAACTTGCAAACAATTGCTGCAATGATACAACTTTTCTGTTCCTCGTACTTGCAGGTGAAAAGCGTGGACCTTGTCTCGGCCTACATCAGACGCATCCGGGAGGTGCAGCCCATCATTAACGCTGTCGTCGAAGAGAGGTTTGAAGAGGCTCTCAAAGATGCCGAGGAAGTCGACAGACTGATGGCATCGGCAACCATGAGCGCGAGTCAAATGAGCAAAGAAAAGCCACTGCTGGGCCTTCCGTTCACTTCCAAGAACAGCATTGCCATCAGAGGTTACTTGAGGATTCCTGAAAGCCGTCGGCGGATATATTAATTCTTAATCAGACCATTACGACAAGCGTTAAGTTTGTAGAAACTGGTAGATGACATATATGGAGTACTACGAACCTTTTCGTCACTTAAAGCTTTACAGGGGACAACCTTGCTAGTTGCGCAAGTTGGAACAAGTCATTCATAATGCTACTGAGCGCAATCGCAATATGTATTAGGGAGTCGTGTAGAGGACTCGTAGCAAATAGAGGAAAAAAGAAAAGGAACACACACGAGCACTGCAGGTGCTTACTACTTCAGCGACTTGGAGACGGAAATTCAGACTTCTCTGAATTCAGACCATTGGGGCAGCGCTGACGCTGGCCAGTAATGTTCTATTTTCTGTTTGCATTTCATTTGAACAGAAAGGCTGCGAGTGAAATTATACAGTGACAAATATTTTTTTTGGCGTGGAACTGTTTGTTGCAGTATGATATGGTGGCGCAATTCAAATCGAAGAGTTAATATGGAAGAGTTTTTCCGTGCGTACTCAGCAAAGGTACGAACAAGAGACTGTAAGCACACAAAATACTTTCATGTGTGCTCATTATCGTGTGCGTCATCCGTTAGATTGTTCTTGCCTGCCTAGTGACATATAATTGTACAGTCTTTGCGAAGATGCAGTAGCGAAAGCGCACTCAAATAACAAACACAGATGCCTGTGATTTCAAAATATTTTTTTTATAAAAACGTCGAACATCCCGGTGTAGAGTAAAAAAGTAATACTCTGATATCAGACGCAAAACCGACGCGAACTGCGCAGCGTGTGGAATGTTAACATTATTTGCGACATTTTTGGCAGAGCTCATTCTTAGCACAGGTAAAGTGCGGAGCTTGAATGCAACTAGTGGCGCATATATGTAATGTGTAGCATTCGAAGCTAACTTTTATCAGTCGAGATCAAAAAGTAGCGATTGACCATATGACTCACACACGGGAACGGCAGCAAGTGAACAGAACGTTTCGGCGTATCCCGTATAATTTCGAGTGACCCCAAAAATGACCGTTCGCGCTCGGTGAACAAAATCAGCACATTTACTTTTCGATGACTGCTGTGAAAAGTAAAAAATAAGAAACACTCGAAATTTTGAATTACTTTTAGAACACAATTGCAATTCGAAAACACCGATAAAAATAAGAAGAATATATACAAAAGGCATGGAAAGGGTTAAGCTAAGGGCTGCATATGTGGACCTTATGGTTACGAAATTAGAATTCGAGTCGCATATATAGTTTAGAAATGAGCAATTACATCTCAGAAACCCATCGGATCAGGCTCGTTGCGGCATCGGACGGACCAGATAACAACCACTTGCTACTAAGAAGGAACGCCCGCGCGCATCTCCAGTCCGGCGGGGTTGTAAGTGGCTTGGGCAGCGTGTGAAACACACAAGTTCACCCAAAGAATACACCAGAGCACGCGAACGCCGAAAACGTATAAAGGGATAGAATGGGTTAAGCTAAGAGCTGTATATGATAGAGTGGACAATAAGGTAGGTCTTAACGCAAGACGCGCTAAATGGCGTGAACATCTGGCGTGTTGGCGTCACATCCTTTTCACCGTACGCGCTATCTTGGTGCTCTCTCCCGTTGCGCCAGCTGTGCGCCAGACAACACCGGGTTCACTTCACGTACATCACAGGACATGGCTCGCGTAGTGCGCGCTTGCTCCGGTGCTCGCCAGGTGCCGCACGCCTCGCCCTTCCTCCGCCCCTCCCCAATATAGATGAGGGCGCCTGCTCACGTCACCAGTTGCTCTTTGGGTGTACCGTAGTACAGTGAACAACACGAGGGGTAGTGGGCTCACAGTCGTCGAATGCGTGACGCCGCAGATGTCTCCTTGGGCGTTATCGTTGCTCACATGACGTCACACTGATCTCGACGAACGTGACACGCGGTGCGCAGAAGTGTTAGCGCCCTACGTTCCTTCGCATCGCGTCTCCCTTATAACACTGCTGAGCACAAGATGTCGCGACCGTCCAGATAATGTAGCGTCTGAGACCGCGGGTAACACTAGTGGCGTCACCTTCCGCGTTGCCGCTTTCGCGAGGCTAGTCCACTACCCCTTTTCTAGTTCACTGTAGCTGTGGAAAGGATGTCCGTGCGCACGCTCCTCCTACTTCTCCTATAGCGTCGGTCGGCCGGCTTACGTCACCAGTTGCTCTTCTGGCTGTGCCGTGTAGAGGTGTGCACGGGCTCCGGGTAGCCCGAAAGCCCGAGACCGACCCGGCCCGCGGGCCGGGCTCGGGCGGGCCGACGTACTTTCACCTCGGGCCCGGGCCGGGCTCCGGCTGCTTGGAGCTTTATCGGGCCGGGCTCGGGCTCGGCGCAAAGCCCGACTCAAGCCCGAAATATAGAGAATGAGCGGGAATGGCTTTCCAGCACGCATACAGCGCCTCTTCCGCGACCGCCCTTTACCGCTTTTCCTTTCCATTCGCCACTTGAAACAAAAGGGGAGCAGTTAAAGCACTGCCTCTGTTGCACTGCGACAAACAGAGAAGTAGCACCGCCTGAGCTAGTGACGGCGCCACGCGACTGTACCGCGTTAGATTTAAGGCCAAATCTCATATGAGTGAAAATGCACGCGACAGCGACGAGCGACCCGACGTAGATCGCCTTCGTGCAAGCTTACGCTTGCATTGGCATACCCCACACACGTGACGGCTTTGGCGAGCGAACTCCATTGTTGCTGGCATGAGGCCCTCTACTTGTATAGCAAAAGTGCCGCGAACAGTCTCTATTAGAGACTGTTCGTCGTGTGTCGTTTGATCATATTCGATATGCTCAATAAAATGCCAAATTACCGGAAAACGATGTTTTGTTTTCGCAGCGAACCTTCAAAAAGCCTGGCCGGGCCGGGCCGGGCCCGGGATTGTGTTTTCGTACGTCGGGCTGGGCTGGGCGGGCTTGCAGCCCTTTACCGTCGGGCTCGGGCGGGCCTTCAACAAAGTCAGCGGGCCCGGGCCGGGCTCGGGCTCGGAAATACGGCCCGTGCACAGCTCTAGTGCCGTGGAACCGTGTACTTGAAGAGGGATAGTGGGCTCAATGCCGATGTCTCTCCTTGGGCACTAAGGAATACACCACGGCACATGAACGCCGACGGTCGAGTGCCATTACCAGACACCTTTAGTCAAGAAATAGGGTTGCCTCCAAATTTTTCCGCTTGTGTAAGTAAATCATTTACATGCAATGATATTATCATTCTCTTCAACGAGCATCGTCCATGCCCTCCTCACATTAGACTCCTTGCTTTGCGTGGTGGTGTTAACCTCAACGTTAATTTGCTTGTGCATTACCGTCAGGCAACAGCGGCAGCACGGCGCGCTGTGTCCACCACAAGATGTACCGGAATCGCAATATTTTCATGTAAGGACGACTCGTTTGTAAAGAGGGTCGTGGGATTTCTGAAATCATAGTTGTAAGTCTACGCCGGCGTTTTCGTCGCAGGCATGCGACATGACGCGGGCTCCCTCTTCTGGCTTGGTCGGCGCGCCGTGGAAGATGCCCCTAGCGTGGCGTCCTTGCGGCAAGGCGGCGCCATCCCACTGGCGCTGACCAACGTGCCTGAGCTGTGCATGTGGAGCGAGTCGCACAACTTGTTGGACGGCTGCACGCAGAACCCGCACGACACGCGCCGAAGCCCCGGTGGAAGCAGCGGTATGTGTTTTTTACATGTCTGCCAGGGCAACTACGGGTCGCAGCATTCACCTGTAATGTTCATACTGTGTGCGTGATTTGACATGTTGTCATGAGTGCCTTTCATTTTTATCCTATCTGATGATTCTAAAAGCAAATCTTCCATTCTTGACGAATCTCTGCCAGCATAGGAGTGCTGAGCGTTCTCCATAGGAGGGTGGGGGGGGATGGTATCGCCATAGGGTGTCTTCCCCCCCCCCCCCCCCCACACTCCCTCGCGCCCCTGGTGTAGACTGAAAGAAAACGAGCTTCGTAAAGGATGCAAAAATGAAAAGGAACGAAATGGAACACTGACGTGCTTCCCACGACGGCCTGCATTTGGCTTCCGGATTTCCAGGCGTAAAGGGATAAATTTCTTAGGACTTTTCTTAGGATTCAACATTTCTTAGGATTCAACATCCCGGGTCCGCGGCCGCCATTTTCGTCAAGAACGTGCATGGCCGTAACTTTGCATTTTGCACAAAAGACAAATGGGACCAAGTAAAAGTGGGGAACAATTGGCGCCATGAGATGTTAGGAACGACGGGTGACACTCTTCGTTCTCTTCTAAGCATATCCGGTCGAGCACGTACTTCCGGTTTTCCGAATATCGGTAAAAAAGATCTTAAAAAAATAGAAATCCATGGTTCTGGCTCAGGTTAAAGGGGTCATGAACCACTTTTCCAAGTAATGATCTAATGGCCTCAGTATCGGAGTGTACTGCCTCCCGAATCGATTGCCGCAAAAATTTCTCGAATCCGTCAAGAATCAGCGGAGCTACGGGGGTTTGGCGCACGCTCCCAGCGCTTTCTCTCTTTTCTCGTACCGGCGAGCGCACTGGAAGCTAGACAGGGAGGGATGGCATGGGGGAAAGAAGTTACGCCAGCGCGCGTCATGAAACGCGATCGCTCTCCCGCTGTGATTCGCTTGCGCGAGTGCGGCTACCGTGTACTGAGGAGTGAGGCGCCGGCAAGTGGCGGCGCCCCGCGGCAAGAAGCGCATCTGATCCGAACGCCGCTCTCGATTTACGTCGGCTATCGGCCAATAAGCATGCTATGTCTCTTGCTACGTACAGCGGACAGACGCCCCGCCCACCGACGAGAGTGAGAACCGGCCTCTGTTTGAAAAGAGGGTGCCTGGGGAAACGGCAACTTCGCGCTCCGCTTGTGGCCATTACGCGGCGCGCACGACTGTAATATTTGGCAGAGCAGTTCATAGCCGTATCAGCTTTCCGCAGGATGTGTTTTTTCAATCAGCCCAAGGGGTGCTTCATGACCCCTTTAAGCATTATACTGGATACATCTGATATCGGGGCATAACTTGATTTAGGACAGTGGCCAATTACCTGTGAGGATAATTAATTAAAATTAATTGATTGAGTTGATTGAAAACTTGCGAGCAGCTGTTATCGTTGCGGCACCTGGCGGAGCAGATATCAACCGCGCGCTCCTTTCTAAGTGCCCTATGGGATCCGCTTTGGCAACGCACAATGTTAACCCAAGCAATACACCAGGGCACACGACGAACGCCGACGTGCGAGTGCCGCTGCCAGACACCGAATTCAAGGATTAGGGTCGCCTTTAGAATATTATTCTTCATGTTCCCCGAGGTTTCGTGGTGCTATTTCCTCGCCTGGTATATTCATGAACGTTGCTTGTAACATTCTATTACATATTAATATAAAAAGTAATTATGAAATTTTCTGCAACATATGAACCTGGGGTATCCATGCTATATGCTCGTGGAACAGCGTGAAGGTGGTACGAATGGTATTATTGCCGGTTGCTTTAGAACAAAAAAAAATTGAAGTTATTTTCCATTTTTGCGGAAGTTAGTGAAACGCAGCACAAAAAACGTGTCAAAGACAGTGAAGTGACGCAAAGTCCGTGATATAGCTTCAACATGACAACCCACTATGTACGGTACTCAGGGATTGAAGCGCTACATTTAAGGGCTAAGAAGTGCACGTAGTTTCGTCTCTACCGTCTTGAGTTCATGTCATATCGGCGTAATTTTTAATCGAACACTTGCATGAGAGCCAACATTACCTTTAGCGGCTAGATTCGTCACAACATAACGCGGTTAACTCGAGTAATTGCGCGTACCACTCGTATTATACTAAAGGTTTTGATGTCTCGTTTAAATCCGTGAGTACTACTGTTGCATCTTCATCTCTGTCTTTATACAAGAAAAAGCTTCATTCGCCATAATAGTTAGGCTGAGATACCTACCTTGTCATTGTACACTAAAGTGCTGCTTCTAGAACACGTGGCATCTGAGCAAATATTACGTTGTCACGTTATTAAGATACAAGAAAGCAGCAACAGCCGACATTCGGAGCGGTCGCATCGTCGTGTCGTGGTCATACTTTGTCAAGTGTTTGAAGCTTATTTAGAGTTTTGACAATACATGAATTGTCATGACACACACACACACACACACACACACACACACACACACACACACACACACACACACACACACACACACACACACACACACACACACACACACACACACACACACACACACACACACACACACACACACACACACACACACACACACACACACACACACACACACACACACACACACACACACACACATGTGCATGTACATAAATGTCACAATTACAAATCAACTAGTTCTATACAGCATAATAAAGTGCAATAATCTGAATAAGTACAAACACAAACGAAAATGTATAGATATACAGTTTTACAACAATTCCGGTCAGATATTGTTTGATAGCACAGCAACAGCTAGATGAAAGAAACTAACATTATGTAGCACTCGCACAAAACAAATTATTTTCTGAGAGAGTACCGTTTTGATTTTTTTCTAAATGTTGACAGAGTTAGAGAATGTCCCATATTATCAAATAGCGCGTGTTCATCATTTAGGAGATTAGGAATTTGCCATTGTAATAAGTGGTTTCCGTAGGTGGTTTGTGTTTTCGCTTTAACAAGGTTCCTAGATCTTAACAGGCAATTGGTTGTGGCATTGGCGTACGTTGAAAGGACGTTCTCGCGGTTGCTTTTAAATGTTAAAATGCTTTTTCAGATAATTTTTGTGTATACATAATCCTAATGTGCAAAATACGATCCTGATGAAAGTGCTCAGAAGTGTGTTCACACATCGAGAGGTTATAGATAACACGAATACACTTTTTCTGCATTCTTAATAGGGTTTCCATATTGGTATTAGAAGTCACATCCCAAACAAGTAGGGGCGTGAAGCAGTAGTGGAGTCTGTGAACGGCAGAAAAGTACAACTGACACTTAAACTGTGAAGGTAATAATGTGCGATATTTACTCAACATGCCGATTACTTGTGCTGTATTCCGTTTAACATAGTTAACACGATGCGCACATCGCAAGTTCTCGTGAAAGAGCTCCACTAACGTGAAACCTGTGGAGGGGCGAAGCATGCAGTGTGTGCCCGTGTTCCCACAGCAGAATCACTGCTAATGGGCAATGAGAGACAGCGGAACGATTAGACACAGAGACTCGCAGTCCGCTTTTAGTTAATGTGCACGCTGCGAACCTTTATTGTTCAACTACGCACAAAAGAAATCTCCCAGCGACACTACATTGCAGGTCGAGATCCATACGGGTGGCCGGTGAATAGTTGTGCAGCGCGAGCAGTCGGTTTTTTAAAGACGATAGTCTTTCTTGGGGAACTTAAACGCAGAAATTTTGGTTTGTCTTTCTGTCTTTCTGTTTGTCGGCACGTCCCTCGATTCAGCCACTCGGCCAAAGTTGAACCACTTGCCCAAGGGCCAGCCATCGTGAACGGCTGACTAGGTTCATACTTGTGTACATTGTTGATCAAGAAGCAAACATTACGCATATCTGAGGCGCAACATCACTAGGTAAGTATTAGGTGGTGTGTTCCTTTAATAGAAAATACATAAATACGTAATTCTAGAGACCCTAGTTTCTTAAGCTGCGCTGAAAATGCGACTGCGCCGAAACTTGGCTTCCTCCGTGTCCTCTGCACGAGCTCATTGTTGTGTTTCGGTTTCGGTTCAGTATTGCACTGTACGAATGCCATGGGGCGCCACTCTGGCATTCCTGCTTTACCCAGGCGACGTGAATATAAAAGAGGGTGTGGAGAGTACTCGTTGAGTGCGGACCTTTCTTCTGCTTCGGCGCTTCGCGCCAAACGGTGTGTTCGGGCTGGCTGGCGTCCCCGCCGGTCGCGTTGGTCACCGCCGGTCTTCGCCTGCTGCTGCGCCGGGACTACCAGCCCGCAACACAGCACTCACGTTTCCCGACGTATTGCCAGATGGCGTTCATATCTCACGCAGCGCCTCTTCTATCGTCTTTAGACGACATTTGCAGCGAAGCACGCAGATACGCGGCCATTTTTTTTTTTTTCAGAAAACTCGCTAGCAGACGCTGCCTGCGTCGGCGCTGTCTCTCGCGGGCGAGGGCACGTTCTCGTTCCTCGCGAGCTGGTATAATTCAGCGTTCATCGCAGAAAGAGCGTTTCCATAGTCAACGCCCTTTTCTCTTCTATCCCCCCGACACGGCGAGCCCTGAGGCGACGGCGCCCTCTCTTCCGCTCAAGCAAATGGACAGGACACGATGATGCATGCAAGGAAATTGGTCACGACGATGCACGCGGCGACAGCAGACGACTATCCACCGCTGACAAGCCGAGACCCTAAGGGGCTTCGCCCCTAAAAGTACTCCCAAGAACTTGTATTGGGAAACTCTCTTAAGTGGTTTTGACTGAAATAATAAATGACATCCAAACTAATCTGGTTTGTAAATTGGAGTAAGAACCATATACTTCGTTTTCTTAACATTTAAGCTGAGTTTATTAGCCGACAACCACATTAAGAGAGATTCTAGCCAATTAATAATTATAGGAATAAGAGTAAAGATGTTAACGTTTGTGTCGTCGGCTTATAATACGATATCTGGTGTTTCTGGTACTGCTATGATGTCATTAATATATAGAAGAAGAAGGGTAGGGCCTGAAATGGAACCTTGTGGGACGCCATACTTAATATCTGCAACGTCTCGTTTAACATTGTTCATTTCCACAAACTGGGTGCGGTGTGATAGGTAGTTACGCAATATTTCCAGTGCCATACCTCTGATTCCATAAGGAGGTAACTTAGAGAAAAATATGCCGTGCTTAATTGAATTTAATGCTTTAATAAAGTCTCAGAAAATGCCTATCGTGTAACGTTGGTTTTCTATATTGGCAGTAATTTTATCACGTACTTCAAGTAAGGCGGATTCAGTGGATTTACCACTCTGAAAACTATACTGATGTGTTGATATGTGACTATGCTTCTCTAGATGCCCAGATAATCTAGAATTTAAGGCCCTTTCAATAATTTTAGACAATAGCGGGAGTATCGATATTGGCCTGTAATTACCAATGCAATCAGTGGCACTACCTCTATGAAGGAAGACGAGCCTAGCTATTTTCACGTTATCTGGAAATGTGCCTGTCGAAAACACAAGGTTTGTGATGTCACAAGTACCAAATTCTAGCATTTAGTATGTGACTATCTTTCTCTATCCTCTGTAGAATAGATCTGTAGTTAGATATAAGAGGTGTCAAAGCCGATGGCATTTAATCTTCGTGTCGTGCTTCTGTGTGAATAAGGCTCTGAATATTCTTACTCGACGAGAATCATACGTGTGCGTTGTCTTCGTGACGGAGACTAGCTAAAGCCAGAGGCGATGACTGGTGCTGTTTTACTATTTTAAGCAGCACTCGTCCTCACCCTCACTTCCCTTTCCCACCCCTTGCTATACCATACTACTCATGACAATGCTATAATATACATTGCTATGCTATGCCTTACTCTCTGCCCTCCTCCTTAACCTCTATTCCCCTTTCCGTATCTTTTGTTATGCAACAATATACTTGGCTATGCTATACAAGATTTTGCCTGCGTGACGCCAAGCGACGACATGAGATCACAGGAGGTTGCAGCAGATGGCATGAGATACATCAGACGACAGCCCGGGGCCCCTAATGTGCTTGACACATAAAACAATCTAGAAGCCGTCTAGACCAAACGAAATCAAACAGTATAGCTGATTGTTCCCAGAAGGACGTATATGACAAGAAACTTACGCAGTCTGTTGCATCCAATAAGCACGGGGTGGTGTTTGACTATTCATTCTTTTCGCAAACCACAGGTGGAGAGGGAAGTCTCCTTGCAGCGGCTGGATCCCTGATTGGCCTGGGAACAGACGTCGCGGGAAGCGTGCGAATACCAGCCGCCTACTGCGGGATCTTCGGCCACAAGCCAACAGCTGGTGATAGCCGCAAATCAAGTTTTTTCATTTGGTTTCGAAACTCATTTTTTTTCTTCAACCCGGTGCACTAGTTCAGTGGTGCAGTGTTATGCATGTGAGAGCGAAAGGAGCAGAGTGGCCAGGTCGAAAATAGATAAAATAGTAGAAAAATTGGCAAACTAGCCAAAAAGTAACCTACTTGAGTCAAGTGCAGTAAAAGGAGCCAAAAGTAGCAAGTGTGTGAAAAGAACTGCGACGATTCTTTTTAAATGACCATATGCAAAAACCTTTCGGCGAAACTGTGAATAATTACAGCATTAACGATCCAAAATCACAGTTCCTGCGACTCAAGCACAAATTGATGACGTTAGCAATTATTACGTGCCGGATGACGAAGTATTTGGCTGTTGCAAAAGTGGCACCCTATTCACGCGTCTTGCGTTACTCTTCTCAAGAAGAACAGAAGCAACAGCCTTGTGACAACGATGTAAATGAGCACAGCGCGGGTGCGCTCAATATAAAGGTTGCTGGGATTTAGGTATAAATTATATAGTCAATTACGCAATCATTACTAGCGTGATGTCAAACTCCTAGCAGTTAATAGTGCTGAGTCGCAGTCCGTACGTAATCCTAAGAAATGGCACAAGTGCTAAGTCTGTTATATTATTTTAAATGTCGATAAGTTCAGAGCGCCCAGCATACTGAGCCCTTTCGATATTCTTTTTTACTTTCAATTACGGTTCAAGGTCGCGTTGAGCAATAGGAGGTCTGAAAAATGAGGCCCCATGCAAAGCATTCTCCTAGTCCCTGCCACGTACCCAAAAGCTTTTTCTTTTGTGTAATGAAAGTGCCACATTTAATTTAATTTCGGGAGGTGGAAAACACCTTGGCCTTCGTGTTTTGACGCCTCATTCTTGAACACCAACGCCTGCGACGTCACCAGGTGTCGATAACTTCGTTCGAATCGAGGGAGCACGAAAGTAGCGAAAAAGTAGCCAAGTAGCCAAGAGGTTTATTCGGCCGCCATCGGCCTAAGAAAATAGCCAAATTGGTGACAAGTAGCTAAACCTAGCAACCTTGTAATCAACTCCGATCTGTCACCTGCACCCTTCAACAGAGCATGTGGGCACGCAGGCCCGCGTCCTGCCATTCGGGCATACGTTTGCGGCCCGAAGTTTTGATGATTAAACTGGTGATCTCGAAAAAAGCAAGCTTGTGAGCCAAGAAATTTCGTTCTTAGAAACTTAAGACACTTAGAATCCAGAACTTTGGTACTACGCACCTCATTTAATATCGACTGGCTGTCATAATACCATGATGTTGCCTAATTCACAACATTTCAATTAGAAACCAAAGATTACAGTTTCAGAGGGCTGTTTTAAGTGGATCGGATTACGACGCTACGCTTATTTTCCTGACCTCTCATCTTGTCGTGTTACCCTCAGGAGTGGTGCCAAACACTGGCCTGATGCCAGACCTTGGAGAAAACGTGGCGCAGTTCAACTGCGTGGGACCAATGACAAGGTATGCAGAGGACTTGCCGCTCATGCTGAACGTCCTGGCAGGAACCGCAATCGACAGGCTTAGACTAAACGAACAGGTGTGCACAATTTTCTGAGTCTCTTCTATATGGCGCGTGAATGTATATGCTTAAGTCGCGTACTAAAAAAAGAGACCACTTATATCATGAGTTACATGCCAAAAGTTCTTCGTCTCAGAAACCAAGAATTCAGTAAGGAATTAGCAAATTTTATTTCTTTCTGCTGCTAATTTCCCTGAAATTCTCTTTCAAGTCAACTCTTATACCCGTCAAAAAGGGGGCGTGACACCCAATTTTCGATGATTATCTGTACTGTGCGGGTTTATCCTTGTGCGTTCACAAATAAGCTGGCGAAATTTTAGCGCATTTAGTCGAGCACTTAATATATAATTGAATATTTTTTTATAAACAGACGAGCGGCCTGAGAGTCTGGCAACACTGGCGCATTTGCGAGCCGTGATATAACAAGCTGATTGCTGTGCGAGCGTCTGCATTCCGGCGATCAATCTTGTTCCGTGGTCAGCTGCGTGTGCAATCGAGTTATTTAAGCTTTCTTCAGTTTGAGACTGAAATTGAGAGCTTTGCAGCGGCTGAAACTTTGGTAGAAGACAACAGTGGCGTAGCCGGGAGGGGGGGGGGGGGCACACGGGGCCCGTGCCCTCCCCCGAAATTTTTTTCCCCATGGGATACATAACACAAAATGACACTCGACCCCACTTATACGCCCGGACCCAATGTCGGACCAAGGAGGTGCCCCCCACCCCCCGAAAAAATTTCTGCCTACACCACTGGAAGACAACGCCTCCGCTCCATACAGTGTCACACAGGTCATGGCAAAATGGCGGTCGCCGGCGGTGGGCGGGGTTTATAGCCGGCCACAACTAGGGCTTATTTTGCGCTGAATGAATGAATGAATAAACTTTATTAAAAGTCCGGCAGTTTCCTTCGGGCGAGGTGGGGGAAAGAGGGTATTTACCCCTGTCCCGTCCCACCATGGAGCCGTCATCTGACGCCATTATTTTGCAGTGAAGTATTTCTTTTTAACAGTCCAGTTTTCATATATGTATGGGCACAATAGAACCTCTACTGGTATTTTTTGCTGAAAACCACGAATTATTGGGTGACCATGTCATTGCCCCTATAAAGCAATGTAGCAAATTTCGCAGCTCTGATTTCTAAGCTACCGGCGCATTAATCCGCAGGAAGTGCCAGGCTACGTCAACGCGATCACCAATCTTTACCAATCCAACTTATGTTCCTGTAGTTGGTGACGTTGTGTATCATAATTTATGGTAATGATTGTGTAGAATGACATATAGCGAGTGTCTAGTGTTACACACCGAGATGACCAAGATGACATCAAAGAGGTCGATTAAAGTATGACGCATGGACAGTACCGAGAATAATTAGTCTGGCAGTTGATTTTGAACCCACTTTCCAGCATTCCACACAAGCCCGTTGCTCTAGCTGTACGATTTAGAGGTGCGGGGATAGTGAAATCTAAACCAAATCGAATAGGAATCGAATACTGTTCGAATAGCCATTTAACAGTAAGGCAACAATTTTCAAGGAAGGCATAGCATTCCGCGACGCTTTATTTGAAACAAATATTCGCAAATTTTAACAAGTTACCATTACCGTTACATTTCACCGCGAAAATATACTACAATTATGTAAACAGTGGTAAGCCCACATACAGCAGCGACTACAGCCTTTGAAGTATTTTTTAATTGTAGGATGAACACAGCAGTCACTTCTGTGCTCAAGATGGTACTTTGTCACCCGCTTTTGACTAGTACTCAGACCTAAAAGTTAATGTTTCATGAATGAACACCATCACGAATCTCAACATAATGACAGTGGATTACGGACAATTTCGCTTTGGCCACACTGGAGTTTAAAGCGAAAATTCCTTAATCCGGTGATCAGTAAAGCTTCGATAGTCTCGCAAAAGCTTAAACTGCAAGCACCTTCTTAATTCAGTAATCGAAACAAGAAATGTGATCCTTCGCTATTTCAACATTTTGTTCCTTTGATGGAGGTTTTCCCGCCAGTGCTGATTATTCGAAAAATATTTAAAAAATATTCGGTAGTTTTAATATGCGCTATTCGAGTCGAGCACCAAATCGAATAGAACGCTATTCGGTTCGCTGTTCGAAAACCTTTTAATATTCCACACCCCTTGTACGGCTATTGAACACACATTGACCCTGCTGCAAGAAAATGATTTGTGAGTAAGACAAGTACTGGAAAGTGTGTAAAGTATTCTTAGAATGCCGATTGCCTTAAACAGTATGGAAGACGCGATAGACCTTGGGAAATCATTCGCTGCAAACGGCTGTGTTTTTCCGATTAGCAAAATTGATACATAATTTTTATAAAAGCTTACAATATCGTTTCACCGAAATAATGTGTAACGTTATTTGAAAATGTACTGGGCCGTGCAAACGGAAACGAATCTGACTCTCTTTTTCAGGTAAATCTGAAGGCCCTGAGGCTGTATTACATGGACACTGAAGGGAGCCTCTACATCAGCCGTGTGACCGCTGATATGCGCCGGGCAGTTAGACGGGTCAGTACTTTCATAAAACATTCGCACAGACACTTCAACCATTTCCATAGAAACAAGAAGACAATGAAGTGCATTTTGATGGGCGTGGGGAGTGATAGCGCAAATATGGGCATAAGGTGATCAGAGCTCGTATTTGTTAGCCAGCTGAGAGAGCGTATTTTGATGAGACTTAGTCGCGTGTATATAAACCTGAGTCTTACCACTGTAACGCTTCAGTCTTTTTACTATATCGTTACTAGAATGTTTCTAATGAACAGGTCACCCAGTACCTCACTGTGGAGCACGGACTCGAAGCGAATCAGCTGCACCTGCCCGAAATGCGATTCGGCATGGAGGAGTGGTTCAAGGTTATTGCCATCAAGGATCCCACACCACTGGCCCATATCTTCAGGCCCGGCGGCTTTAACACGTTAGTCGAACTGCTCCGCCACCTCGTGGGTGCTGGCCGGCACACACTCGCAGCGTTGGTCGCGTCTAGGACGGCTTCGCTTTACAGCTTCCGTTCGGAGCAAAAGGCTCAAGCCTTCACGGCTTCCATAGAAAGAGCCCGCGATCGGTTCGAGGAGACGCTGGGTGACGACGGAGTTCTTGTCCTGCCAGCTTCCACGAGCGATGCGCCGTTTCAGAATCAGGAATTTCTATTTGTCGATTCAACAGGCATGACGGCTCTGTTCAATTTGTTCAAGGTGCCCGCAACAGTGTGTCCTGTAATGCTATCAAGAGAGAATTTGCCCTCGTGCATCCAGGTTGTTGCCAAGAGGGGAAATGACCGGATATGCCTGGCTGTTGCCAAGGAAATAGAGAAACGCTTTGGTGGGTGGGCTGATCCTTCGGCGAAACTTCAATGAAGAGCTTGACTTGAGTGAAGGACAATTTACTATTGCTGAGCAAACCTACGACGATTAATTAGGTTCAAAGTGTTTTGCGTGTTGTGCCGCGGAAAATGAGGAACAATGTCCAACACTGTAGCCACTTTCACATACGACATGATACGTGGGCTCGTTGAAAACATTTTAAGTATATTTTTATTAAACCCTATTGCAATGAAACGTTGAATCATACTGTGAAATTTTTTTTATAGTAGCAATAAGTTTGGATAAAGAAAATAGCAATTTTTTCTCTGTAAAAGCTTCGTTGTGCTCGCAACACTGAGTTAGCTAGGTAGCTCAGTGATGCTACCGAGTACTTCTGATTTGGAGCAATTTTTGGAGCAGCAAGATTTTCGTTTTGGATAATAATATATGGGGTTTAACGTCCCAAAACCACGATATTATTATGAGAGACGCCGAAGTGGAGGGCTCCGGAAATTTCGACTACCTGGGGTTCTTTAACGTGCACCTAAATCTAGGTACACGGGCCTGAAACATTTTCACCTCCATCGAAAATGCAGCAGCCGCAGCCGGATTTGATCCCGCGACCTTCGGGTCAGTAGTCGAGCGCCCTAACCACTAGACCACCGTGGCGGGGCCATTTTCATTTTGGAGAGCTTTGCAGCAGCAAAAATTTCCATTATGGAGCACTTTGGAGCACGCAATTTCGCATCGGGGAGCACCCCGGAGCAGGTAATTTCACAATTCTGAAGTACATTAGAGACGCAAGTTGCATTTACATACAGACATACTAATAATTGTAGGGCTGTTATGAAGGGCTGGATACATATCTCGAGTCGTTGCAAATCTCAGGGGTGAAAAATTAGGGCAGTTGTGCACTAGTGGTGCGAAGACTGAGGAAACAGTAGAGCTGGTGCGGTTTCCCTCCTCCTACCCCTCCCCCGTCACCCTCACTTCCCTTTCCCACCCCTTGCTATACTATAGAAGACTATGCTACGCTTCACCCTCTCCAATCCCTCTTTCCCTCCTCCTCACCCTCTATACTACACTGTACAAAGCTATGCTATGCTTCACCCCATAGAGTTTCCTAAAATTAACTAGATGGGACTCTGGCGCTGCGATCGTTCAGCTACCATAGGAATGATGGGTAGTACACAAATTTGCCTAGTCTTCGTGCTTGCGGCTTCAAACGTACTTGTGGCTCTGTTTATTGCTGTGTTTTGGCGTTCGTTTCGGATAAAAGAATGCATCGTTGAGAACTTCGTGACCAGATTTGAATCGGTGAGCCTAAAAAAGTTAACGTGGTGAAGTGGGACTGCTGGCTTTGGCTGAACTTTGTTTTGCGACAAAGCGGATGCAGGCGACGCGCAGCCAAACTGAGCCGAAAGAACGAAGTTTAGACAAATTTGTGCACTACCCATCATTCCCATGCTGGCTGAAGCGTCATGCGTTGCAGCTCCCATAGACACTAGCGTCAGAGTTCCCTCTAGTAAATATTGTAGGAAACTCTATGCTTCACCCTTCCCCTCCTCCTCATCCTACACACCTACCACTCTGTTTCTATCTCTTTCTCTATCTCTATTTCTCTCTCTCTCTATCACTGTGTTTCTTTCTATCTGTTTCTTTTCTCTCTCTTTCCCTTTCTATCTTTTTCTCGTTCTCTCGCCCATAGCAGTACAATCATATCGTTCCCATGGATGCTTGTTCTGTCGGCGTGCCTGGATAGCCGAGTGGTTGCGGCATTGGCCTTCGGACCGTCGGTACCCGGGTTCGAACCCCGCCTAGCCAAGACATTTTATTTTGCTTTATTTACTTAGGTTCTCCTCCTCTTCACTTCTCATCTTTTCCTTCCTCCAACGCGTTGCTAGGCGACGCATGGTGACGTCATTGCTCGGCGATGAAAGGCGCAGTTTCTGCGAACGCTGCCGGAGATAGCTCAAGCTGGGCCTTCCGACAGTGGGCCTTCCGATGACAGGGCCGTCAGCAACGGGCCCCTCTACTGACAGCTGCGCATATTAAGACGAAATAGCGGCTGCTCCGACCAGGAGACAAGCCTTCATTACAGAGATCACATTTAAAAAAAAACAAGCAAGAGATTCATATATGGACCCTCCCACTCACGGAGTCCATAGGAACAGAACTCTTTTTTTTTTTTACAAAGAAGCATGTATCTATTGCAGTTGCCGATACATACACATGGTTGGACGTGCTGGCGGAACTACGAAAAACTTCTTCTGCATGGAGATTTATGGAGGAAGTATTTGATAAGTATCAGCGTATTCCCGCTGTTCGCGTTGCTCTTCTATGAACGCAAAATTTCATTTTGTTCTATATATATGTCTTGCCAGGTCTCCCCTATTTCGTTCCCAAATGTCCAGAAACAGAGGTGACAGATATTTTAGCGGCACGCATGTAGTTATTTCTAAACATTGCCTTAATTACATGCCGTACGCCGCTTGAAACGAGATACGAGCAGCCTTTACGGAACAGACGACGTCAGCTGATGAATCGCCGCCACACTTGATGGTCACCTATTGTCCTCGAAGTCACAAGGCTCTGCGGAGAGCGCGTCTTGCTGTCGAACCGACTTGCGTAACAGAAGCTGCATCGGCACCGTGCATAGCGTCATGCCTTAATTAATCAGGACACACCTGAAGCGCTGACGCGCGCCTTGCAGGACCCAAATAAAGTTTTTCAACCAACCAACCAACACCTGAAGCACTGTTTTGTTTGCGGAATAATCTTTGGTCCGCGGTTGTAATTTTGGTGGCCTCAAGATCATGCTTCACATATTCTGACGCACCGGCATAGCGATTGCGGTGACAGACACAGTCAAACCCGAGGCTCTGGCGCAGTTTAGCGCAACTTAAGTCGATTTTATCAGGATTGCGCAGTAAATCCAATTTGACGCACTTCGGCGCAGCAGTGGAATCACTGGGCGGCTTAAAGCTGCATCAAAAATGCGCGCGATGAGATTCAAAACGAACACCTCAAGCTATGGAACATCACGAGTTATTTTACAGCGAAAGCTGTCATGAGATCACAACAAGGGCCGTTTTTGGCTCCGTAGATGTCCGCCGCCGCCGCCGGTGTCCGTAACCACTATCGCTCGAAATAAGAAAGAAAACTAAATAAGAAAAAAATTTCAGGATGGAACGAGGTTTGAACCAAGGCCCTCTGCGTGGGAGCCCAGTGCACTACATCAGAGCCATGCAGGTGCTTGAAACCGCTTAGCAAAAAGACCCTATACAGGCTTCATGGGGGGAACGAACCACATTAACACATATAATGTAGTGTGGTACAAGAGTAAAATAACAACCAGGCGTCACACAACGCGAATTCCGTAATCTGGCGTTACACAATGCGATTGGCGCAATGAGGGGGTTGTTGAATGCTTCTAAACCATTACAAGGGCCCTTGCCATAATTCTTAATCGTCTTTAGCCACAACATCTACAAAGTGCATATTATGCCTTACAGGTGTTTAGCGGGTACCAAGATTCTCCGCAGAATGACGAAAAATTGCATAGTGGCTGCTTCCTTACTTCACAAAAATTATGGTGATTTATAGCGTAGTGGGTTTCTCAAAAGTGGAGTTCTTTTGGTTGCCAAGGAAGCCCATAAGGCTCTCATGATCCAGTTCCTCAGGGATTCAATAAAGTTAATTCCCCCTCTCTCTCTTTCTCACGTTAACGTATGTTATAAAGCGTGGTGGGAGAGTGAAATAACGACCGGGGGTCACACAATACGAATTAAGTAACTAGTGGGTCGGTTAAAGCTTCCAACCCATTACAAAGGGCTCAGCCACAGTTCATCATCGTCATCAACCGTCGCATCAACAAAGTACACATAATGCTTTACAGATGGTACCTCGCTTCTCCACAAAATGACGAATAATGTCGTGGTGGGTGCTTCCCAACTTCACAAAAATTATGATTTGTGGCATAGTGGGTACGTTGCTAGTGTACTTGTAATAGTAGCCACAAGAGAGTTTATAACGGGCTCTAGAAATTCCGCTCTTCCAGCTTTCGCTGTGACTGTGCTGCGCTTTCCGCGCAGGCCTGGCGATTTTTGCGTGCTATAAAGCTGTTAGCGGCATGCACCGAATCCACTGTCTTGTTTTCTTATACGCGAAGTATTCGCACGGTTTGATTGCGCGCACAACCATTCAGCCATGTCCCACAGCTACGTTCGCAGTAATTAGCTCCTCACTCATGACGCCGCCTTGTAAAGCACTCCAAATAGAAGCCCGTTGGTGAGCCTATCTGGAAAGTCGTATCGGGAAACTATATGGTCTTCGTGCGTCCGCTATTTCCCGGAGAGATAGAGAGAGAGAGAGTTTAACAGTATTGTAAAGCCTCGGTTACACGCGAGACGTGCCGGCGATGGCAGCGAATCCGCAACCGCGAGGGAAGTGACTTCAATATTGCTTTGTGTGTGTGCGTGCGTATGCATGTGTGTGAGCGCGTGCGTGCGTGCGTGCGTTCGTGTGCATGCGTGCGTGTGTGCGCGCGCGCGTGCGGGCGTGTGTGTGTGTGTGTGTGTGTGTGTGTGTGTGTGTGTGTGTGTGTGTGTGTGTGTGTGTGTGTGTGTGTGTGTGTGTGTGTGTGGCGGACAGAAGAGAGTAATCCAAGCGGTCCCTTGAGTTGCGTGCGCGCGAGATGCGCTCCCGATCGATCGACAAGTTGGCTTCTTGGCAGTAATGTACTGTACCTTGTATACCTCATTCAAGGATGTAATTATCTTCCTTGAGGGGTTCATCGCTTTGGGAGTTGTTCTTACTACGTCACGCCCTCCAAGAGTATTGTGCTTTTAGGGGCGAAGCTCCTTAAGGTGTGGGTCTGTCCCTCCTCTGTAGTATGTAGTAGTAGTAGTAGTAGTAGCAGTAGTAGTAGTAGGTAGCCACCTCTAGTTCTTGGAGTGTTCACTAGATGGCGCTGTCGTAGCCACCTCTAGTTCTCAGAAAGATCCCTAGATGGCGCGGAGGCGCTCGCTGCGTTGTTCTTATTACGTCATGCCCTCCAAGAGTATTGTGCTTTTAGGGGTGAAGCTCCTTAAGGTGTGGGTCTGTTCCTCCTCTGTAGTATGTAGTAGTAGTAGTAGTAGTAGTAGTAGTAGTAGTAGTAGTAGCAGTAGTAGTAGTAGGTAGCCACCTCTAGTTCTTGGAGTGTTCACTAGATGGCGCTGTCGTAGCCACCTCTAGTTCTCAGAAAGATCCCTAGATGGCGCGGAGGCGCTCGCTGCGTTAGAACGTGTAGTTATTAAGCGAGATTCAGTAAAGAAGAAGAACAATGCACGTGCTGCGGGGAAGACAAGGACACGGCGGAGCATGTTCTGATTGAATGTGGAGACATCCACCCAGGTGTACGTTTGGGCACGAGCCTACATGACGCCTTGGGTTTTAGACACAATGGAAAGCTGAACACACCCGCGATTGAAATAAGTAAGAGACGGTTAGAGTATTGGTGGCAGAAAACTAGAGAGAAAGGACAAAAATAAATAATGGAAAAAAATAAGGACATTCTGCCGTAAATGGCAGAGAACGGAGCTGAAAACTTAAGTTTTTTTTTTCTGGAGTAAAATAGTTTTAATTGAAGTAAAGACACTAGGCCAACGCTAAGAAAAAGAAGAGTAAAGTTTTTTTTTTGTCGAGCCTGGTGGCACACTTGTCACCGCCCCGTTATAAAGGGGACGCTCATAGCATCCATCCATCCATCCATCCATCCATCGTTGCATATGCATGCTCTGGTCCCCCCCCCCCCTCTATGCATACAGAATTCACGGAAGATTCACATATGGCGCGTGTCATTGGTGGAAGGCAATCGTTCGATTTAGTGCGGCGACGTACGCTAGGGGGACCGTTGTAATGAAGGGACCATGTAAACCAACAGTGCAATAAAAGTTCGATGTTTAATATATACACGGTGTTTCTCACGTGTTTACTTGATCATATACTGGGCGAATTACTCGGAGTATTCACGGTTTACCGATGATTTCCTCCGGCGCTTCGCCCCACTCATCATCATTCACCCCGTGGATATGCTGTTTAACACGAAAGTGTTTTATGCCGGGGTCCACCAAGACTTTCATGACGTATTTCCGTTACGGTAGTACGTCAGCAAAATGAACGTCATCAGATGGCAAAGAAAAATAAATATGAGAAAAAGTTCCGCTGAAGGGAGTCGAACCCATGACCTCTCGGTCCACGGCGATGGCTGACGGGCATATAGCTCACCGAGCTACCGCCAAACACAGTACGGAGGTTACATGAACGCGCCTTTTGTCTTTCACGCTTTCCCATCACAGTGCTCTTGGATTGATGCATTGATTTTATGAGCGTCCCCTTTATAACGGGGCGGTGACATCTGTGCCACCAGGCTCGAAACAAAACAAAACAAAACAAAACACGCCGTAGCTACGGCCATCGCATTCGGCGCGTTTCCGATGCACGTTTAATTTCGTCAACGCTTTAACACACCGTGAGGTGGCAACTTTTGCCCAAACATCGCTCGTAGCATCCATCCATATCGAAAAAAAATTGGAGGACCCTTAAGCTTCGCCTTTAAGAGTTGAACGCGATAGCGAAATCCGGCCCCTAGTGCGCACTTCAACCACTAAGTGCATACTTATTAATCTGTATTGTTACACACATACGCACACAGATACACACGTGCGCGCGCGCGCAAATGGTAGAGGTTTTCAATCTAAAACAA